>NW_012116699.1:2189407-2253285 GCF_000951035.1 Colobus angolensis palliatus | reverse complement strand
GAGACCCCAGAAAAAAAAAAAAAAAAAAACCCTAAATAATCCCATTAAAAAGTGGGCAAGGGGCATGAATAAATGTTTTGCAAAAGAAAACATACAAATTACTAACAAGCATATGAAAAAATGTTCAACATTGCTAATCATCAGGGAAATTCAAATTAAAACCACAGTGAAATAACGTTTTACACCAGTCATGATGGTAATTATTAAAAAAACGAGAAATATCAGATATTGGCAAGCCTGTGGAGAAAAGGTGAGTCTTATACACTTTTAGTAGGGATGTAAATTAATAAAATCTGCATTGAAAACAGTAAGGAGATTTCTCAAAGAGCTACAAATAGAACTATCATTTGATCCAGCAATGCTATGCTGGGTATCTACCCAAGGAAAAAAAAAATCATGTTAGCAAAATGCTACCTGCACTCATGTTTATCGCAAAACTACTTACAATAACAAAGATAGAATCAACCAACTGACCATCCATAGAAAAATGGATTAAAAAACTATGAGATGTATACACCATGAAGTACTATTCAGGCATAAAAAATGAAATCAAGTAATTTGTAGCAACATAAAGAGAAGTGGAGATGATGATCTTAAGTATAACAACTTTGGCAAAGAAGGACAAATACCACCTGTTCTCGTAAGTGAGAGCTGATATTTTGTACACAGAGATGTAAAGTTTGGAATGACAGGCAATGGAAACTCAGAAGAGTGGGTAGGAGGGGGACAGATGATGAGAAATCACTTAATGGGTACAACGTACATTATTCTGGTGATGGATAGCCTAAAAGCCCTGACTTCATCACTATGAAATCTATGCATGTAAAAAAAATTACACTTGTACCCCATAAATATACATTTATGTATATTTATGTATATCATTCTAATTTTAAACAAATGAATAAAATACATGAACAGTCTTTTCTCAAAAGAAGACATACAAATGACAAAAATGTTCTACATCACTAATCATCACGGAAATGCAAATCAAAACCACAATGAGATATTATCTTGCCCTAGTTAGAATGGCTATAATTAAAAAGGCAAAAAGAAACAGGTGCTGCTGAAGGTAGGATAAATAAGAATTCTTATACATTGTTGGTGGTAATGTAAATTAGTTCAGTCACTGCGAAAAGGATTTTGATTTCTAAAAATATAAATCTAAAAATAGATATACTGTAGATCCAGCAAGCCCACTATTGGGTATTCATCTAAAGGAAAACAAATTGATGTATCAAAGAAACATCCACACTCCCATGTGTACTGTGGCACTATTCACAATGGGAAATATATGGAAACAACCTAAATGTCCACCAATGGACAAATGAATAAAGAAAATGTGACACACACACACACAGACACACACACACAGACACACACACACAGACACATTACCATACAGGAATACACACGCAAGGGAATACTATTCAGCCACAAAAAAGAAGGAAATCATGTCATTTGCCACAACATGAATGAATCTAGAGTTAAGCGAAGTAAGCCAGGCACACAAGGTCAAATATTCCATGTTTTCACTCATATGTGGAAGCCAACCAAGTTGATCTTATGGAGGTAGAGTGTAGAATGGTTAATATCAGATCCTGGGAAGGGTATTTATTTGTACAGAATGACTAAAGAGTGGTTGGTTGATGGGTACAAACATACAGTTAGATAGAAGGAATACGTTATAATGCTTGATAGCAGAGTAGGGTGACAGAGTTAACAACAATTTATTGTATATTCAAAATAGGTAGAAGAGAGGACTTGAAATGTTCTCACAAACTGATAAATACTCGAGGTGATGGACACCTCAAATACCCTGACTGGATCACTATACAGATTATGCATGTACCAAAATATCACATGTTCACCAAAAATATGTGGAAATATTACATACTAATAAGAAATAAGAAATCCAATGATAAAACATAAAGAAAGAATGAAAAATAAAATAATAGTGGTATATTCATTATAATCTTTGTTTAAATTGCTGTAAATATGAATCATGTACAGTTAATGTAAATCATGTAAAAATCTCAAGTCCTGAGACTCATATTTCAGATCATCTGGGTCTTTGAGAGTTACTTAATATAGTAAAGATCTGAAACTGCTATTTGTAGTTTTATACCAAGATGTTAGAGTGCTAAAGAGTTTAAATAAAAATAAAAATGAAACAGCAAAAAAATTGTATATTGTAACGAAATAGCTATTTCTAAACTAAAGAAAGATACATTGCAAAGTGTATTATTTATATTTATGGTAGGAAAAATATTGCAGTTCATTCTGAATGGAAGAAAATTCTCAAACATATCGTATTTTTTATTATTGATAAAGGATTCCTGTCCTGTCTCCAAAATAATGAGACTTCTGCTTAAAGTTTTAACATAATCTAATATAGGATAATTGAGAATAAAATTATAATGAAGGCACTCTTAAAGTAGCTGAGGTTATATCATCTTTCCTCTGATATAAATGTATTGTTTGTTCATGTTTTCCCTTTGACAGCAATAAAAATAATGTAAGTTTATTGTTTTCATTTCCTGAGTAAGAAAAATGTTAGAATATAGTTGTACTTTTTGTACTGTACAAGTAAATGAAAATTAAGATTTCTTTTGTACTTAAAAGTATTATAAGAAGTTACACATTGGTCTGATAAGCAAAATTATGCCTTTAAATTTAATGATCAATTCAAAATCTATAAAATCTAGACTGATAATTTCATAAATTATCAGATTTATGATATAATTTTAGGATAATCAAAAATTCAAATATGTGTTTGAATAATTTGTATTCAACTTGAATCCAAAACACTAAGTTATTTAATATTATTATTTTTTTTTTTTTTTTTTTTTGAGGCGGAGTCTCGCTCTGTCGCCCAGGCTGGAGTGCAGTGGCCGGATCTCGGCTCACTACAAGCTCCGCCTCCCGGGTTCCCGCCATTCTCCTGCCTCAGCCTCCCGAGTAGATGGGACTACAGGCACCCGCTAGCTCGTCCGGCTAGTTTTTTGTATTTTTTAGTAGAGACGGGGTTTCACTGTGTTAGCCAGGATGCTTTCTATCTCCTGACCTCGTGATCCGCCCATCTCGGCCTCCCAAAGTGCTTGGGATTACAGGCTTGAGCCACCGCGCCCGGCCTATTTAATATTATTATAATGGATTTGGCATTTTGTATACAAGATTAGCTATAAATTTAAACTCTAATGACACAAAGTAAAGCTAACTAATTCAGGAAAATTTTGTGATATGTATATATTTTCTCCTGTCCCCACTGGCAGAAGTCTTTTGTAGATTATGGTTTATTCATATTTATCTTCTTGTTAAAATGATGGAAACCCACATAACATTTTCTGACATATTTACAAATAATCTACCACCATCCCTTTGTCCTAGAAATAGTCATTAATACACATTTCCTCTCTTTGTTGCTTGTTGTGATCAACACATTTCAGAATGTTGATGAGTGATTACCTTCATGGCACAAATATTTTTCCAGGGTTTACTAGGCATGGTAAATAACCTGATTACATATCTTAATTAGTCCAAGGAAGGTGTTTTAAATAGGAAGGTGACAGTGGAGGTGGTGATAAGCCATGATTTAGCGTATCCTATTGAGGTAAAATTGGTTTGCAGCAGCTTAGCTGCAAGATTCTTTCTCAAAGTTTTGAAATTGTCACGTACCCATGTCCTTTGCATTGTTCTTTGGTCCTAGACTCCCTCTTTACCATAAATCAATTGTTTTACAAGGTGTGTGCCATATGACTGGCTGAGCTCAAATGTGTACATCTGAATACATACATTTTGATAAATGGAAAACAGCGCTTTCTGATTATGCTGGATTAAAGTAATATTTGCATATGAACAAGTCTCCAGCTACTGAGTCTTTTCCATTTCTCACTTATTCCTTTCATGGTCCTCTGAGTAAATACATGGTTTTCCACTCATGTTACAATTTTGAATTATTAAGATTTATACTTATAAAAATCTAGTGCATTTCATTTGTTCTGATAAACTTTTTGCAATGTTGTGATGAATGCATTTTACATAAATTGTAAGTTATTGGACATATATATAGACAATGACCTAATGTAGAAAAAACTACATGTAAATATACGTATTTGTTTAATATCCACTATAAGTCCAGGTGGTAAAGATGCTATGCAAAGTGGTAGGAACCTAAATAATACATCTGGTGATCATAGCAATTTACATTATTTAAGCTTATTTTGTGCCGGACTCAGTGTTAAGAACATAGAAAATATTACTGACTTATTTTCACAATAACCTTTTTCAAAATTTTAAGTAATTTATTTTGGTAGAAATATTTCAGAAAACTGTACTTAAATTCACTTTAAGTTAGCTTATGCAGACACACTGAAGATCGCACACTCACATTTGCATATTAAAAAGAAACAAAACCTGAGAGAGGAACCAAGCTATACCTCACTCAAGGAGGTCATAGTACAGTCGAGTGCTTCATCATTAGAGTATCTCAAGTTAATTGGGATGAAGAATAAAAATGGCTTGTGTTTTCATATATATTGTTATCACTGGGTACCTGTCCCTACAGATGTTTGATCTCCTTTAGATTACATTGTGAACCAGTTCCCCATCTCCTCCCCATACACATATCCTTCAGTAAGATGTGAAACAATGAATTTATCAATAATCAAGGTACAGAGACTCTTGAGAGTCTGCTGACTTATTATCAGCTGTTTTACCATAGCTATTAAGTCACTACTGAAGTCCAGTAATTATTAATCGCAATAACCTTTTAAGGTATCTACAATTTTTAACCATTTTTGTACAAATGAGGAAACCAAGGTAGAGAGTGGCTAAGTACATTTTCCAAGGTGCTAAATTTCGGAACCTGCATTGATTTTTGGTCTGTGTGATTCCATGGCCTGTTGTTACAACCCACCTGCAATGCCCCTCCTATCAAGTATTTTCCTGCCCAGTAAAATGGAAGAGACATGAAAAAAGGGGAAAAAATATCTATCTTGCACAATTCACCTGGCCTGCCTACTCTTGTGCATCTTGGCTATCTGCAAAACCAAATTGAAGATGTTTCTGTATCTCATCCCCAACCTCAGCAAAGGAAATCTGGCCTCCCAGGCTCCTGCTCTGTCTACTGTCTCTTTCTATCTTTTCCTACTTCATTAATCCCTATTTGATGCTATATCTTCTTGTTACTCACCTCCATGCTTCACCCTCAAATGACTGACCAGATAATTTGGACACTCTGATCCATAGTCTCACACTCTCCACTAAAAGAATCTTGCAGCATTTCTTAAATGGCTGCCTTTACTGAGCAGGCAGGTCCTGTATTTTATCCTCTACACAATGTTAATAATATGTCAGACTGATGGTTGGATTCAGAGAATATATAAATAGCACTAGTTTCCATTCCATTAATTTTAGATTTTTTTTAAGTATTCAAAATCCTTATTCTGAAACATTTAAAGTATAACTACCTCCACTGAACAAATCCAACTTGGCTTGGTAGGTGAATAAATGAAAGGTTTGTTACATGTCTTACAATAACAAGAAAATCTGTCACTGCTATAATCACTGTTAGAATCTATTGAGCAAATGACCTGTTTAAATAAAGCTTTGGGTTCCCCAAAGTGAAGTGTTCCCACAGGAGAGCAGACTTCAAATTCCCTTAAGTGACATTTCTGTAAATCTGCCAAAGTGTGAGGGCAACAAGTGATTTAATTACTGTATAGACTCTCCTTCCCTAAGGTCTCTTTGTGGAATTGTATTCAACAATTGTCTGTAAATTTATTCCTGAAATGTGTCATCACTACACATCTTTTTATTATTTTCCCCATAAGCCAAGAGATGGATTCTTTTCCAAATGTATTTATTTGGGTAGCAGCTTTTTAAAAATTATTATTAACTTTGATGCTACTTCTCCATGAAATAAAGCAAAAGTTGTCAATCATTTTTAGAGCTAAACTTACCTGCTTGTGAGAAAGTGTGGTTAGTCTTCCTAATTAAATAAGAATCTGTTTTCTACAGTACTTTTTGGTACTCCAGACGACTCTATTTATTCTTCCCCACCTGCTCCCTCTCTCTCTTTCTCTCTGTCTCTGTTTCTTCATTCAGCATATATATTGATTGTATTCTTGTTCAACATATTTATCGGGTGTATACTCTGTTGCAAAAACTGGAGAGGGTATTAAGTCTGCTAATAAATTTGTGTAAAAGGAAAATTCTTAGTAATTTACAGATATTAACATTTAACTTATTTTAAAACTATATAAAGTCTGTACTGTTATTATTTCCATTTTAAATATCAGAAGATTGGAACAATGAGAGATTAACCAAACTGCCTAACTTCACATGGCTGACAAAAGAGTGTGAAGATTTGAACCCACAATATTTGCCTGCAGACATTGTACTTATAAATGTTACACTATTAAGAAAGTGTATACTAACATCCAAGGAGAAATAAATAAAACCAATGTGAGTTACTTTGAGAGTTACTCTCATGACTAAGATTACCATTTCAAATAGAGGACAGTAAGTTAAATTTCAATTTCAGAGAAGCAGTAAATTATTTTAAGGTAAATGTGTCTCAAACATTCCAAGGGACATATTTATACTAATAAGATTTCTATTTCTTGCCTTAAATTCAAATTTAACTGCGTAGTCTGGGTGGATATTTTTTCCTTTTGTCTTATTCTAAGAACTCTACTCACAGCAGTTGTTAGAGTTAATTAACATTTGTAATTACTTATATTTTATATTATTTATTATGTAATAAATGTAAAATACACTTACAGTATAATAAATACCATTAAAAATACATATGTAATATACACTATTTACATACTTATATAATATATTCTATTGTATTATTTGCATATTGCTACCTTTACATACTTATAAAATGCACCATTTACATACTTATATAAGGTATTCTATGGTTGCATTATTTACATATTATTACCTTTTCATATTTATAAAATGTACTATTTACATACTTATATAATTATTCTACTGTTGTATTATTTACATATTACATTTACTTATATAATGTACTATTTACATACTTATGTAATGTATTATTATACAATTTTACTACTTACATACTATTACATTTACATAATTATATAATGTGCTATTTACATACTTATGTAATGCATTATATTATTGTGCTATTAACATACTATTGCATTTACATACTTATGTAATATACTATTTACATATTTATGTAATGCATTATTATACTATTGTGCTATTTACATACTATTGCATTTACATACTTATGTAATGTACTATATACATATTTATATAATATTGCAATACTATTGCACTATCTACCTACTGTTACATATATACTTATGTACTATTTACATACTTACATAATGCATTACATTATGATACTATTTACATACTATTACATTTACATACTTATAAAATGTACTATTTACATACTTATATAATGTATATATTATTATATAATTTCATACAATTTATATTAACATGCATTCCATATACAAAGAGTGCTGCTCAAAGCACCCATAGCCAATTACCTAGTAAATTGTAGGGTAAATTTCTTTACTTCTGGCTTTAACATACTATGTCATGTGATCTCTTATTTAATTGAAACTTCAATGTCTTTGTGGCTGAAAAGAAAGAAAAAATGAATGCAAACCAAAAGCTACAATAATGTTTTTTGTAAAATATAATATTAAAAATTATTCTATGGTAATATATTCAGCTTAAGGGAGACGTAATTTAGTGATTCAAGCTATAGACAATGTAGCATCATTTTATAGACAAAACACAATGACGTTACACTGTAGGTTAACTGTGGAAATCATCATTTCCATTTACCAAAACATCTCCAAAATGCTCTATTAACAGACTTTAGCAACTTCAATCTCCAGGAATTTGAAGATCTCTCCTCATAAGTAAACGACAGAGAATAATTTATGATTACTGAAGCTTATTCTTCAAAATGTCAATGAAAACAGCATACATTCTGTGGAGGTTGAGATGCTTAGCAATAGGAAATAAATAACCACACAGTCAAAAGTCCCTCCCTCCTTCCCAAGAAGGGAAGCTCTTAAAACCAAGCTCCATGAGACGAACCATGTCTTATGCTGTAGCCTGTTTCACAAGCTCTATGTGGTCTCATCACTGACAATCTGCTAAATTATTCAAACATCTCCATTTTTCAGGAAAACCCTGGCAGTCTCTTTCTTTAAACATAAATGAGAATGAATTCCATCTTCAGGGACACACTCCTGAGCAAAGCCATGTACTCTTCAATATGTGCTATTTCAGAAAAAAAAAACTGGCACATAGTAGGGTCTTTAAGTCACCCTTGTAAGGGCAAGGGCCTAGGTTTACTTTGTTTGGCTATTACTTTTATTATAAACACTGCCACTACAATTTACAAATGAGTGAAGGGATGAACAAGTAAGATAATCATTCAAGTCAATAAACAAGTTAATCATTACCTACACATACATATGTGTATAATGGTCAAATATACATATGTACAATAATATATAGACATCATTTAGACACACACACACACACACACACACATCATTCAGGTACTATTGAAATAGCCTCTGTACCATAATTATTTTAACCTCATAGCATGTGATAAGAGTAAGCACTTAGATTCCTAGTCTCGATCCCTATTTCTCAGAAATTTCCCTGCAAATTCAGCTTAGGAAATAACTTAGAAAAATAGATTGAGGAGTGGGGAGGATTTTTTCTACCTCACGGAACTAGCACTAACCAGTTCACCAACTACAGACATGCTTCTAACCATGCCCAAATAAACAAAAGTAATTACACTGACCAAGATGAGTTCTTGCCTGTTTCTTGACAGAGAAACAGAGGCAAAATCAAACCAAAACAAAGAATAAACATCCAAAGTTTTCCCATACTTTCAACTACTGAAATCATTATTTAGGTGTATTGGTTCACTTTGCGTTGCTATAAGGGAATACCTGAGGCTGGGTAATTTATAAAGAAAAGAGGTTTATTTGGCTCACTGTTCTGCAGGCTATACAAACATGGCGCCAGTATCTTCCTGGCTTCTAGTGAGGCCTCATGAAGCTTTTCCTTATGGCAGAAGGCAAAGGGGGAGCTGGTGTGTCACATGGCTGGAGAGGGAGCCAGAGAGAGAGAGAGAGTGGGCAGGTCCCAGAGTCTTTTTCACAACCAGATCTTGAAGTAACTCATTACCACTGGGAAGGCACCCACCATTCATGAAGGAACCTTTCCCATGACCAAAAAACCTCCCACCAGGCTCCACCTCCCACACTGGGGATCACATGAGGTATGGAGCAGGCAAACATTCAAAAACTCTGTCACTAGGCTTAGGAGTTTGCCTTTGCTCTGCTCTGACAGATAGTGATGACAGAATTGCACTCAAGCACATGGCTAGATTCTGAATATACCAAAGGAACAACTTTCCTGATAAAAAGACCTGAGAGGAATTAGTCCCATCTTAGGTCATCAAGAAAGGAGCACTGGATGGATGGCTCAACCTCATGACAAAGCGTTAAAAATCAGCTGTGCATTACGTAAGTTACTGAATTTCATTGGGTGTACTCACTACTCTATAGAAAGGCAGAAATAATAAGCAATTATTCATTTTACTTCCAGCTGTAACTTTACATTTAGTTGCTGTGAGATTATCTGCATTAGAAAAAACGTGGGCTGCTTCTAACACCAAAATTATATCTCAGTTGTTGCCAACTTTGAAATCTCAATTGTTGCCAACTTGAATCTTGCTTAAGCAAACATACATAAACTATACTTAACTCTGGATGGACAAAAAGGGCAACTCCCGAGACTTCACTCATGAAGTCTCAGCTATGTTGAATAAATGAGGCTCAGAACAAGCCTCATTTGGGGCCTGACTGCATAGTAGATGTTTGTTGGCAAATTTTAAATAATTGCCTTGACATTTTTCTGTAATGATGTTATAGTTTAACAAAATGATACAACGACAGTAAGTAATCATTAAACCTCAAAAAGCCATTTATGACAATGTCTAAGGTGAATATCTTCCCAAAATTTTAAAGTTTAGTAAATATTTGAGATTTTTAAGCTAAGAGAATTACATAGTAATGCTTCTCTAAACCAAAAGTTTACATTAAAGCAAGGTGATGATGCTATTTAATCAGGTGGTGGTGTTTAACTCTCTCTTCTTTCTCTCTTACTTAGTTGATAATATGATTATAGGATTGACAAAGTTGTGCACTTTCTACAACTGACCTGCTTTTAAAGATTGAAATACATAGATGCTGTCTTTCTAGTTCAAAGTAGAAAAACACCACAGATCCCAGATAATGGTACAGTATCCCTAGATTTTCCATGATTATCTGTATATGCTTTTCAATAATGATTGAGCAAACTGTTAGCTAAATTTCAGTTAATTTTTCTTTTGTCATGCTTTCTATCAATATATTCACAAATAGAAAATCAAAATAAATGCTCTTATGAGATCACTTGCCCTGTTATTTGAACTAGAAAATATGGTAATTGAGAAAAATGTACAATATCCAGGCATTTGAAAGGAATGACATTTATTTTAGAAGAAAACCACAACAGATAAAAATTTTACTTCTGGTGTTACTAATACCAACGCTAGGAAGGGGAACTCAGACCTAGAATGGCTCCATTCAGACTAATTTGAACAACATTTTAGACATTTTGAACTCTATATCACTACCTAAAATTACGTCATGTCTAGATGTGTTTACTTATTTGCTGTCTTCTTCTTCCACAGGGTCTATACCCCATAAGAGAAACTCACAGATTGGCCATATCTATTTTTGTGTCTCCAAATCATCAAACAGAAACTAGTACATAACAGCCACTTAACTGTTGCTTGAATCAATGAATGAATCAATGAATGAACAACATTGGAGAATTTTGAGTACTGAGCCATAGAAATTGGTTCATTTGACTTTAGGCAAAAATAAATAAATAAATAAAAAGAAGGAAAGGCAGATTATAGCTAATACTCCTTAGACCAGCACTGTCTAATAGAACATTCCGTAATGTTAGGGATGGTTTATATTTGTGCTGTCCCATATGGTAACCACTAGCCAAATATGGCTATCAAACACTTAAAATAAGCAGCAAAAGTTTTAATTTAATTCAATTTAATTAATTAAAATTTAACTTAAAATTGCTGCATGTGAATAATGACTACAGTATTGGAAACACAGTATTATATTGTATTGGGTGAGCTGGCCAACTGACGCTATCTTAGTTCCATACCCATTCCAAAAAAAATGTGTAAAAAGGAAAATGGTCCTGTTTCATAGTCCTCCATTTCCCCACAATTCAGATAACTAATTACTCTGTTAATTACCAGGTCCTCAGTACTTGCCTTACAATCTTCCCTACTAATTTGACTCAGATGAGTCTTAATTATGTAGCCCAGGGATGCTCCCTGGCATCTGTCCTTGCCCAACATCACCCAATTCTCCCTCTGTGCTTTATTTGCCCTATCTCACATTTGTTTTTCTTACTAGACCCAAGATCCTTGAATAGAGTGGTTAGGCATGGTTTGTCACTGTTTCACAAGAGTCTACTCTGTAGAGTGTAGTGGTTGAACAATAAGTGTTTAACGAATAACTGGAAGAAGAGGGTGAAGCAGCAGCTCACCTCGCCTATGAGTCCCATCTGGATCTTTTTTCTTTTGCCTGATATCTGAGACTTTTCCTTGTCTCTGAGACTCTGAACTACTCAACATCTTCTGCTCTGTTAAGGCTACCAAGTTCTTGACATATAACCCTGCTCTTCCTAGAATTCAAAGCCCAATATCTGGTCAAATTCCCAGTGGGGACTATTCCTGTGAATGCCGTTCATTCATTTAAAATTTCATCCAAACTCACTACATCAGGCTTCATTTATAGTACTGGGAAGATATAATCAATATGGTAGACAAGGCACTAGCACTCGCAAAACTGACTTTCTAATTGGAAAGAAAGAATGTCAAATAATGACATGCATGAACAATAAGTTTCTGATAAAGGTAAGCACTGAGAAAGAATAAAACTGGATGAGGTAAGGGAAAGGGGGAAAGGCACATTGAAGAGGGTGTAGAGAGCTCTAAGATAGTTGGAATCATGGGAGAGAAAGAGAAGACTCTCCTTAGTTATATATCTAAGCCCAGGTGGTCATTGGGAGTAAACACCTCTGCCCTTGTATTAATTTTACAGTTAAATTGTAAAATTGATTGTAATCTGTATCTCTCATAAAAATATCCTTTTAATATCTGTATATTTTTCTGTATGTCTCATACAAATTTACCTGACCCTCTTTCTTCTGATGGCATTTGTGTCCCTACATTGTTTTCCATGTCATTTATGCATTTATCTCAGAATTCTTTCATGATTTTTATTATAATACAGTATCCTAAACTTTTCATAGCCTTGAAGCCATTGTTCTTTGATTAAGCCCTTGTTCCAGGCCAAAACTGCTTATAAGTTTGACTTGCCAATGGGCAAGTTGGGAATTGTGTGTCCTGTAAGCACACATGCCCAAATACTGTCCTCAGACCAGGGGGAAATACTGAATTAGGAGCCCTCCTCCCTTTGACTTTGCTGGCACTGGTCCACAAATCTTATTGCAAGCAGATTTATTTCTCTCATTCTTTTCCAGTCCACCCTATTATTTCAACCTTTTTTTTCCCCCTCAACAGCTGCAGTTAGTCTTATGACTGTTTCTTTCATTAAAAGCCTATACTTAACAAAACCTGGGGTCCTTTGTAATTAGCATGTTGCACAGAATTCGGAGGAACACTGTGGTTAGGGCATGCATCTTTTATAAAGAAATATTTTTTATTGTAAACTGCTAATTTTGCTAATGTCTTTTCAGAGTTTTAAAAATGTAAGTTTTATAGCCCAGTGGGTCATAAAAGGAGTTCTGAAGAAAATGAGTGACTAGTAAAAGGAGAGAGGGTACACACCATTCTGCCAATGTCTCCATTCATTAATTTTAAAAGAGTTCTAGGATTGGTTTTGGCTTCATGTGTCTTGTTTCCTCATGAAAGAAGTCTTTATTTGGCTTGAGAGAATGGGAATTTTATTTCTTTTCTTCTTAAAGCTATTTTGATAATGATCAGTAGCCTCTTCCAAGTGGATTGTACACATCTCTTTCTCTGATAGTTAAGGTGCTAGAGGATTGTGCAATACTGGAATATCCAGAAAAGTCCTCTTGGAATATTTAGAGACAAGCTTAAGATATTGTAAAGAGGCTCTGCCACTAATTATTTATTCAGTAGCCTAACAAACATCCCACAGAAGAAAGCAACAAAGTAGTTCAGACCACAGGCTCTCGGTCCAGGCTTTCTGGGTTCAAATTCTAGGTCTGCTGTTTACACAACCCTTTAGTAAGATATTCAACCTCTCTGGGTCTAGTTTTTTATCTGTAAAATAGGAGTTATCAAAATAGAACATACTTCATAGATGTGTTATGAGTGAGGATTCGATGAGTAAATTATAGGTAGACAAGTACTTAGAACAGTGCCTGACACATTATAAGTTCCACACAAGTGACATTATTGAAGGGCCATTCAAACATATCATTAACATGTTTGAGTTAGTTCTATATATGTGGTGTACACAAACTAGAGAACAAACTAACAAAAGGTCGGTAGAAATCTTACGGATAGTCATTTTATTCACGGCACATCACTGATAACACTTCATGTCCTCTTCCATAACCTAAGCATTGCCATTGGGAAACTGAAATGTTCTGAGTCTCACTTATAAAGCAAGAAAGCAGCATAGATTGGGCAAAGATGTTACATGCACACAAATATGTTCCTCCTGCCACTCAACTTATCCCCTGGCCCACTGCAGTCATTATTAAATGATCAGGCACTCACTCCCGCAGAGCCAGGACAAAGCCACAGGCCCCTATCCAACATTCTGTCCCAGACAGCCAGGATGGTGAAACCTCTCTGTAGAAGCTGGTCTGCATTATTACTGCGGTCCCTTCCTGCTTCAAAATTCTGAGTCAAAGATTGTAATTAGGACTTGAAAATGTAGTTTCAGTTGATCTTTTTGGGAAATTAAAGCACACGGATTTACTATGATTGCAGGAAAACTTGATCAACACTCAACAGACACAAAACCATCAGGCCTGCCTTCAAGACCATCTTGGCATTGAAAGCTTTCCCCCATCATATGGATGCTCCTCCAGATTGATTCATGAACAATGAACATTTAACTTCTTGTATAACTTTACTGATGGAGGCTTCCTACCTTCTGAGATAGCACAGTATATATTTGGATAAGTCTTTCTATTAGAGAACTCTTTTATTAGAATCAATTGACCTCTATTGCTCCTTAATTGACCTTCCAGATTAATATGAATTATGGTTGGATTCACTCAGTTACACATAGTTGTAGTCAGATCTTTGTTCTCTCTGATTTTTCATCATCAAATTAACCACGCACTGGCCTTTAAATGTTATTCTAATGGTAAAAGTATTTTTTTTTTTTTAATTCTTCACTACTTCAGTTGTCCTATTTTGAATACCATTTAATGTGTTGATTATGTCCTCTAAAGCTCATAGTCCCTCTTGTCTGTACTTGGTAAAGATCTTCTTTCTTGTTTTTGTCTCATCATAACATGGACTGATTTGGGGAAGAACTGCTGTGCTGTCCATTTGGTTTCTTTTTGTTTGTTTGTTTGTTTAAGACAAAGTCTCACTCTGTTGCCCAGGTTGGACTGCAGTGGCATGATCTCGGCTCACTGCAATCTCTAACTCCTGGGTTCAAGTGATTCTCCTGCCTCAGCCTCCCCAGTAGCTGGGATTACAGGCGCACACCATCACACCTAGCTAATTCTTTGTATTTTTAGTAGAGACGGAGTTTTGCCATGTTGGCCAGGCTGGTCTCAAACTCCTGACCTCAAGTGATCCACCCTCCTCGGCCTACCAAAATGCTGGAATTACAGACATGAGCCACCGCGCCTGGCCCACTTGGTTTCTTAAAAGGACAATTCAGGCCTGGCGCGGTGGCTCAAGCCTGTAATCCCAGCACTTCGGGAGGCCGAGACGGGTGGATCACGAGGTCAGGAGATCGAGATCATCCTGGCTAACACGGTGAAACCCCGTCTCTACTAAAAAATACAAAAAACTAGCTGGGTGAGGTGGCGGGCGCCTGTAGTCCCAGCTACTCGGGAGGCTGAGGCAGGAGAATGGCGTAAACCCGGGAGGCGGAGCTTGCAGTGAGCTGAGATCTGGCCACTGCGCTCCAGCCTGGGCGACAGAGCGAGACTCCGTCTCAAAAAAAAAAAAAAAAAGGACAATTCAAAATTCAAACAATTCAATGTTCCTAGTCTCCAGGAACATTTTCAAAATGTTTGTTGAGAACTGAAGAAAGCCATCTGTAGAAACACGGGACTCATCTAGCAGAAGGGTCTACTGTGGTGAGTGCGGGCATCGAACAACATGGAAGTTCCTAGCCCTTGGCTAACACAAGGCATTTTTAGGTTGAATTCTCACTTGTTGTGAACCATTGTGCTGGTTTGTGATGGGGCTCCAGAACTGTTTATACTTAGTTCCTTTCTTCTCTTGGGAACTACCCCTAGATACACAGTTGTTCATAAATGGAATTAACAATATCATGTACAGATAATTAATATGGATATTACTACCAGGTCTCTATTACTACTTTTACTACTGGTACCATTTATAATTAAGGAACTTTTGACCAATGCAAGCTTTATATTAAGGGCTTTGTATTTATGTTTTTGTTTAGTACATCAATTTTTTTAGATAAGTATTATTCATAGTCATTTGGCAGGGGAAATGTTTTGGGAATTTTTTTTTTTTTCTGAGAAGGGGATATTGTTCAAAGTAAGGTTTTAAAATACTGGCAATTAACTCAAGGATGTAATGAAGTTGTATCTGACTTCAAAGTCTGAGCTCCACAGAGCCTATAGCCATTATAGTTAACTTCCTTCTATAATGCCAGATTACTCAAAAGTACAAAAACAAACAAACAAACAAAAAAACAGACAAAAGATAAATGGCTTTAGGGCCTAAGTGATGGAGTTATTGGGAGGTTCATGGTGCTTAACTAGCCAGTGGGTCCAGTGCAATTTAAACATTACTGAAATTTTAAAAACACATATGACAAATGTGCCCAAGTCTTTTCAAGGGAGCTAAGCTGTTTCATTTACTCTTTGTTCCTTTTGATGATGATCTTATCCTCATCTTCTCATCTCATTGAAAGACATCATTTCTGCAATCTGTGTTGCCACATAAAGCTCTGTGCACATGTTGTTTAGAAATCTTCAAAGTTTATGGATAATCATAGTCCCATACATTCATATATGCCTTCTGTATAATTATACTGACTGCAAGAATTCAGACTTAATCCAGGAATAGAAGAAAATCCTATGTGCAAAGATACATTTGCCAGGCATTCATATTGCAATTTTAATGAGTCTGGAAAAAAGTTTTACTGCTTAAAATATTTTCAACATGATTGAACCTAGGATTTTTCAAATGACATCAGTAAAGAAACAAGCAATTTTTTTTGCACGTGTGTGTATGTGTTTATTTGTGTCTCATGTATCGTTTGTGTGGTATTTGCAGTACTTTCTAAAATATTGTCTTATCTTTCCGAATAAATTGCAAGAAGAGACATCTAATGTGGTAATCGTTTTCACAATAAGCAAATTCTGCCACTACAACAGGAAATTCAGTTTTCCAATGACAAAGACCTGCAGACTATTAAGATGTGAGAGACAACTTTCGAAGAAGCTAGTCCAGGGTTGGATAACTTGACTGGATTCCCCAGGCCAAAGGTGCATTTCCAGTGATCTTCAGTGGAGTGATCCTAATCGTGATGAAGGAATCGGCATTGTTAACTTACGTTGACGATGATATCAGGATAGGCTTGGTGCTACTGATGAGGGAAATGAAAGAGAAGGCTGGAAGGGGCACCACTACCACATCTGGCCAGTATACAAGAATCTCCTCTGTATTACTGCCAAGTCCCCACATGAGTTTCTCATTCAGAGAAGAGCTAATATATTAAATGTATACACTGGTTTCCCATTAATTTCATCAATAAGACAAAGCCAATATTTAACAATGATTTCATTGCATGACCTAGTTTTGTTTTTTCACCACTGATTGTCACTTAGTGGAGGTTCTGTATGATAAGACTAAGCTTAACATTCTATTTGACTGACAAGTTTTATAGAAGAGGAGTTTGATCCCTGACACTCAAAGGAACAAGAGCATGGAAAGACTGTGGTTTGTAATCACCAAAACTCCTGCTCAAGGCTCAGCTCTTTCACCACTCATTGGTCTGGAAAGCCACTCAGGAGCTTTGTTTACTCACTTGTGAGATCTGGAAATTATACCTATCTCACAGGATGGTTGTGATGATTAAGCGAAACCACCACTGTAATGTGTTCTGTTCTATGCCTGGCACATCATGGTTCTCTCTAAATGTCACCCTCCTCCTTTTCTCTAGAGGGTTTACTTTCCATGAATTTGGAAGGAAGAAAATAGACACAGAAAAATGGAAAACGAAATACTGAAACATCTTAATTTTAATTATTAAAGCTGTAAAATAATTTATATATAGATAGAAAACAAGAAAATCAAAACATGAAGATTATGCCAATGTATCAGAACAATGATTTTCAGAAAGCCTGAAGTTCTTTGTAAAAGCTTTGAAATTATACCTTATATTTGAAAACCCAATAAGAAATCAGCTTATTGCTTTAAAGTACAAGTTCATAATATGCTTCATAAGAATTGAATAAGTGTGTGTGTGTAAGTGTGTGTGTGTGTCCATGCACACATGCTGTTCAGGTCAGAGACTCAAGATGGCAGTCAACTTCTAAGCCAAGTGTCAGGCCACATTTAAATGAAACTACTGTCCAATACTGTGTTGAACCAAACAGATTTCATGATGGTTGCTCTACTACAAACCTCTAGTTTATTCCTTTTTTCTTCTTTTTTTAAAATAAATTTGAACGACTGCTTCTTTGGTGTATGGTTGATGTCATGTTGACAAACAGAATGTGGGGAATATTGGCCTGATATTCTGCTCCGATGTTATTTTGAGAACACAAATAGACACCACCCTCAACTTGGTGTCTAGTAACTCTCCAGTAGCAATGAGCATTTTCCAAAGAGTGATTATGTATGTACATATGTGTATTCCTATATACAAGCCACACTAATAAAAAACCCAATATGTATATAAAATAATAATATACATATATCTATGTCATAGGTTCAGACATAGATCTCCATATATTATTATTACTTTTTATTAGTGCCACTTGGCATGTAAAGAAGCTGCAAATCTCAGAACATCAGTGTATTGGCAAAGATCACACAACCAAACTATCTCATGATATTTTCATACACTGTTCTGCTTTGATCTCTTCGAAAGAGGATAACCTGCTGGCTGCCATTCAGTTTCAGCTCAGTTTATTCTATGACAGTTGTCTGTAACAGGCATGGTTTAATAAAACAGATTTGTTCACATGTAACTGTAATAGCTTAAAAATAATGCAATGTTTCCAATTTGATTAGCATCAATGAAATTATAGCCTGTGAATAAAGTAAATATATTTACATTTTCTTACGTATCAATTGTCTATCTCACCTTTAAGAAGCAGACATAACCAAAGTCCCTGTACCTATAGGTAGAACTGTACTAAATTTCTAACCCACTTGGAATGATACCTGGCTATATAGCATCATTTTCATGCGAATGTCAGTCACAAGGTAATGTAACACCACCCCCTGTGTTGAGTTCCTACTGTGTGAGACATGTATTAGAAACTTACATCAATCACCTTTACCTCACAGTAAATAACTGTAAGGGAGGAAATGCAGTCTCTCTGTAAATTCCAGACGAAAATATTTAGGGGCCCACAGAGATTAACATTCTTACCAAAGGATGAGAAGTTAGTGGAGAAATAAGATTTAAATGCGGATATCTTGACTTCAGATCAAATGTATTCCGTTTCCTTTACTGTATTCTACATGTTTTAGTAAAGCCAAATAAGGCCCATATTGGTTGTCATAGTCCTGTAGTTTCAAATCTGTATTCTCTCTCTCTCTTTTTTTTTTTTTTCTTTTTTGGTTGTTTTTTTATCCGGTCACCATCTGAGTTGCTAGAGAAGATTAGCATTTTTCTCTATTTTACTGCCCTTTAGTAACAGACACAACTAATAATACACAAATAACCTTGCAATGCTAGGGGGAATTACTGTTGATAAGAAGCATATAATCTCCTCTAAAAACTGAATATTAATAAATGAAAATAAACATGCCTCAATTTAGGTCAGATTTGTGTATATCCTATTTATATGCTTCCTACAAAAGGAACATGACTACAGTCTATTTTTCATTCCTAAAGGAAATATTAAATCTTGCAAATGTTCAAATGTTAAGATCTATTAAAAAATTTTTATGTCTGATAAAATCTTATGGTTGAATGTAAGTTGCATTTGGTGTGATTTAATTATCATTCAGGTGATCAGGAAATTCCACGGAGATGAGAGGAATATGTAAAATGAAAACTAGAGACAGCTTTTAATATTGATTCCAAGTTAAATCTTAGCAAAGGATACTTTTGCTTTTTTGATACTAGAAGCAACGGTTTAGTTGAATCTCTATCCGAATAGAAATTTAATAGTGCTTATTTCATGCTCATATGGTCAGATTTTTGGTCTAATTTGTTTGTAATGAGTTGGAGTAAGTGATATGCTAATCAATGTTAGTTAATTAAAAGTGGAGTTTCCATTTAGTTACAAAACGCATTAGGGTGCTGAGCATGTTGCATGCTAGATGACCTGATTCACATATTTGAACTTCTAAAATGAGAAGGAGTGGTAGAAAATCTTTTTGATGTGTTGCCAGAAGTGCCACTCAGATCCTTCTGGAAACAGATTTAGCCTGAGGATGAGAAGACTTGAATTCTAATCCCTGCTCCACTGCCTTTTCACTCTGAAGCTTGAGCATCATCTCTTAAATCCTCAAAAACTCAAATTTCCAAGACCAAAAAATGGAGTAGGATTAGATAATGTCTATGCACACTTTCTTGTGATTCCATGTTCAAAATTCAAAAGTAAATGAGGGTGTTGACTGTCTGCTCAGCCATATTCTAGCTCTGTAATTTTAGATAAAATCCTTAATCTTTTTGATCTTTGTAATTGTGATGAAGTGAGGAAAAGCATGGTACTCACACTGCATTCATGCTCAAATAAAGGTTATTGTGGTGATGAAAAAAAAGAGTGTATGGATTTTACAAATATTATAAAATTATATCAAACTCCTAAAAAAGTAGATTTTAAAAGAAGAAAAAATCTATAAGTATAGGCACTGAAACATACTCTAGTAAAGCTTTTAGCAAACCCTTATTTACGAGGTTCCATTAGTAGGTGTTAATTAAACATGTATTTCATGTTTGACTAAGTTTTGGGAAAAAATCAGTTAAAATTATCAGCAGAAAGTAGGGACTCTCAGAGCTTTCAGAATATTAGCATGTACGGTGAATCTTCAAGACTATTCCCCAGATATTTATTTTTGCCTCTTTATTTTTTAACCTCATTGCAGGTAGGGAATGGAGGTTTCGATGTTGTACAGAACTAGTGTTCTATGGAATAAGCTTTAGCAAGCGATGAAGTGAAGGAAATAACTGAAGACTTGTATCCTAGACACCTGGGTGGAATCTCACTCCTACCACTTACCTATGTCACTTAAATTAACCTTGTGTGACTGGGGGTGGTGAAGATAGTTCCTGTTTTGAAGATTATCCACCTTGCTTTGAAAGTGAGGAACAACACATATAAAGCTATCAGCCTGGGATAAAGACTCAATAAACTGATGCTGATGATAGGATTGATTCCAGGCACCCTAGCAAAGCATCACCTTCCTCCTGTGGAACCACAAAACCGAGGAAACTGTGTATCTTGTCCCGTTCACTATTTGAAATCCATTTGTTGTAAAACATCAAAGAGTCAATCCCATATGTGGAACACTGTGGAAGTAATTTGTTGTTGATTGCTTCCTCCTTGAAACAGAATTACAAGAAAACAGGGTGGAAAGCTAAGGGGAGCTTGATGCCCCAGAAGAAGGAATCTGAAATAAGATTGAGGGGGTGGGCAGGATACACTTCCTGAGGTTAATGCTATTAGAAGTTAACTAATTCTTTCTGGAGGATGGATATCATTTGCAGTAAAGCATCTGCCAACTGTTATAAAATATCAGGATATCTGGACCTGTCATTGAAACAAACCAATAAGAACAGGCTATTTCCTGCAGGGGGCATGATTAAAACCAGAGCCATTTTCACAGATAATCCATTTATAAATCATGGTAATAAAATGGCCATCATGACAGCAGCTCAGTGACATTTTTTTTTTCACAAGCTCAGCCGTATCCAGGCAACAAACACATCTTAACTCAAATAAAAAGAAAGGCAGCCTGGGGTTCCAGGAGTCAAGGAGAAGATCCCTCTGCCTGGTTCTCTTTTCCCATGAGGGAAGGTGATGGGCTGATAGCTATAGGAATTTTATATGACCTTAATAACTACAGTTTGCTTTATGTACATGTCAGAATCAATAGATATCAGGAATTTAGGTGTTTCTCAACTATTTTATCATTCTAGGAACTGATAAGTGGGGAATTCTGAGGTCCATCTTTGATCCATATCTTATTGTGAGAGGTTCAACTGATCAGCAGGAACTGCAGAGAATAATAATACATGACAGAAATCTAGATATTCTGTATTCAGCTCTTTACATGTGTCATTGAAAATCAACACTGGCTCTCATATTATTGAGAAAAAGTTTTAATATGCACCATGATAGCAACATCATAAGTCATAATCTTAGAAAAGTGTGTCTCTTGTAGCCCAGATGAGAGACAAGAGTTCTCTTTGCACTCCTTTGGGACTTTTCCATGCAATTTATACATGCAAACTTTTGATGACTGAAACTGCCTTGACTCAAAAGGGACTTAAATACTTGAAAATACATTTTATCAAAGACTATTCCCCTTTTCATGTAAAGCACTATAGCAAAGATAAATTTGTATAACGAACATTAATTAATTAATTAAATGACCTACTTTCATGGTAAAACCAAATATCATGGAATAAATTGTTAAACAGGAAGTTGAAAATATTGATGTCTATGGATGTGTACATATGCATGTATGTTAATTGATATTCACCTAAACCATCTGTCAATGGGACTAATAATCCTTACCCAGCAAAATGAGATGATGGCAGAAGTACAAAGGGCAGACTACTATGTTCATGGAAACTTTTTGCTGGGATGTTAATGTTAGGAAAGCAGGAGCCTAGGAAAGCCAGAGTGCCACCATTTTAAAATCAACTCCGTCTTAAAACTGGCAAGGCACAGACTTTGCTAGTCATGACCTATAGTCCTAAGATGTTTTTATCTATGGAGTCAACTTGGTAATGCCTGTAAGGACAAACTCCTACAAAAACAGAAAGCCTAGGTGCCTCAATAACCATAACAATATGTGCTTTCAAGATAATTACAGTTATACTTTAATGTACTTACACACTAACATGTCACAGATAGTTTTATTTAAATCAATAGAATAAATTTTGTCATGCTGTCAGCCCACCCACATGTAGGCACAACTTAGTTTATTCTTTACATAGATAAGACTCCTGTATAAGAAAAACTTCAAGCGAAGATAGTGAATTCCTCCACGTGGTTTCTGAGGACGCTCTACTCAGTAATGGAGTAGTTTTCAAGAAACTATCTCTTCTCACTGTGAAGCATTCCTCTTCTTGCATTCTGAGTATGCCCTACTCAGTAATAGGGTAGCTTTCTATGAACCCTCTCTTCTCTCTGCGACTCACCTTGAATTCCTGTCTGCAAGAACACACTCCTAGGGGCTGCATCAAGATCCCTTTTCGGATAACATTAATATTAGCATTATTGTTATGGCAGATGTTGTCAGGGCTCTGCCTATGTTCCTATGATTCCTTTTACACTGTTTTCATGGTCAGTTCCATGTACACCTTTACTCTCAACAGCTGGCACACGTGCTTCTTAGCAGGCAGCCTTCCCTCAGGCTATCAGTAGCTAACTTGCTTAATACATGGAGACCTTCAAATTTCTGGGGCAGCCCTCAAATAATAAGTGATGGATGTAGCCAATTATCTTGCCATCTGTTTGGGACAATTCCAGTATTTTCAGGGAGCTAGTTTACCTGCAAACCTGTATATAATCCATGCTGTCTCCAGAGATCATGTGTGGGGCTGAGCCAACATTTACCTCCTTGACACATTGTTTGATATCACACTCTTGTGGGGCCTTCTTTTCTTCCCCCATTCCATGCTCTTATCATTAAAAAAAAATTGATTCTTGATTTATTTGTATTCACATGGATCCTTTTCCTAATACCTACTTCTAAGAAGCCCAACTTAATATACCTGGAAAAAAGGTGAATGTTGGTTAGGACCTGAATACGGATTGAACTTAAGAAAGGTTGGGATAAAGGACTGGTCATATTACATGCATTGGACCTAGGAATCATTAAATAGCTACAAATGTAGTCCAGGTGAAAATGTCCCACAAAAGATATCTAGACGGACAAAGATCAGAAAATAGATAGAAATAGCCATCTTGATTAAAATGTAAGTAAGTAATTCAAAATTCACAATGGTCAAAATATTTAGAATTGATCGAGGCTAAGTTTGTGTTAGGTTCTGTATTATGTTATGGTTAAGAGCTTTCATACATTTTCCCTCTAATTCAGCATATACAGCGTTGAGGTAGGAACTATTATTTTTTTTTTCCATTTTACAGATGTGGAAACAATTGCTTAACAATGTTTTGCACCTTACTCACATTCACATAGTTGTGGATTTGAGATTTGTGCCTATATCTGTCAGGCTCCAAACATTATATGCTTAACTACTATACTGTAAGATCTGCTTACCAGCCAAAAGTAGTTCCTGAAGAAGAATCAAGACAGATAAGTTTAGAGACATGGCTGATACGATCAAGTTGATTTGATAACTGCTTGCAGCAAACTCTGCATTTTAATGCACATCTCTGTGTCTCTTGCATGTGTCTTTGAGTGCATGGAGAGAGAGTAAGCAGGGCTAATATCCGTTGTTGTAGAAGCCTTTTGTGCTTTGCTCTCAGTTAATGTCCCCCACCCCCACCCCACTGTCCTACCTTCTAACCCTCAGCAATGCTAAGTGCCATATTCAAGGTCACAGAGCTAATAAAAGCAACTTTTTTTCTGACTCTTAGCCCGAGTAGATTTCTTTCCAACAATATCAGGCTAATTTATTGTCTCATACCCAAAATCTGGGCAAAGTCAGAACTGGTTTAGAGTTAGACTGCTATCCAAACATAAGTTTCCGGTGGAGTTGCCAAAACCAACCCTCTATAAACCTCAACTTTCTAAAGGAATGTTGAGAGTCAGCTTTCCTCATCATGTGTCTACCAGCCCTCTGCCCTTTGGACTCAGCTTTATTTAGAAATGCTGATTTAGAGTGCTTTGAGTAAATATTAACTGAAAAATTATTAATAAGTACTTCTCAGGCTCAAGTGTAATAGGCCCCATAGAAGACTCAAAATTGTTTATTCAACAAATTTAAATGTGTCATAAATGAAGTAATTGCTTTCCCTGGGTGTTTTGCCAGATTGGTGGCTTCATCCACACACTGAAGATTGAGAATCTGAAGGAAAGAGGCTATAGAGCAGTATGCTTTGTTATCTCTCAGTGCATCCACAGAAAGGGAGGTATTAATGTCAGTAATTTATAGAAGGAAGTAAAGTCAGGAATATACTTTTTGAGCTCTGTTCACACCCAGAGGATGAAAAGTAACTCATGCACAGTCAGTCATCCTGGGCAACTGTATTTCTCCATTTGTGAGATATTATCGTGACAACTCCCCTTGCTCCTCTGCCATTTTAATTTCCTGACATGCAGGATCATTTCAACTCCATTTCCATATGAATTTGCCCAAACGTTAACCCTTGATTACAGCTGATTTTCTTCCAACAGTGGGCTGACACTTTGCCTATTTGCTTTCAGGTCTGCTTTTTTTTAAAAAAAAATTAAAAAACTGGTGAATCTTAGGTTTTACTGTGCCCACAAGTTCTGATTCAGTAGGTCTGAGAGGAGATCTGAGACTGCATGCATAACAGTGCTCCCAGGTATCGCCAGTACTACTGGTTTGTGCACCATGCTTAATGACTCTGAGTAGTCAGGATCCAAACCAGTTCTCAAAGCGTGGCCCCAAAACCAAAAATATTAGTATTACCTTGTGGGATCACCTGCATTTCAGATGATCATTCCAGTTCATTCCAGACCCACTGCCTCAGAAACAGGCATGATCCTAATGATCTGTGTTTGGGGTGTGTGTGTGTGTGTGTATGTGTTGTGTTTGAGACACAGAGTCTCACTATGTTTCCCAGGCTGACTGTGAACTCCTGAGCTCAAGCGATTCTCCCTTCTCAGCCTCCAAAGTAGCTGGGATTACAGGCACTTGTCAGCATGCCCAGCTTATGGATCTGCTCTTTTCTTTCCCCTTGCTCTGCTCTGATCCTTGCAATGTATACTAATGTTTTTCCTTATTGGTAAAACTGGTATCAGCTACTTGTCTTTTTATCAAAGTAGGAATGTGTAGTTATTCTTAACATTGGTGCCTCCCTCAAATGAGCATAGCAGAATGTGTATTCTCATAACATGCATTATAATGTTATTTTGAGGATATTTGAGCTTCATTTCTATACACCTTTACAATGAGCTTCTATCCTTCATGCACAAAAGTATGACTTTTTGAGGAGTTTCCAACACTTATCAGCAAGACCTCACTTATCCAACAAGAATCCTCAAGGATGAAGAGTTGAACCCTGAGCAACCAAGAGAGATGTTCAAGGGCTGCTCTGAGAGCCCAGGGACTCACCCATGAAGGCCCCCTTAGGCCTGAACTGAGATTCTGCTCTTCCTTTCTGTGAACGTAGATACCTGATTTACCAGCAGATAAAGAAAGAACAAATGGGAATACCGACATCCACTGGCACACAGTAATAATACTGATGGTTGATGGTGGGGAAGTAACTGGAAGCAAAAACTGAAATTGAGCTATAATTATCCTAGGGTAAAATAAATTAGGGCTCTTGGTATAAGATAAAACAAACCTGCTCATTAAAATGAACTGTAATTCAACATCAAAATACGGACAAAGAGAACGGCAGTAGTATTCATGTTCATGTCTCTGCATGCCAGGAATCATCTTAGGCATTAAATATACATTATTTCAAGATTGAAATACTGATAAAACTGTTAGTTACATAGTATGCTCACAATTTTACAGTTAAGCAAAAACAGGCCCTTAACCCAAATTCCTTCACTGGTGTCACATGTCTGTGACAAGAGTAAATGCAGAGGTGTGAAAACTTAGCCAGTCTCACTCAGAATCTCTTGGCCTAGCCGTGGTCCAGGCTGTGAAGCTGTTTATAGTCATGAACCTCACTTTTTTTTTTAAGAAACAGTTTTTTCTAAATATGCCCTTTTTAAGAAAGTGATTAAGCGTCTAATATATTGTAGAAAAAAAATCCACTTACCATGAAGGAAAAAGAAAATGCTTTGGCAAATGACTGTTAAAAGCTTTATAAATCCAGAAAAGAAAAAAAAAAGAAAAAAGCTGATGTGAAACAGCTCAGATGCAGGCAGATCTACTGAACCTGACTGCACTTCATGTGGTTACACAGTATCTATTTGTTCCTGGTGACCATTTATAAACCAAGTGGATAAACCCTGGCTTTTCTCTCCCTCTCTCTCCAGAAATATCCACGTTGTCTAGGACGGCCAGACTCAGAGCAGCTTCAGACGTATAAATACCAATTGCTTCCTCTGCTGGTGAATGGAATTTAATCAGACTAGCAAGCTAAACCAAAGTCACACAAAGGGTAACATTTGATGTGCTTAACAAGAAACCTTTATGCAACTGTTCCCATCAGTCAGACTTAGAATAATACGGTGCTATTTTTACTTCATCTCGGCTTTCCGCAGAAAACTTTAAAAGGCTTATGATGAGTGCCGATTGTCAGTAGATGGTCTCTCACCCTGTGTCAGGACTCATTGCTGTGTCCACGAGACCTAAGAAAACATCGATACTGCTGTTCAAAACAATTCTATATTTATTTCCTTTTCTGATGAAGTAACAGCTGGGAGCGCTACAGCTTACTGACCTGCTTTTCTTCTTCTCTTTATCTTCTGCTATCAAGTAAGAGCCTCCCGCCTCATCAGAAAGTGTGGCGTTTATTTATTAATTCAATATTTGTTGCTCGTTTATTCCACATCCATTGTAGTGTTTGGCTGTGGGGATAATAGGAATGAGATACAGACACACCTTTAAGAAGCTTGCAAAAGAGAGGGAGAGAGTAAGTTTACACAAAATCCTAAGAATTTTCTGACTCCTCCTGATTCCTCAGTGACCAATCATTGAGCCTCTTAATGTCCATCGAGTATCACTTGAATCTACTTATTTATTCTTATACCTTCAGGTCTGCGATGTAATCAATCCTCACCTGGCCTGTGGCCATTATTCTTAACTTTTCTTTCTTTTTTTTTTTTTGGTTTCTTGGTTTTATTAAACTTTTAATTGAATTATAAGATACACAATGAAAGGGCAAAAATTACAATTGTGCAACTCAACGAATCATCATAATGTAAATTCCCATGTATCCCACTTCTCTGTGGATCAAGAAATGGAACATCACTAGTATCCCGAAGCCACTTCCTGAGGTATTCCAATTCTCCTCCTCAAAGACAGCCAGATTCTGAATTCAAACACTAGTGGCCTAGATTGAAAATGTATATAATGAAATCACACAGTGTGTATTCTTGTGCATTTGGCTCCTTTGCTCAATGCCTTGTTTGTCCTAGTCCTCAGTGTTGTGTGTAGCAGTCATTTGTTTATTCTTATTGCTAACAAGGAATTCCATTATATGAATACGACATAATTCATTATTTAATCTACTTTGGATGAGCATTTGGTTTGGTTTTAGGTTGGAGATACTACAAACAGTGCTGCTATCAATTTCAAATGTTTCAAATATCAAATGCTGCACATCTGTTTTGGTGCAAATATTCATGCATTTATGTTGGGTAATGTACCTAGGAATGGAATGAATAAGTCACCTGGTTGCATGCATGTTCAGCTTTAATAGTACAGACAGTCAGTGTCGAGTCTTTATATGCCTCTTAGCAGCTCAGGAGAGATTTTAACAGGCGTCCATGCTCCACAAGACCATCTCACTTACTCATTTTACAAAATGCAAATAAGATCATGTGATGCCCCTGTTTAATACCTTTTAATTGCTGCTCATGGATATTTGGAAAATACTCAGAATCACAGATTCCTGCAGGATCTGGTCTCACATACTTTTCCAGACGAATTATGCACAACTCTGCCCCTGATGTTCTTCACTCCGACTGTACTGACCTCTGCTCAGTGTCACATGTGTACTTCATTTTCACCCACTGAAACTTAACTCCTCTGAAACGTTTGCCCAGACCCACCTATTATATATTGCTGCTGGAGTGCAGTGGTGCAATCTCAGCTCACTGCAACCTCTGCATCCCGGGTTCAAGTGATTCTCCTGTCTCAGCCTCCCAAGTAGCTGGAATTATCAGTGTGTACCACCACTCCTGGCTAATTTTTGTATTTTCAGTAGAGATGGGGTTTTACCACGTTGGCCAGCCTAGTCTCAAACTCCTGACCTCAGGTGATCTGCCTGCCTCAGCCTCCCAAAGTGCTGGGATTACAGGCATAAGTCACCACACCCGGCCATAAATTTCATTCATTACACAGGTCAGTGCTAGAAACAGCATCATTTTCTCATGTGTTTGTCTTCCCCACTAGAATTTAAGTTCCAAAAGAAGGTGTGCACTCTGCCTTCCTCACCAGAATTTCAGTTCCAAATGAGTTAAAATTTTCTAACTTGTTCTCTTCTGAGTTTCCACTATCTCCAACAGTACTCAGCATCAGTTGGGCACTCAATCAATGTCTGTTGAATAGATAAATAAATGCACGAAGGAGAGTTAGCATATTTGCATATTTTTTTTCTCTCCTCAAATTGATTGTCTCCTTTTTCAGTAACTGGATAACTTGTACTCATCCTTGAAGTCTCAGCTTAAACATCATTTCCACAGGGACACCTTTTTTTTTTGACTGGCCAAGCTAAGTTTTACACTCTTGTGTATGACATATAACTTTTCTTAAGCTTTACCTTCCTGGCATTTACTCTGAAAAGATCAATTGATGATCTTTTGTGTATTAACAAGTTGATGATTTGTATTCTTTTTTATGTTGTTGTTTATCGTTCATATTGTCCCTTAACCTACATGTTCTAGGAGTGTCTGGATGTCTGTTTTGTTCACCACTGTTTCCCTTGCGCCTAGCACAGTACTGCAGGTACACTGCGGACTTCTTAATACACAAAGGCCAAAACTCAAATATCAAATAGCAGATCATAAAAATATTGTTCAAGAGTTTTCACAAGGCAAAGAATCTCATGTTGTGCATAACTGAAGAAGATGTATTCAAGGTCAAGTACGTGAGAATTGGGGTCATATTCACAAAGGCTATAGTAAATATTCTAAGTTTTAAATAGCATAAGAGAATTTGATAGTCACCCAGATACATCAGGACAGAAAACAGTCCTTGTAAAGCAGCAACAGAGAAATGTCTATTTAGATCTTTTGCCCATTTTTAATCAGATTATTTTTCCTACTGCGTTGTTTGAGCTTCTTCTATATTCTGGTTATTAATCCCTTGTCAGATGGGTAGTTTGCAAATATTTTCTCCCATCCTGTGGGTTGTTTCTTCACTTTGTTGATTATTTCCTCTGTTATGCTGAAGCTTTTTAGTTTGATGTGGTTCCATTTGTCCATTTTTACTTTGGTTGCCTGTGCTTTTGAAGGCTTACTCAAGAAATCTCTGCCCAGACCAACAGCCTGAAGTGTTTCTCCAATGTTTTCTTTTAGAAGTTTTATAGTTTCAGATCTTAGATTTACGTCACATCTTTAATGCATTTCAATTTGATTTCTTATGTGGTGAGAGATAGGAATCTAGTTTCATTTTTTCTACATATGGATATCCAGTTTTCTTAGCATCGTTTTTTGAAGAGACTGTCCTTTCCTCAGTGTATGTTCTTGGCGCCATTGTTGAAAATGAATTCACTGTAAATACCTGAATTTATTTCATGATTTTCTATCATCTTCCATTGGTCTGTATGTATAGTTTTTATGCCAGTATTGTGTTGTTTAATATAGCTTTATATTATAATTTGAAATCAGGTAATGTGATATCTTCAGCTTTGTCCTTTTTGCTCAGAATTACTTGAGCTGTTCTGGGTCTTTTGTGATTCCATATGCATTTCAGAATTTTTTTCTATTTCTGTAAAAATTATATTTGTTATTTTGATAGGCATTGCATTTATTCGATAGATTTGTTTGGGTAATATTGACATTTTAACAATATTAATTCTTCCAATCCATAAACATGGGATATCTTTCAATTTCTTGTCCCCCCTTCAATTTCTTTTATTAATGTTTACAGTTTTAAATATGGAGATTTTTTATATCTTTGGTTAAATTTAATTCTAAGAATTTTATTTTCTTTGTAGCCATTGTAGATGGAATTGCCTTCCTAGTTTCTTTTTCAGACTGTTTGCTGTTGACATATAGAAATGCTACTAATATTTGTATTAGAATTTTATATTCACAATTTTACTGAATTTGTTTATCAGTTCTAAGAGTTTTTAGGTAGACTCTTTAGGTTTTTCTAAATATAAAATCACATTACCTGCCACCAAGGACAATTTCACTTTCCTTTCCAATTTGGATGCCCTTTATTTCTTTTGTTGCTTCGTGTGTGTGTGTGTGTGTGTGTGTGTGTAATTGCTCTGGCTAGAATGTCCAGTGCTTCTATTTCTTTTCTTACAGTAAAAAACATTTTCTTTAAAGACATCCTTTTGTCATTATCCCATCCAGCAGCACCAACTAACAGTATTACATAATTTTCAAAAATCGATAATGAACTGTATGTACCCCCAAAACACCAATTCACAAAAAATAAGACATGTTTCAAAACGGATAATTGGGATGGTGGGAAATGACCTAGGAAATTCTTTTTTTAAAGATGAAAGGATATTGGGAAAAGATACATATACATGAACACACACACACAGAGGCACTTACACAGGTTTCTTTTCACGTCTCAAGCTACTTTTATGGGAGTATACACAGTATTAACTGACATTTACTGAGTGCTTACATATCATGTATTCCTCTAAGACTATCTATGTCTATTTACCTATCTTGCTACCGTGTGGGGACATTAATTTGGCCTAAGCAGACTTATTAATCCAGTTAATTAATTGAGATACATTTGCCTCAATTAACTGCAATTTGGTCTGGAATAATTTTTTTCTTTTCTTGCTGATCATCAGCATCATCATTACTGTACTGCCACTAACTTTTGTTGAACATTTATTATATGTTAAAGTATTCTGCTGGCATCCAGGGAGGGAAATCAAGTCCAGGGGGCATCTTAACATGACTCCAGCATATAATCAGGGCAACGACGATGATGACGATGATGTGGGGCTTCAAGACCAAACTACAAAAGTAGAGGAGAGGACATCCCTACCAGAGCAAGTGATTATGGCTGAAAAAGAGAGAAGCTCTTCTTCAAGAAATCATTTAAACATCGGCATCACATCTCAAGCAAGTGGAGATAATCAGACTCTTTCTGGGAAATTTGGAATTATGACTGGGGGCCTGTAAATGAGTTTGGTTTTACTCTCATAATAGAAACAATTTAACCTAGAAAATTTGTGTTTTGGACATGAAGCAACCAAGACGAGTAGGTTGTACAAAGGAGAACATACCACAGATTTAGAGAAAAGCATAGAAGAGAAGAATAAGGATTTAGGATTTCCTGGGCTCTTTGTGGCTTTTCTAATTCCAGTTCTGAAGAGGCCCTAGATATCTTCCAAAGACATCCCAACAGCTAACCAACAAGTGATATTCCATATGGTTTCTCATATGTTATGACATCTTTATTAGGAAATTGTGTTTTATTATATCTGTGAAATTCCTTTATGATTCTCGTAGATAATGGTAGAAAAACTGTCAGAAATGTTTGTTAAAGGAATACATAAGAGACAGAATGAGAAAGAAGGAGAGAGAGAGAAGGAAAGAAGGGGATACAGCATTGAGAAGCGTGCTACCAACCAGGCTAAGATTATGGAATAAGAAAGATTTTAGAGACTCAAAATTATCCTGGTACTCAACAGTCCATTCTGATAAGCCAGTGTCTAATAATCAAAGTTGACTCCCCAGATTCCATTTAGGAGATAGCAACTTAATCTTAATCCCTGTATATTCATAAAAGGGGTGAGAGTAAGTTTAAAGTATTGAGTATCTTCCTCCCCCTGCCAGCAGTGTCCCAAGGAGCAAGTGGTTCTGAGACAGCAGGGAGAGCTGGAGTACAGTCCATAGCAAAGAGCTGTAGAAGCCAGAGAAAGGGAAACCAAGGTAGGTCTGTATTTCCAGCTGGGTTAAAGAGTTCTTTATTCCAAAATTAGAACCAGAATTTACCAATTTAATAGACCTTTTTTTTCTCTGTCTCTCTTTCTCTTCCACTTTTCCTCCAACAAAAATCAAGAGTCAAAGAAACATCAAACAAGCTTACTGCAGACAACCCAAATAAATAAGCTCTTCTTCTTTCGAGAACAGCATCTTTTGTTGTCTGTCAGAAAATAGCTCTCAAGACAGCGTGTACAAATTGGCCTTTGGAAGCTCTGTGCTCTCTCTGGAGCTCACCTTTATTTTTGAATGTTTAGTCTAGCATTTGTGACAAGCTGTGTCTTGCAAGAGGAATCTAGATTTACTTCTGCCCTGAAAATGGGAAATAGGAACGTTGATATCATAACCTCTTTGCAAGACAGGCCTAAAAATGCATAATCCTTTTTCATTATGCTTAGCACAAGCTGCAAAAGACCATTTTAAAGAATCTACATAAAGAGTTTCAGAATCCAGTGGTATTCTATAGAATTAATGTCCAATATGTGAAAATGATCTTACAATCCACCTCATAATATTCTGTTTCTATACAATTTAGCAAAGCTCCTCTCTACTCTTCCCTTCTTGTCTTACACACAAACACACACACACACATGTGCACACACACACACAGAGCAATTCAGGCCCACTGATAACCAAACTGACAGAAAACTGTCTGTAGTTTGCATAAAATTGGTGTTCTGTATCAGTGTCCCTCATTTTATTTAAAGAAGCTGAAAGGATACAAACCTATTAAATGTCCACATAACAAAATATTTTAATGAAATATATTATATTTTGAGTTACTCAAAAGATGGCTGAAAACACTGACTCAGAAGCCAGACCACCTGTATTCAATTTGAGCGATGCTTTGGTTCTGCCACTAATAGGGTCTGAAATGTCGGACAGGATACTTCACTGTACTCCAGTTTTCGGATCTATTTCATTTGTTAATATACACAACTACTTAGAACAGTTCCTGACACTGTTTTGTCTTTAAGTATTTTGAGTAATTTGATATTATAAATATTAGTTACTATTATTGGCTAAGATAAAAGAAAGAAACTACATCCACACCTTTCAATCTTTTCATGATTGTCTTTCGGTAACTCAAAACACAACTTTCAGAAATTTTTTTTTTTTAATTTAAAAATTCTGTTCCTTGTAATAACAGTTTTTGAGGACACATACCATACAATGAAACCACTGTATAGTTTAAAGTGAGAAAGGTTTAAAAGAAAAAAAAATCTGCCTTTTCAAGTCACATGGGTGCCTGGTGTGGTGGGCATTTTGGAAGGGAATGAGACAGAGGCCAATTTAAATGCCTTGCAATGGTCCAGGCCAAGATGACAAGCCTGAAACAGTGTTTCTCAAAGTGAGGGATCCATACCACTGATGAGGCATGGAATGAGTTACAGGGTGCAAAACAGGTTAAAATTAGCACCAGTCACATGATGAGGTTCTTTTTTCAGTGCTATTTCAGTCCTGATTACATGGAAGAGAAGGTCATGGTTTGATCATGGCTATTAACACCTCTCTAAAATTTACTAATCCCCTTCTCAGCAATTAGAGGTGACCTCGACATAATGGCTTCCAGGTAGAATTAAACAACTCCTTTTGTTTTTATTGTACTGGCTTTAAGGTTATCTTCTCTTTCTGTCTTGAGGTTGTTTTTCATTCCTGGATTATTTCTTTCAAAATAAATCCAATTATGTTTGTGATTTTAGATAAATATGTTAGCTGAATAATTTAGATGTAACATGGGAACAGAATATAAAATATATGGTTGTCAATATCCTAAACTAGTTGTACACTGGACAACAGAGATTAGGAACAGATTGGTATTGAGAGGTGGGACCTACTAGGAGGTAATTGGTTAGGGTAGAGATCCCTATGAATGACTTGGTGCTGTTATAGCAGTAATGAGTGAGTTCTCACTCTTGTGAAGCTCTATTATTCTTGGCGAAATGGATTAGTTTCTACCAGAATGAGTTTTTCATAAAGCCAGGACACCACTCAACTTTTCTCATTTCACATGAGTCCGCTTCCTTTTTGTCCTCCTCCACCATTCTCCACTTGTTGTAATACAGCAAGAAAGCCCTTGCTGGAAGCCAGGGCTATGTCTTTGAACTTCTCAGCCTGAAGATCCATGAGCTACATGAAGCTCTTCTTTGTTTGTTTAAATTACCCAATCTCAGGTATTTTTATAGCAACACAAAGTGTACCAAGACAGTGTTTTACAAAAATACCCCAGTTCACATATACTACTCTTAGTATATTTTTTCACCCTGAAATTATTTAAGAATTAATTAAAAATTAGTAAACACTTTTATTTCCTTATATAATAAAGAGATAATAAAGCCACTCATAAGTTTATTAATGTAAATTCTACCAGGATAAAACTATAATTTTTTAACAATTGTAATTTTCTTTCGTATAGTGGTGCCTCATAAAGCCAATGTAAAATGGAATGAAATAGCACATTTAAATTGCTTAAAATTGGTGCATATTAAGGGCTAAATAAAATTAGCGATTGCTATTATGATTGATATCAATTTATTAATTCAAAATACATGTTGAGTGTTTGCAATATGCAAACATGAAGCTGAAAACATGGTAGCCAATAAACCAAGCAAGATACTTTATCTGTAGAGTTTCAATTATCTTAAGAATAATATTCATAAGCACTAATAAATAGTATAATGACAAATGTAATAAATAAATAAAAGGTGATATGTTAGGGGAAGATAGGCAAGGTGGTGACTTATATTGGATTGTAGGAAAAAGCCTGGCTGAAAGATAATATTTGGGTACATGTGGGAATATTCAGACTCCCTTCTGGAGATGTCTGGAGGCTGATCATTCCAGAAGAAGAATACAGCAAGAAAAAATTTCCAAGATAAGAATTCACTTTTATTTTCCCAAAATTAATAGGAATGTCATTGTGCTTTGAAGAAGAAACAAAGAAAAGAATTATAAAAGATTTGGAAAAATGAGCATGGGTCATGCCAAGTAGGAATGTGTAGGAGATGATAGGTGTCATTGGTATGTTATAAAATATATTATGAAAAGATTTTGATGATATTTCAAAAGGGTAATAATGCTACCTAATGATAATATGAAAAGATGACTCTGGCTGCTGTATGGAGACAATATAGGCTTGGAGTTGAGAGAAGAGTGATAAAGAGGCTAGTTGGGGACAATTATACTACATTCAGCTTTAGGAAGGTGCTGAAGGAGTAATGGATTGAGGATGTTTTCCGAGTTTTGAGTTGAACAATTTCAATATGGTGGCATTACTTAATGACATAGGGAGGCCAGAGAACAAACAGATTTGGAATGATGTGGTAGAGAATAAAAGGTTTGCTTTTGGCTCTGTTAATGCTCGAGTGGAATTATGTGAAATTTAAGTAGAGATTTCAAGTAGGAATTTGAATTAATATATCTGGAGATTAGCCAAGATATTGCAGATGGAGATGTAAATGTTGAGTCATCTTCATTGAGTTGGGAGGCAAGGGGCTGACAGAGCTATTAATGACAATGAATTTGATTCATTGTGATAATTTAAAAAATCATGGCTACCTTGAAGGCCAACATTTATATCATCTCTTGCAGTCCCTGTGCACAAAACAGTTTTGTTTGGTAGATCCCAGATTATTACTAGATGAATTTCACTAGCTGGTGATTTATTCCTGGCCACCATCTAACAAGACATTTTAACCAAATTCCCATTTATCCAAAGGCTTCCAAATGATTTTGGGTAACTGAGGCTGCTTATGGATACTTAAAATGGCTAAATATCTTACATTCCAATGAATTTACTCCTCTTTCAAAAATTTGTCAACACTCATTCAAAGTCCATTTTAACAACAAAAAAAGCCTAAATCCTCAAAACATTGTTTTTGTTAAAATAGGTTTTCATATACAATTTGCACTTAAATTGTTATGTGTGTCACATTATCAACACGAATACTTATCATTCATTCAATACACACACACACCTGCCTCCCTTGCCCCCCACACACACACACGCACACACACACATACCAGTAAAGACGGCTTTGCCTTAAGACCAGGAAAATCCTCCCTCTTACATAGCAGTCTTTTCCACAGACTCTAGAAGGTCTGATTCACTTGGTTTTAGAGGAGTATTAATTAATATAATGACCTTGAACTAATCTGCAAAGATTGTTATTCAGTATTCAACATATTCCTAATAGTAGTGGTGTTCCAGAATCACACTTTGAGAAATACTGTATTATTCTTACAGGAAGACCATCACACTGAAGTTTTTCTTATGATGTATTTCCAAAAATTAGGTTATTAAAACATTTTTACCTATTGGAAGGTTCTTGGACCTTACCAAATATAGGAGTCTATGCAACACTGTCCAGATCTCACTTTAAGACAGAAAAGGACTTATTCCTCAGCTGCTGGGAATGCTGCCAACAGACAGCCCTCAGTTGTCAAGCATCTTGGAGAATTGCCTCAGATAAAGACAGCTGTCTTGCCAAGATCACATCCTCTCCCCTGGAGGCAGCCTACCTCAAATAACTTTTTCATGGAGACGCACAAAAAGCACCTCATCCCAGCTGAGGACAATCTTGAAGACAGCACTCACCAAGAAAAAAAAAAAAAAGTCTGCCCACAAATCTCCATCTCAGTATTTGTTTCTGGGAACCTAAATTAAGCAGAAGCTATCTGAAAAACAGCAATTATTCATATTTGTTGAAAACAGTTCATTGACTCAAATATCTAAAGAAGAGAAAGACTGTGAGCTCCAACTATGTCCTACAAAAAGTAGCATGTTTAAGATGCAGGAGTTAAATTCTACATGCCACAACAACGTGAGTTCTAGAAGTGAGAGAGAACTCTGAGAGCTCAAGAATTTGTTATGCAGCAGAACTGAGTAAGAACATGAACCTATTCAGGAGATATTGAGGGGGTCTGGAACTTTATGATGTAATGCTGGAGATGTAAGTTTAGTTTGTACTGGTTTTCTTTGTTCCACTTCATGCTTACGTGGACTGGATAGATTTAAGAGTATAGGATCAGGCAGACAAAGGCGGCAGCTATAAAATTCACGAGAGTTCATAATCTATAACAATGTTAGAGTAGAGTTAGGGAGTGATTACTTAAATCAGTATCAAGGACATAATTGCAATATATGTACACCTCTACCCCTCTATTCTGATGCTTGATATTCCATTATTTGAAATTTACTTTAAGACACAAAGAAGATATATAAGTTTGAAGTCATTAGAAATCAATTATAAGACAAAGTGAACACATCACATTTTTAGGCACAGTAGGGGATACTGCAATATAACCGATTTCCTGATCATGGTGAAGATTTTTCCAAATCTTAGAGTGTACCCAAATGTTTATGCTTCAAAAAGGTTGTATCCACATATGGCTTCCCTCCTCCACACCTTCTTCAGCCATAATGGAGAACGGATGCAATTCCCTTCATTCAACTTCAGGGTTTGCTGTCTAATAAAACAAATGTAGCAAAGAGAGCTAAATAACTGTAATAGGTGGCAGGAAGTAACAGACATTGCAAAGGAGCAGAGAACTCAGTGAGGATTGATTCTTTTACCTGAGATAATCAATGCAAACATCATGAAGGAGTAGCTTTTGACCCAGTCTTTGATGGATAGGAAATAATTGTACATGCAAAACTATACCAAGATTTTTATCTGCTTTCTGGAGAAGATGCAATAAGCTATAATTTTACATACTTTATTGGTATGCCCAATATTTCAGGTATATTATTTGATGCTATGAATGCTTCTAAGAACTAATTTCATAAGATTCCTCTCCCCATAGTGCTTATATCCTGCTGCAATGTAATACCATACAAATTTAGTAAGGAATAATAAGTAATTTAAAAACAATATGGATATAAATTATGTCCTCTATTTCTGCAGATTGATGGCATTAAAATGGATTATTTTAGTGTCATTCAGCATTCCAATGTTTGGCATATGTATAATAAGATTTCTTGAGAATAGTAAGACAGATTTGTGTTCAGTGCTCTCTGTTCTACTCTGTGGAAGAGAAGGTGGAAAGCAGAATTGGGCAGAGGTAGAAGATGGGCTGCATTGCAGTCTGAATGAAGGATTTAGCCATCAACACAAGAAGGTCTGGACTTTGGATGTCACTTCTGAGTTGTCCCATCCATGTAGAAGTTTAGGGGCTAGGCTTTGGAAGCCTATATTGGTGCATCTTTGGATTTGTACTGCTACCTAGCATTGAGCAAGGAAATTGATTTTGGCTTTGGGAAATTCTGGAAAGCAACCTAGCCTTGAACTGTCTCAGAAGGCAACACTTCCAGGAGATGGAGGAATGAATGCCCTAGTTTTGAAGGGGATGATAGGGTAACACACCACAGCATCCACTACAGTTTCCAATGCTATTGTTTTTCCTGTTGCCAAAAGTCTACTTTCTGATTGTGCTCAAGATGTTTCCTCAAAGTATAACTCCAGAAGAAGGGTCCTCTTCTTCATCATTTTCTCATCAGGGAAATTTATGGCAGTTATGGAATGAATTGCATTGCCCCAAAATTCACATGTCAAAACTCTAATTGCCAATGTGACTGTATATTTGCAGGTTGAGGTCAGAGGACAGGTTAGTTAAGACCCTAATCTAATATGTCTGGTATCCTTATAGGGAGAGGAAACGGTATCAGGGAAGCACAGAGAAAAGGCTATGTGGGGACACTGCAAGAAGGTGGCCATCTGCAAGCCAAGGGAGTGAGGCCTCAGGAAAAACCAAACCTGCCAACACTTTGATCTTGGACTTCCAGCCTCCAGAAATGTGAGAAAATAAATTTCTGTTGGTTAGGCCATTCAGTGTGTGGCATTTGCTTATGGCAGCCCTAGCAAACTAAGGTAGTAAGATATTGAAGTAAATGCTTTGATGTATCAGAAAGGTGGGCATTCAATCATCAATACAAGGTTTATAGTTCCATGTTTGGATTTCTGACATCATATCTGAAAAAACTAGGGCTACAAAACCTTCTTCAGGTACTTTCTGATCTATTTAATATATATATTTATATATTAATATATATAATATATGTTTATATATTAATATATATAATAAATATATATATTCGATTTATTATATCAATAATACAGGTACATTCTGGTTCATTTAATATCAATAATACAGGTACATTCTGGTTCATTTAAAATATATATATGTATATATTTGAGGCAGGGTCTTGCTGTTCTGCTCAGGCTAGAGTTCAGTGGCTGTTCACAGGCATGATCACAGCACACTGCAGCTTCAAACTCCTGGGCTCAAGCCTCTTCCCAAATAGCTGGAACCTTAAGTGCACACCATGGTGCCTGGCTGAAAGTCTTTATGTAATGAAGATTTAAAAGATTTGATTCTAAAATAAAACGTGATGTCGTTTATATAATTATTTTACCTGAATTAATGTTTTTACTTCTATACAACCAAAATACATACTTTTTCATTAACATGTATTATCAAAGTATATGTGTGTTTATAATTTATATTCATATATAAATATGTATATATAGCACATTTATACATGCACACCTAGATATGGCATTGTAATTTAACTCAGAATAAAATTAATGCTAATTTTTATTCAATATGCATTTTTCAAAACATATTATGTCTACTGATAATACAAATTTGAATGAAGTATAAAGCACCAGGCCCAGATATCTATGATCTAGCTGAAGAAAGAGAAGTCTTACATTTCCAACAGTGAAAATGCTGGAGTCCTCCTATGAGATCTCTCCGCAACTAGTTTTGGTTGCTCTGAGACTACCTTCTGCCCAGAAGCCAGACAATTCTTCCAAAATGCTAATCAGTACACCTTCATTTCTTACTTAAGCCTAGTCCTATTGCCTTCAGTGGAATGGCCAACAGCAGTGTACCAAGACTGTTCTGAGCCATCTCATGCTTATGTCTCAAGCCCCATCTTGTACATCTTGATAGCTCAACTCTGTATCCCTGCTGAAATACTTCTGATTCTTTGTTGTTGTTGTTGTTGTTGAGACGGAGTCTTGCTCTGTCTCCCAGGCTGGAGTGCAATGGCACGATCTCAGCTCACTGCAACCTCCACCTCCCGGGATCGAGCCATTCTCCTGCCTTAGCCTCCCAAGTAGCTGGGACTACAGGCACCTGCCACCACTCCCAGCTAATTTTTGTATTTTTAGTAGAGACAGGGTTTCACCATGTTGGCCAGGCTGGTCTCAAACTCCTGACCTCAAGATCTGCCTGCCTTGACCTCCTAAAGTGCTGGAATTACAGGCGTGAGCCACAGTGCCCAGCCTACTTGTGATTCTTACACAAAAATATGTTGTTTCATTTATTTGTGCCTAGGTAGAGCTGTTCCCTCTCACTTCCCATTGGGTAAATTCTTACTCTGATCTGTTCTATGTAGGAATGGCCACACAACCATTATAAAAATGATTCTGTTCTTAGAGCCCCTATTATTACACTCTGTTGTCTCACTTACCCCTCGCCCCTCCTGCAAGGCTCCTGTTTGCTTGTCTCTTTCCTCCGGAGTCTGCTGGCACCAGAGAAACCATGAGGAGGCCTTAATCTTCCCATCCGCAAGGGCTTCCAGGCACTTTGCACGCAGTAGGTTCACGATGCAGGCTCTTTGACGTAAACACATATGTATTTTACTGGGGAAAACAAAACAAAACAAAACAAAAACAATGGTTTGAGGGATAGTCCATTCCTACTATTTTCAAAACATAACTACTAAATTCAAAATGAATAATTTTTTTGTGCTTTAAAAAAGGATATTCTGTTTCTTCAGATGTTCGCATTGAACACTATACAGAGACTCAGGGAAGATTTAAGCAGTTTCATAGTCACTAGGGGTCACTCTTATAATTTTGAATCTTGCAAACCTGTGTAGGTTATTTTCCTTACAAAGATTTAATTTCAACGCTCCCCTGGCCCTGACTCATACGTAGAAAGATTCCAGTAATAATACCTGATGGGCGTCTCTGCCACATAAATTACCTAAAAGCTATGTTTACTTTTTTGGTTATTAACTATCATCAGAATGGTGTTGTTGCATGTGTTTAAGAGAAGCAGGAAGATAAAGTGAAAACCTGATAGTCAAAGGATTTATTAATGAAAATCTTAATATTTCACCAATTATGTTCTCACTAGAAAATTTCACCTTGGTGTTTTTATGTCAATTGTTACAGACTTTTTAAAAGGTTATGGAGAGCCTTGCTCTTGTAATGTGTGGATGGGCTTCCCATGGATGCATTGCTAAATTACCTGCGGAAATGCAGAAACACTTGGCTTTTCAAACCACCAAGTGTCATCTCAGCAGGATTCTTAATCACAAATATGCTGAAAGAAAACCAACAGACATTTGCAAATGACAGGGGAGCAGCAAAAAGAGAAACAAATCTCTTTTTAACTGTTCTGTGATCATCTTCATTCTTGTACCCACTCCCAATCCTTCCAAGCAATTAGTACATGGCAATCAATCATGGCTCTTCAGGCAGGCACCAGTTCAGGTGTATGGTGTTTGATTCACATCTCCCAGGAGCAAGAATTAAGGAGTTAGGAAAAGACGAGACAGGCAGGAAGCTGGGTAGAATAGATCGGCTCAGGACAGGGCAACTTACCCCTTCACCTGGCATCTGATGCCAGATGACCAGGAGCCTGGGGCATGTTCTCAGTAGAAATAGTTTTGGATGAAGATGGAAAAATTTACCTTTAAAAAAATAAGTTTGAGGATACAGAAAGATTGAGAAAAATGACCACAGGCTTTTAAGACAGACTATCAGGTTGGAGCTCTATGTCAGCTACTCAAAAGCAGTATAGCCAAGAGAAATTTGTAGGCTTCAATTTGTCCACTGTTATAATGGGAGCATGATGAGGACAAAACACACACACACGTATTCACTTATGTATACATATATACACAAGTATATCCTTACGTGTGTATGTGTGTGTATGTGTGTGCGTGTGTGTGTGTGTGTATGTGTGGGTGTGTGTCTCCAAGTCAAATTTCTTGCCAAAAGTGTTGATGATCAAAAAGGCTTCCTTTCCTTTTCTGCTCTCTGAGGAAAGCATATCTCTCTAATAAAAAGTCAGTAAATATTGACCTAATATACAAATGGGGGACAAGATAGGATATTTGAAATTGGATCTATTCCAGAGTGTTTAGTTGCCATAATACTATGGAAAAGCTTGCTTTCCACTCATTCAATCTCTTTGAGAGGCATCATAAAGCATTTATTGATTTTTAAAAAGAGAAATAAGAAGAAAAATGTTCCAATTGAATATGAAGTCAGGCCATCCAATTTCAGTTATAGACTTGAGCAATAGGTCTGCCAGACCCTCTAGGTGGGTTCAGCTTTACTGAACATAAAAAAACAAAAAGAAAAATTTACAAGTTGGAAATTCCTCAATTCAAGGATAGGGGAAAATCAAAAGATCTTAAGCCAGCCTGCAGAAGAGATGACTATTGCATGCCCTAATACTGGTCTCTGCTGACTCTGAGTTCCTCATGCTGGGGTTAACTTTATATCCAGTCACATGTTTCCCATAGCCTCTAACTACAGATGCGAGGAGGAACATTGTAATGAAAGCCACAAAGCACAGATAGGGCTATTTAAAGATTTTAGTGGCCAATATAGGGAGTGAAACTCCATGAGCAGCTTCAGAGGGACATGCAAGGAAGTGTGCTTATTATACCTCCAAGGCATTTGCTTAAGAAGCTTTTAAAAACACTATTGCTTTTAATCTTTATATTCCAAAAAGATAAACATTCTATCTGGAAAGTCCATCTCTTGTGTATCTTTCTACAATCTTAAAGATTCGGAACAAGCAATGGTGCCATTTTTGAAATGGAAATTACAATGCTTCTGTGGGTAGCGAGGCATAGAGCTCTGTGGTGGAGAACATGACTTTGCATGTACAGAGATACGATATTGTCTATATTATTTAACCCAAGATAACTTTACTATTGTCTAAAATTGGATAATAGCACCTCCTTCTCAGATGTTTCATAGAGATTGAAAACAAACCGAAGGCTGAGCACAGTGGTTCATGCCTGGAATTCAAGCACTTTGGGAGGCCGAGGCGGGCAGATCACGAGGTCAGGAGATGGAAGCCATCCTGGCCAACATGGTGAAACCCCATCTCTACTAAAATACAAAAAAATTAGCTGGGCATGGTGATGTGCACCTGTATTCTCAGCTACTTGGGAGGCTGAGGCAGGGGAATTGCTTGAACCCAGGAGGCGGAGATTGCGGTGAGCCGGGATGGCACTCCAGCCTGGCAACAGAGCAAGACTCCATCCCCCCTCCCCCAAAAAAAGATAATGCACTTAGATATTAGTACAATGTCTAACATATTGCAAGCACTAAATAAATAGCAGTTACTATTATTAATAGTATAACAATTATCAATATTGCAAAATAAACAATAATTTTTTCTACTCTTGTTGGTTTGTTTCATGAGGAATTGCAGAGATTTATCTATCTACTCTACTTGCAATTCTAGTAGCTGCCACTGTCAGCAGAGCAAGGGTTGTATCATGCCTGGCCTCGCTTACCTTTGTACTATTTGAAAGTATTTGTGAAAAAAAAAAAGAGTCGTAAATAAATTAATTTAATTTTAGTCCACAAAGATGATATAAAGATGGGGCTGCCCTGCATTTCAACATAGCTCTTATCTCTAGAAATGGAAGAACAGACAAGATGATCTGTAAGGTTCTTTAGAATCTAGAGGTCTTAACTTCTCAGCCATTTGGATTTCCTCAAATGATGCGTATTCTGCGTGGTGCTCTTGGCTAAGTGGATGGAGTGTCTCTCATTGGTGCCAAAAAAGGAAGTAGCTCTCCATAAAGTGAGAGCAAAAGCACAAACAGAGCAATTTCCTTATTCCTAAGTTTTACTCTTGAAATGATGCAAAACTGACCTCATGGACAGAGTTGAATTTTTACCATTTGAAAAGAATTTGAAATAACCTATAATTCCCTTCAAATATCTGTATCATATCTCAGTGTCTAGTTTGTTTTTATATAATGATATATCTTCACATATCTACATATCGCCTAATAACCCTGGGTGAAATACTATTTCCTCAAAGAGAAGACAAGTATTATATTTTTTGTTAAAACCATCTTAATGGCAGCTATCATCACAGTATCTTGGGGCAAAACCCCATCCCAATGAGGCAGAAAATGTCATGACAGGGCAGGAAGTTTTTGAAAGGAAAATGTGAGCACCAATAACTGACTTTTCCCATGTCATTAATCCATTAAGCTATTCGTCTATGTTTTTTGCTCATCCATTATAGTAGAGACCCATTATTGATCATACTTCATGTTAGGTATAGATGTAGGGGCACGAGGTGTGTAAGACTTAGTTCATAAATGTAATGCATTTCCAGTTCAGAGGAGGAGACGTACTTGCTCTCAGGCAGTTGTTTGCATAGTTCTATGAGGAATGGTGCAAGATACGCCTGCAGCAGGTACACCAGAGGGGCCAAAAAGTTGAGTGATAATCCCCTGGTTGTTATCAAGAAGGTATAAAATAGAAAAATAGGTGATATTTCAGTTGAACCTTCCAATAGCTGTAGTTACTCATCAGAAAAATAATTTTGCACTGGGCTGATCTTGGCTGTAGTTTTATTAAACATTATATGATCAAAACAATGAAATTCACTTTAATTAATTTTCATGGGAAGTTTTTGTCTTCTTATTATTCTGATACATTTGGAAATAAATCAGAATAATATAATCATAGAAGTGAAAGGCACTATATTGTTAAACCTAAACTATAACCACTAACATTATTGAGGAGCTTATTATGTGCTAAGCATGACATCAAATGTTCTACATACAAACATATTCTCATTAATCTGGTCCAAGACAATATGAAAGAGGCAATAGCAATTCCTATTTTATAGATGAGGAAATTAAAGCTCAGAAAGGTAAGCACTTTCCCAAAGTTACATCTGATTGAAACTCATATCAGGGCTTTCTGGTTTTGAAATTTATGTTCCTAACAGCTATGACATACTATGACATTTCCCTATTATCCAGGGCATCGTTACTCAGAGTACGAACCACTGAGCAGCAGTATCAGCATTGCCTAGGAATATGTTAGAACTGAAGAATCACAGGTTTCACCCCAGATCTTCTGAAAAAGAATCTGCATTTAACCCAAATCCTCAATTGTTCATATGTATAATAATGTTTGTGAAATGTTGATTTAGTCTCCTCCCTATTACTATAAATGCAATACAAATGATTATTTACCTCCTGCTTAGAGGGCAAAAAAACTCACTATTTTATGTGGCAGTTTCACTTGCTAACTTGCTAAGGAAGCCTGTCTCCCTGCAACACAGAAACAAGATGACTTCCTTGTAATGAGTGTCCTTTCCTTTTGATACAATGGGACATGCATTCCACCACCCTTTCATGTGTCAACTCTTCACCTAGGTGGCCCCAATGTGAATACATGGTAGCTGTTTTATTCTTCATGTTCATCTAATTATCTCAATTTCTTTTGCTTTAATGATGTCATGTCTACCCTCCATCTTTTTGGTTCCTCATTTATGGGTCAGCTGTAACTCAACATTGTCCCTCTCAAAAAATATCCTATGCAATGAACCAACTAATGCAGATGTATTTTCCCTGAGGGCGAGTATAGTTAAAGATTCGCTTTCTGTGATCTGAATATAACACCAAACATCTACAGCATCTCATTACGCCAGTGATCATCTCAAATGCTAGATGCTATTCCCAGACACCAAAACAAATCATCTCCATGTTCTCTCTACTTATGGCCAGATTTGGGGATGTAGACCCTATGTATACCCCTTCACATTTTGCCGGGGTGTAGGGAATCACATATCCGAAACTCATTCTCTCTTGAAAACTCTTCAGTAATTTTCTTCTCTGAGAGCTTCAGACATTTGGGCACTCACTGAGTAATTATGAATTTTCATTGTGAGTTATTTAGGCAGTACTAGCAGGATTCATTTATCCTTTAAAAAATGTTCGCTGAGCATCTAGGCCTTAGGGAAGCAAACGTGAGTAAGAGTCCTTGCTTTATAAGAGGTCACAAACTGGAGAAAGAGAAACAGGTAAGTAAAACGATTATCACCATAAAAAGATTGTGCACAGTTCTAAGGGGAATAAATGATGAATTGCCTTGGGGAGGAGCAAAGGACTTCATAGAGATATGGAATTTGAGCAGCCCTATAAGGATTTTACTAGTCAAAGAAGACAGAGTCATTCCAGGTAGAGGACCAGGTTGTGAACAGGCAGACAGAAAATAACATTATGATAGAATATTTAGAGAATGGTGAAGAGTCCAGTAAGTTGGATTCAGAAGAAGGGAGAGTAAAAGCTACAGACAAATTGTTGTTAAGTAATATTTTAAGAAGTCCTTGTACTCTAAACCATGTATTGAGAATTTTATCCTTTACACACAGGGGAGTCACGCAAGATTCTTTTAAAATAAGGGATATTACGATCCCTTGTGATTAGAAGTAAAACGCAGTTGGTAAGTTGGACAATAGATTTGAAGGGGAGAGAAACTGAAGGTTGATAAGACCTCACTGAAGGTTGGAACCATAGTCCATAAAATAGTTGTTGAAAGTACTGTCTGATCAATGCTTGTAAAATGTATCATCCAGATATAAATGGCCAAAGCACGTTAACAATAAGAAAAGCTTTGCCAGCACAGTTGTTTTACTCCTAAACAAAACAAATGCTTAAAGCTCCTGGAAATTATAATAGAATTAATTTCAACTCCCCAGTGGTAGGGGAAAATCCTGAAGCACATTTTCTGCTGAGCATTTCACTGGATGAATGAACCAGAAAGCCTGAGTACATATTGTTAATGAAATGTATAAATATTCTACCCATTCAGAAGAAATCTGTACTGTAAATCCAAGGATAGAAGAAAACAGCTTTCAGAATAAACACTAAATAGGGGGAAAGTCAGATCATATTCAGAAAGAAATATAAACACATAAACCCCTGTGTATTCTAACCAAGCAATCACTTAACCAGCAGGGAGTGAAAGTTTATAAACCCAACGATCTCACTGGGGTTTTTGAGGATTCTAAATGCAATTCAAATTACTTTACAATTTTCAATATGTTTTCCCACCCAGTATCTCATTTAATGCACACACCTCTAAAAGATTGCTGCTATTGTCCACGTTTAACAGAAAGAGAAAAATTTAGGTTCTAAAAAGTTGAATAACTTGTTTAATTTTCAAGTCTCTGTGTTACAACAAAGACTGAAACAAAGGTTTCCCTTAGGGTAGACCATAGAAATTGCCAATTCTTAGGTTAAAATGTTTAAATATCAGTAACTTTGTATGGTTCAACCTAACCGATTCCAGGTACAGTGCTCTAAGATTATCAATCAACAACAAGTAATTTTATTCTGCTTCCATGGCTGCAAAGGCAAATTAATTCAAAATTTCAAATGAAATGTCAAGTAAAATGGTTCTAGATCTCTGTTCAGCCGGACCAGAAAACTGGTTCATATTTGTCACTGAAATGCATGTTAAACTGAAAGAACAGATATTTACAAACCTTCCTTTCTCTTATTTTTCTAAGAGCCCTCATGAATATTTTCATTACTCATAGACTATCATCTCTACAATATTATAGTGCGAAGGATAATATGTTAAAGTCATATTCTATGATAACATATTTTACACATAACTATTTGTATATATGAATCACACATAACTATTCTGTTTTGTTCCAGTTCAAAATATCCTTTTTACTAACATGTAGCATTTTATGAGCTATATTTTACCTCCATGTTTCAGGAAATTAAAAAAAAGGAAATGTTCAGTAATATAATTGTAAAGATGAGCCTGTGCCCTATGAATCATTATAGCTTATACAAAAAAAGTGATATAAGATCCCTTGCTGGTAGGATCCAATCAAGAACTCTTTGAATCATATCCTTTTGCTTATAAGGTGAAGGCCACAGATTTTTAAGGAGCTTAACTTTGTTATTTGCTTCTAATTGAAAGAATGTGTCTACAACGAGTACAAAGAGTTCTCATTATCTGAACTTCCATCTCAGCCCTTGAGGAAGCTTGCTCCCCTAGTGACCTTTAACTAGTTTGTTTCGTCTTTCTAGTGGCTGCATATGGTGACCAAAGCTATCCACATGGGTATACAGTCTTTGCAAAGAACTTAAGTAGACCCAACCCAGTATCCACTGGATATGTGCACTTACGGCATCAACCAGAGGTCAATCAGATGCAAAAGGCAAAACATCCCATCTTGAAACAACTCTGAACATCCAGAGGCAATATAGTTATGTTGAACTGAAATACAGCACCAATAATTAATAGGTCTTTCGGTTTCCAAAAATTTCGAATAACAATGTTTCTTCCTCTTTCACATGACATCAGGTATCCTACATTGGTCTTATCCCCTCAGATTAAAATCTGCACCAGTTCTATAATCTGTTCCTTATATAATAAAATGTTAATTCCTTCAATAACCTGACATTTTCCTCTGACATTCCCATGTGATTTTAAATGTAGCAATCAGAAGTACCTTCTTTCCCACCTAAAATAATAACCAAACTATGTTGCTCTCTTTCTTAAAAGCCAAAATTATTTTCAAGCCACCATCAGAATAAAGGATGAACTCTTGCCTCTCACATTTAATGCTCATGATGTTGTATTTGCCGATCTCTTCTCTGACTCACTGATAGCACCCCTTGACATTGCACCTCTGTAGAAAAGCCTTGTTTTCTTGACTCTCCTGGCCTTTCCACAGGCCATGTTTTTCCCTTTTCTCATAGAGAAGCCGTACAAGACTCAACTTAGGCCACCTCTCTGAATAAGTCTTTCTTTATTGACCTAGGGTCAGGTAGGGGCTGTTCCAATGTGTTCTACCCTCTCCACTACTGGTACTTACCGTACAGTAATACATTTGGAAGTTTCTTTCTTTGTCTTCCTCCCAAACATGCACGAATGGATTAGGACCTCTTTGAGGGTAGGCACTGTTCTCTTCATCTCATCTTCCTTTCTTTTTATATCATTCCCGATAGAACAAAGGCCCGAGTTAAGTAAACAACTGAAAACTAATACAACTTAGCAGCTGGGGAATGACAAAGACTACACACACAGAGCAGACTTTAAAGGGCCGTAAACACTTGGATCTTAAAATGGTTTTCCGATTGATTAACAATCCCGGTCTACTGGGCAATTCACTCACCAGGTTGGACAAGGGTAACTCTCTTGCAAAAAGAAAATGTTTAAATCGCCCAGAAGGTGATTATTTTTAGGAGTTACTGCTCAGAGAGAGGATGTGTTATGGCTCAATGACTAGAGAGTTGTCATTCTCCATCTCTGAGCTCCCACACAGTCCTGGTCCTTATTACCACAAAAAGAAATTTAAAGTCATGCTTAAAACTGGAAGAACTAAAGCTGTACTGAGGATAAATAAATTACATTCTGGTTTCTTCTCCTTTTTATTTTTACCTGACGATGTCAGGGTGATCTTAACTCTCAGGATTTTAAACAGTTTGAATGCACTTCTTGAATACCCAGCCACCAAGAGAAAAAGTGAGACTTCAGGTCAGGAGGAAAATGGTCTTTCTCTAAATGGGATTAGGATGGCTTCCAGTGAGATGATAATTTGATTATGGAACAACCAAGTCAGAGGGAGTGTGTTTAGATCAACTTTAAGACATAGAGGAAACTAAAAGCGTCTTCATTCTGAACCAAAGGACGACAGCAGAAGCCATCCCTGAAAGGTGAAAATATTTATAAATAAGTGTATAGTAGCCCTGTGCAGAATCTCTGACTAATATTTTCTAGCCCCACTCCCCTACCCAAATGCTAATTCTTCCTGGAATTCAAATTTCTTCATAAACTGGTCCCTTCCTAACTCCAAATCAACTGGTGTGAGAGTGATTTAAAAATGTAAAAATATGCAGATTCCACACCAAGAGGTTCTATTTTAATTGGTCTCAAATGGGACTTGGGCACAGACATTTTTTAAAGCTCCTAGATGATTCTAATGCCTTTCCAACATTGAGAGATTATGCCACACCCACAACTCAACTGTCTTTTGCTAGTACCATAAACAGCAGTTTTTAATTTAGCATTTAGTTGTGATAAAATTACCTTTATTAAACTGTTTGCTTGAATGTGAATGACACTTGTGTCTGTCAACTGATACTGGCTCTATACTAATTGTTGCTTTAAGTCACTAGGTAGCCTCAGGAAATAATAAGTAATAATAATTATAGCCAAGGTTTATTGAGGTACTGTTCTAAGCACTTTAAAAGTAATAATCCATTTAGTCCTTAAAATAAAGCTATGACTTAAATACTCTTATCATCTCATTTACATTTTACAGATAAGGAAACAGAGGCTTAGAAAAGTTGGAATGATTGGCTTGAGACGACCGAGTTAATGTAAGAGGAGATTGTTGACTTGTTTTTCTAGGACCACCAGAGCGAGCACAAAAGAACCAGCAAGTAGGCAAAGGTCAGGAGCAAAACTGCAAGTTTATTTTGGTCACCTAGCTTCAGGGGAAGAAGGTGGGTAGGGAGAAGTCTGTCGGCCTCCGGCAAATGAGGCCAACAGAGTCGCCAGTGGCGCTCTCGGAGGGAATTCCGACAGTCCCGACCGCAATGGGGAAGCTGGGAAGTCCGCGTGGGACCTGGGCCTAGAGCGGCTTTTCTAGGAGTGGGAGGGCAATAGGCGGGGCACGGGCGTGTCCGGGCGTTCCGCAGGTGCGACCAGGTAAATCTTGGTCTCTTCGGATTGACATCACCTGGCGCATGCCCAGTTGGTCTGCACCTTCCCGGGTCCCGGCTGCATTTTCGCGCCCGCGGGAAAAGTTGGGGGAGGGATGAAGAACCCGGAAGTGCACCATCTTGCCTCCGTTCGTCCAAACAATTGTGTTCTGTGAAAACCAGCAATTTACTTTGATACTTGTTCAGAATGATTTTGATAAGCATTCAATACAGTAGGAGATGTGAGGGCAGGTCCAAGAATGTGGGCAGTGGTGCTAACACATCTGGTTTAAACTTAACCCTGTGGCTTACCGGCTGTGTGATCTTCCATGAAATATCTCAACTCTTTGAACTTCGGTTTCCTCATTTGTTTAAATGGGGACTTCAATGGTTTCAGCTTCATGGTGAGTTTACTAAGGCCTGGAATAGCTAAATAACTGAATAATAGGGACTCACAGGGTTTAATGGCAGAAGAATTAAAACCTAGACATTTGGATTTATAGATTCGTTTTCATTTGAGCATAATATCTGTTATTTGAGAGCCTGGTTAGAAGTACCTCTAATACTCCGGTAAAAAAAGGATATTTTCTAACTGTGTGAGATATGACCCAGTACAGAGAACACACCAATTATCTGTAGGGGGTAAGCCTAGGTGCTTAAACTAGTTAATGAGTTAACTAAAAACTCAACGGGGATCCTCTTTTGTTAGTGCATTTTTTTTTTTTTTTTTTTTTTTTGGAAAAGCACATAAAGCACATGGAGCCTGCCAGTGACCTATCAGTCTTCAGAATCTGACATGAGAATCTGCAGGTTATGAGGCCGAGAATCCCACTAGGGTAAGTCAGATGTTTCTTCCTGCTTTATACTGCATGCCATTACGTAAGGAGGTGAAGCATTACCTGGACCATGCGGAGACCCCATTCTTGCTTCTATGCTTTCTGATTGACCTGCTTTTTGTACTATAAGCACTTGGTCTTCATTATGTTCTGGAAAGCAGTGAACCACAGACAGTACAAGGGAACTTACAAAGGGGACATATGGTTTATGTGTAACCTCATCTATAGCTCCATTCACCTGCAGGGCATCTGCTCTGAAACTACAGTGTGTAGCCAAATAGAAATGTAATATAAAAGCCAAAACCAATTATCTTATTTTATTAAGCTTGGGACATTTCACTTTTGTCTGAATGAGATAATTTGGCATTCAATACTTCAATGTGCTAGTAGAACTCGGTCTTACTGAAAATAAATTGAAATTCTATTTTGCTGTATTATACAAAACATGCTGCTCTTCATTGAGGCAACCTGCCATTGATTTTCTAACTATGTTTTCAATATATCCAATTCATGATCTGAAAATTAAAATAATATTTACCTTATGGAGAATTTACATGTCTAGTGATAGCTAATATAATTATCTCTAATCATAGTGCAGGTACTATTATGTATGTTCCTTCAATTGTCACAGAAAATCCATGAGATAGCATAATCCTCCTCATTTTCAGAGAAGTAATCTAAGCAGGGGAGGAAAAGAAAGATGCCTAACTCATACAGCTAAAATTCTTTTAACCATTAGACTCCATTAGCTTTCACATAATGATCTTGCTATCAATATGAAACATAAACTCCTTCTTTATCATTTGTATCTCAGATAGATAGAGTCAATAGAATTGATATGGATTCGTTAGGCTATCTGAGATGTTAAACAGTTTGGGGATGCTCAGAAGTGACTTGCGTGAGCATGCTAACTGGAAAGAACCAACTTCTTTAGAAATAATCACTGAGGAAATGATGAAGCCAGAATTCTAGTACCCCAGATGAGGGCACTGCTATTTAGGCTTTGATGGAAACATGCTTTATCATGATAGATTCCCTTAAACGCACAGAGTTTTCTTCCTGTATCAAGTAGAGAAAATAATCCCTGTCATTCATATCCTCAGAAGTGTGAAAGACCAGTTGAAATGTTTACAGTTTCTTCAAGATATGCTCTGTGAGGCTCTGGAATTGCAGAACGGGTTTAAAAGCACACGGTGCCTCGCCTGCAATCCTTCCGCTTCAACCAGTACAGTGATGCTTCTATTTCTTTAACATTTTGGTGAGTGAAGATGTGAATAAAAAAACCGTTCTAAAAATAATAAAAACTTTACAACAATTGAGATGGTGCATGTGAAAACATGCTTTATGGTGTACAATAAGTAATGGATTGTTTTTTCCTCCTTAGTATTAGCATGAAATGTCAGCCAGGTTTTCATTCGTAGAGGAGCCTGCATGTCATAGAAAAAGCACTGATTTTGACATTGGAGAGGATGCTGCTTGGCTTCTATATTAGGGTTCTTGAGTGAAACAGAAACAATATACCCTATATATTGTATCATCATTATTATTATTATAAGAAATTGGCTTGTGTGATATAGAGGCTAAAAAGTCCCAAGATTTGTCAATTTGAGACATAAAAAATGTGGATGTTTCAGTTCAAGTTAGAAGACAGGAAATATCTGGTGTACTCTTGACAGGAGGGGTCCATTTTTTTAGAGGTGGGATCTTGCTATGTTGCCCAGGCAGGACTTGAACCCTTAGGCTCAACAAGTAATCCTCCTGCCTCACCTTCCCTAGTAGCTTAAACTAAAACACACTGGGCTCAGGAGGGGCCTTCTTCCTTATGAGAGGGTGATACAGTTTGGATATTTGTCCTCTTCAAATCTCATGTTGAATTTTGATCCCCAGCATTGGCGGTGGGGCCTAGTGGAAACCGTTTGTATCACAGGCCAGATCCTTCATGCATGACTTTGTGCTGAATCTTCACTCTATTAGTTCCCATGATAACTGATGGTTAAAAAGAGCCTGGCAACTTCTTCTTCTCTCCCTCTTTCTACCTGTCTTGCCATGTGGCATACCTTCCCCTTCTCCCTTTCCCCAGGTGCCATGATTGGAAGCTTCCTGAGGTCCCTTTCCAGAAGCAGATGCTTGTGCCATGTCTCTTGCACAGCCTGCAGAACTGTGAGCCAACTAATCCTCCTTTCCCTATAAATTACCCAGTCTCACATATTTCTTTACAGCAACACAGAATGGACTAAGATAGTCAATATATATTTTTGTTCTTTTTCTATTCAGACCTTTAACAGATAGGATGAGCTTATATCCATTGGGGAGAGCAATCTGCTTTATTCAGTCTAACAATTCAAATGTTGATTTCATCCAGAAGGATCCTCACAGATACACACAGAATAATGTTTGACTAAATGTTGGGCACCCCATGGCTCAGTCAAGCTGACACATAAAATTAACCATCACAGCTTTCTATTCTGCCACTTTCTGAGAGGAACTGGATAAATCACTTAAACGGTTTAATCAGCAACGCAATGAAGATAAGAAACCATATAATGTAGGGCATTTTGGAGAAATAATTGTGTCATTTTCTATGAAGCATCTTTTAGCATATGAATTATATCTGTTTTTATTCTGTATCCTTTCAAATAAATGCTCCTTCATCTGTAAAGTGGGAATAATCTTTGCCACATCTACATATCATAAAAGATAATAAATGTGAAAGAATAAAGAATGACATAGGAAGACTTATATCCTGAGTAAGTCCATCTATAAAGAGAGTCTTGATTCTCTTGTTTCCCTCTTCTGGGGACAATAGGCATGTCAGAAACATTCTGTAACACACATGTACACACGTAAACACATACACAAAGATCCTCATGGCAATAGGCATCACAGTTCAGGCTTCCCAGATACACAGTTCAGGCTTCCCAGAAAATAATGCTTTTTTATCCATCCACCATTTTGTCAGACATACATTGTATTTTGAAACCAAAATATATATGCATATTAAATAATATATTCTAAACTATCTGCACTGCCAATTTGTTGTATGCATATGTTGAATCCATACCCTTTTTTGTCCACACTTGCATTTAAGTTAGAAAACTATGTTAGTTATCAATTAACATATAATAAATTCAGCACACTTAGTAGCTTCAAATAATACACATTGATTAGTTCACAGTGTGGAGCAGGAATTTTGGCATTGATTGGCTGCTTCCTCTGTGTGACTGCAGTCATGATGTTGGCAATGGCTGGGTTCTCTTCTGAAGGCTTAACTGGGGATGGATCCATTTCCAAGCTCCCTTAGGTTTTTGATAAAATTTATCATTTATGAAAATAGGACTGAAGTACCCAGGTCTTAGTTTTCTTATAGATCACTCTCAGACTTTAGAGGGCTTCTGCAGTTCCCTGCTGAACGTTCTCTTTAAAAGCAGCTCACACTATTGCAGCTTGCTTCTACAATGCCACCAAGACAGCAAGAAACTCTAATGTAGATCTTCAAAGAAGATTATGTCTCATACGATATCATGTAATCATGAAGCAACATCCCATGACCTTTGCCATATAATGTAACACAATGGAAGGAGTGACATTCCATCTCCTTTGCAATATTGTATGGCTTAGAAACAAGTCATATCGCCACTCTGTGGGAGGAGACAGCACAGTCCCTTCTGCTGTGAATACCAGAAGACAAGAATAACCGGCAGTTCTTTCAGGGTCTGCCCTTAACAGTAATGAACCAGAGATATATGCAGCTATTACAAAAAAAGGTGAGATGGACTTTATTTGTTAACCTATTATTTGTTAAGAGATATGATTTTCTGCAAGTAAGTTTGCAACATGTTCAGAGTACCTATTTGCTAATGTAGACAGTTCAGAGAAGGCTCTATTTCCCCTAGTGACACAAATATAATTTTAATTGCTACTTCAAAATACGAATTTATATACATGCACATATATATTCAGTTCCGGCAAAAGTTAAATCACTTAGTAAATGATGTGATGAATTCCTAAAGACACTCAGTTCTCCCAGTGCTGAGGTACACTTCGGCACAGATTCTCTGATTCAAGCATACTTATGCACTACACAGAATATAAGCACTATGTATTTCTTTCATGGAAAGTTCAACTTCCCTATAGGAAAAGAAAGCATTCATTCTTTTAAAAAGTCTCAGTACTATTCTTTTAAAATCACTGTTTGTAGTTGCAGCTGACATACAATTTTACCCTAAAATACTATTGCTTTTGAGAGACGCTATTCAGCTAATGAAAATAATGATAATTTGGCTTGGGTGGGAGGTACGATATTTATACATTTTTGCTTTCTTCTTTGTGTTTTTCTGGGTGGCTTTAATTTTTGGTAATGAGCTTTTTATTTAAAATCACAAGAAAGTTATCTGCTTTAAGTCTTTGTGTTGTGAGATACAAGGTAATTAAACGCAGGAAAAACATGTTCACAACTCACACAGCTGTAAAACAAGGAATATTTGGTACCGCAGAGCAGCTTGCATGCGGACTGTAAGACAAGCAATGTTAATATGGATTTACAACCATACCAACAGGCCTGTGTCCAGCACAGTTTTTGAGGTTCCCTTGTTGCTAGGTCAGTAATGTTACGGATGACTGTGTCTGAGTCATAAACCACATAGTGACATGTAATCCAAATTGAGAGAGCAAAAAGGAATCCTCCAGTGCACATCACAGTCTAAGATGGAAATAATGAAACTTAGTTTGAAAATACTGGACACTTAAAACTGTATGTCTCAATCTCTTTCCCAGAAATACTGAATCCCCCCTGTTTCCAGTCAAACATGTGGAAACCCTAAACCAGATTGTACCTGACTGTGTAGTTACAATCTCTCAGCATTGACATTTCCTGGACTCTATTTGCCTTTTGCTCCATTATGACTTTAACTTGTTACTATTGCCTGAAATATAAGTGGAACATATTCAGAAACAAACAGTAAACTTTGTACACTGAATAAACCGTTAGTTACTAACTGGGAAAGATTGCTTAGGGGAAAGCTGAACTGGACAGAAAATCAAGAAATGTTATGAAGAGCATTTACCAGGTGCTGGATGTCACTTGTCTACAAGTATAATAAAATCACACTTGGAGGAGTCCTAGATCCTGTGTTGACATTGGATTTGAATTATGAAGGCATACGAGACGAGTGTCTGATTCCCTAATAGGGTTCTTCTGCACCTATGAAATTTGCAGATAACATATAATCACACACATAGATGCACACACACGAGGACATAAACACAGAGTTTACGTCTTTATAAGAAACATATTCATGGTGTAAGAGGGACATTTCTAATTGATGTCTTTATATTAAACATAAGGAAATATGAAACAATGGTACCTTCTTTGAAATAAGTGGAAATGTATTGTTTTATAAAATATATAATATAGATAGCTGATATATCCAACTTTGAAATCTAAATTTGTTTAAATCAGTCATTTTGGCTTTAAATCGTTTTGAAACACCTATGTACTTCCTGCATTACTAAATATAAATTGTAAATTTAAGTTAAAACCATTGATTATTGTGACCTTTATAGATATCAATTGCTGAAGAGTGGCCAGTTACTTGCTCTGTAGAAAAATGACCCCTAATTACATTATTTATTTATATATTCTTTTGTAGTTACATTCTTACTGTTATTTGTGTAACTTTCATTTCTGTCTCATTAATGTCATAGTCTCTTGCTTCTAATTTAATGTTTCTAATATTCCTTTTGCAAGAAAACCAGTCAATCAAGTTAAGGTAAAGAATCAGAGAAAATAAAATGGCTAGAAATGTAATGTATAAGCTTAATAAACCTTAATCAACATATGCCTTTGCCTTAGTGTTAAGTGGTCATGTTTTTCTATCTTCATAATTTTTAGATAAATATAATAGTCTCTGAAAAGTTGTTATACATAGCTTTTAAAAACATAGTATCTTTAGGGTTGGGCACGGTGGCTCACGCCTGTAATCCCAGCACTTTGGGAGGCCGAGGCGGGTGGATTACGAGGTCAGGAGATCAAGGTCATTCTGGCTAACACGGTGAAATCTAGTCTCTGCTAAAAATAAAAAAAAATTAGCCAGGCGCGGTGGCGGGGGCCTGTAGTCCCAGCTATTCGGGAAGCTGAGGCAGGAGAATGGCGTGAACCCGGGAGGCGGAACTTGCAGTGAGCCGAGGTCGCGTCACTGCACTCCAGCCCAGGCGGCAGAGAGACTCCGTCTCAAAACACACACACACACACACACACACACACACACACACACACACAGTATCTTTATGAGATGTAATTCATATAAAATTCACACATTTACATCATACAATTCAGTTTTTTTTTCTAGTCTATTCACAGAGTTGTACAAGCATCACCACAATCAGTTTTATGACATTTCATTACCCCTAAAAGAATCCATATCCATTATTGACCAGTGTCAATTTACCTTAGAAACCCTCAGCTCTAGGCAACCATTAGTCTACTTTTTGTTTCTGTAGATTTTTCTAATCCAAGCATTTTATATAAATTGAATCATAAAATATGTGGGGTGTGTGTGTGACTATCTTCTTTCTCTTAACATATCTCCAAGATATGTCTATGTTGTGGCATATATCATTAATTAATTCCTTTTAATCGTCAAATATCATTCTGTTGTATGGATATACCAAGTTTTGTTTATCCATTCATCGATTCAAGGCATTTGGGAATTTTCTACTTTTTGACAATTGTGAATAATGCTGCTCTAAGTATTTGAATATATACGTTTTTGCGTGAACATATATTTTCACATCTCTTGGGTATATACCTAGGAGTGGAACTGTTGGGTTACATGATAACTATGTGTGTAAACTTTGGAGGAACTGCCAGATGGTTTTCCAAAGTAGGTGCACCATTTTATATTTGCACAACAGTGTTTGAGGGTTTCAATTTCTCCACATTCTTGTCAATACTTACTAATACTTTTCTTTTTGGTTAGAGCAGTCCTAATGCATATGAAGTAGTATCTCGTGTGTGTGTGTGTGTGTGTGTGTGTGTATTTTATTTTATTTTCCTAACGGCTAATGTTGTTGGTGAGAAACATACTCACCTGTCTAAACCCAAAAAATGGACTTAGAGACATGAAGAACAGCAAAAGTGAGACTTTAATGACTGTGTTGCAAGATCGGGTATCTGGAAAGCAGGCACACCCAGTGTAGTTTCAACAAGCAATTTATCCCCTAGTGTGCAAATCCTTCCCCCAGTTCCTCATAGGGTGAGAACTATGGGGTTACGATCTTCCTGGAGGACGCCTAAGTTTCATTATCCCCTTGTAAAGTTACATCTTGTCCCCTTCCCCACTTTAAGTTTCAATTTCCCAATGGCAAAGATTTCATTCCTTTTATGGATTAGGCCCCGGGCCTTTTTCTCCCTCCCCTCTGACTTCTATGCGTCTTATCACTCTTCCCAGATGTCTGTACCATGTGATTTGTCATGTCCGCAAGGGAGCTGTCCGGACTTGCCTGGGCCTGTTTTCTGAAAATAGACAGTTTTAAAAGTACTTATTACAGTATGGACCATATTTTTTATGACTTTATTGGCCTTTTGTATTCTGTCTTTGAAGAAATATCTAGTCAGATCCTTGGCCAATTTTTAAATTGAGTTACTTGTCATTTTATTGTTCAGCTGTAAAAATAAGTTTATATATTATAAACAAAAATTTCATACCAGACTTATCAGGTATATAATTTACAATGCACATTTGTAATCCCATCCTGTGGGTTGCCTTTCACTTGTTTGATGGTATCCCTTGAAACACAAACTTTTTAAAATGAAGTTTATCTCTTTTTTTCTTTTATTGGTTTTGTTTCTGGTGTCATGTGTAAGACAGCTTTACCTAACCCAAAGTAAAAAAGATTTACTTCTGTATTTTTCCTAAGTGATTTATAGTTATTGCTCTCACGTTTAGGCCCATGGTCAATTTTGAGTTAATTTTGTGTATTGTGTAGAAAGCACCCAATCAACATTTTGGATGTAAATATTCTTTCACATGTTAATATTCAATTATGCCAGCACTATTTCTCCAAAGGGTCAGTCTTTCATATTGTGTGAATTTGAGAGTCTTTTAAAAAATACAGGCTGAGTGCGGTGGCTCATGCCTGTAATCCCAGCACTTTGGAAATCTGAGGCGAATGGATCACCTGAGGTCAGGAGTCCAAGACCAGCCTGGCCAACATAGCAAAACCCCATCTCTACTAAAAATACAAAAATTAGCCGGGTGTGATGGTGGGCACCTGTAATCCCAGGTACTCAGGAGGCTGAAGCAGGAGAACTGCTTGAACCCAGGAGGCAGAGGTTGCAGTGAGCTGAGATTGCACCACTGCACTCCAGCCTGCGTGACAGAGGGAGACTCCGTCTCAATTAAAAAAAAAATACACTAGATACGGATGTGTTTACTTCTGGTCTCAATTTTATTTCATTGAACTACATATCTTTCCTTATTTCAACAACAGTACTAAGCTGTTTTGATTATTGTAGCTTTGTGGTAAGTTTAAAAATTGGAAACTGTGAGTCTCCCAAATTTGTTTTGTAAAGGTTGTTTTTACTATTCTGGATTCTTTAATTCATATGAATCTTAATAGCAGCTTGTCAATTTCTGAAAAAAATACAGCTGGTATTATGATAGGGATTTTATTTAAAAAGTACAACAATTTAGAGAATATTTCTGTCTTAACAATAGCTTCTAATAGATGAACATAAAGTGTCATTTTATTTATTTAAGTTTTAATTTATTTGATAAATGTTTTCTGGTTCCCAGAATATGTTTTTCACTTCTTTTGTTAAACTTAATTCTAAGAATTTTACTAATTTTGGTGCTACTGAAAGTGCATTTTTTTCTTAAGTTTATTTTGGATTGTTTATTGATACTTTATTCAAATGTAATTGATTTTTGGATATTTATTTTGTATTCTGCTACCTCATTGAATTCATTCATTACCTCTAATTGTGTCCTTCCCCTATCTCCGTGTGTGTGTGTGTGTGTGTGTGTGTGTGTGTGTGTGTGTGTAGATTCCTTAGGTGTTTCCATAGTTAAGACACTATCATTTGAACACAGAAATAATTTTACCTCTTTCTTTCCAATTTGAATGTCTTTTATTTCTTTTTATGCCTAATTATCCCAGCTAGAACCTTCAGTATAACATAGAATATAAATAAGAGTGGACATCTTTATCTTCTTTCTTCTTTTTGGTCTTGCTGATTCTTTCCTCTGACAGTTCAAATCTACCCTTGAGCTCCAAGATTAATTATTTTATTCAAGTTCAGCCCATTTCAGTTACTTTACTTTTCAATTCCGGAATTTCCATTTGATTCTTTTCTGTAATTTCTAACTTTTAATTCATATTTCCTTTTTATTGGAATATTGTCATTCTACCTTCCTTTACTTCTTTGAGCATGAGTTCATTTAGTTCTTTCAACATATTTATGTTGGCTTCTTTGAAATTTTTGTCTGTTAAGTCCAATATTTGGGCACCTTATTTTCCAGTATATGGAGAACGCTTTTCTGTTTATTTGCATGTCACATAGTTTTTTTTTTTCCTAATATTTAGGTAACATAATGTAGCAACTCTGGACACTGAATCCCATCCAACATGGATTATTACTGCAGTTGTTTATTTGTTTATTATTTTAGTGACTTAACTGTGCTATTGAATACCCTGGTCTATTTCTCCCAGAGTTTGCATCTAATGTCACTTTTTCCAGTATATACACTTGGGCATGTCCACAGTCAGCCTTGGATGCCAACAGTTTTGTCAGGTCTTTCTTTGTTTTTTTTTTTTTCCCTAATTTAGTGGTTAAGCTGTTTGCCTTGGTTGGGTTCGTATCATATCCAGTTAATCAGCTCCATAAATTACTAGCTGATTGTGCTATTACTTTTGACAATTTCCAGGGATACAAATTGCAATAAAATAGGTCCTCTTTGCAGGAGTTGACTTTGAAGCCATTCTTTGAGAACTGTTCTGACTTCAGGAGAGATCGTCTTAGCTGCCCTTTTCTCTGACTGTCTGAAAAACCTCTGGCAAATGACTTAGCTTGTTTTTCTTATGGAACTACCAGTCTCCTCTAAATTTCTTACCACCAAAATATCTATTGTTTGTGAGAATGCTCATTGGCTTGAACTTCTCTGCATTCTGTTCCAACTAATTTCAATTCATTTGAGGGGAGTTTTAGAGCTCTGCATCTTAAGGGCCTGCCTTTCTGCCTGGGCAAAGTATCTAAGAACATGCTCTTCAGTTGAAGTAGGGACAAGGGCCCACTACTTTCCCAGTCATACAGCTCTGATCCTCCAGCTCTTTGAGCAGATCTATGGGCAGGAGCCTCTAGTATTTTCAATATGCTTTTCCCACTGTGGAAACTTCACTGTATGTGATTGCTATGCTGAGAGCAATCAAGGACCCTCGTATTTATTCTTGGACTGTTACATCTGGCATAGAGCCTCTGCCCTATAAGTGAGAGCTGGGTGGAATAAGGAAGCACCCAGCCTCTTGACTATACTCAGGGAATTTAGCTTCTGCAGCATGGAGCTGGTAGAGATAAGAAAGCTGGTGTCCTGTTTCCCTCTGGAAAATATCATAGACCTGGTAGCCTGGGGGAAGAATACAATCTGCCTTCTTTTCCACACCTGCCAGTAGAGGCACTTCTGTCCCACTGAGCTGAGGGGTCAGAAAATGGGTCATGGCTCAAGTTCTGGAGACTTTTCCTGTTCATACGGGGATTCAGTATTTTTTATTAAAAAATCTTTTTAAGTTACTTTATGTGCTATATATCCTTATGAATTTAAGTATTGTGTTTTTTTCTTTGTATTGTATGATTTTAGTGTTTACAAATTTTCGTTGCTTTCCTGTGGAATAGGTCTACAGAGTTCCTCATTTTCTTCTCGAACTCCCTAATCTTCCCCTAACCCCACCATTTGAGCAAGGGAAATGGGAGTACTATTTTAAAGGTCACAAAGGTACATTCCATCAACACCTAGTTTATTGAGAGTTTATAGCATGAAGAGGGGTTGAATTTTATCAAAAGCCTTTTCTGCATCTATTGAGATGCCCATGTGCTTTTTTTCATTGGTTCTGTTTATGTGATGGATTGTGTTCATTGATTTGCATATGTTGAACCAGCCTTGCATCCCAGGGATGAAGCCAACTTGATTGTGGTAGATAAGATTTTTGATGTGCTGCTGTATTCAGTTTGCCAGTATTTTATTGAGGATTTTGCCATTGATGTTCATCAGGGATATTGGCCTGAAATTTTCTTTTTCGTTGTTGTGTCTCTGCCAGGTTTTGGTATCAGGATGATGCTGGCTTCATAAAATGAGTTAGTGGGGAGTCCCTCTTATTGTTTGAAATAGTTTCTGAAAGAATAGTACCAGCTTCTGTTTGTACCTCTGGTAGAATTCAGCTGTGAATTCGTCTGGTCCTGGGCTTTTTTTGGTTGGTAGGTTACTAATTACTGCCTCAATTTCAGAACTTGTTATTGGTCTAATCAGAGATTCAACTTCTTCCTGGTTTAGTCTTGGGAGGGTATGTGTCCAGGAATTTATCCATGTCTTTTAGATTTTCTAGTTCATTTGCATAGAGGTGTTTATAGTATTCTCTGATGGTAGTTTGTATTTCT
>NW_012116699.1:2186054-2189357 GCF_000951035.1 Colobus angolensis palliatus | reverse complement strand
CCAGGAATTTATCCATGTCTTTTAGATTTTCTAGTTCATTTGCATAGAGGTGTTTATAGTATTCTCTGATGGTAGTTTGTATTTCTATGGGATCGGTGGTGATATCCTCTTTATCATTTTTTATTGCATCTATTTGATTCTTCTCTCTTTTCTTCTTTATTACTCTTGCTAACGGTCTATCTATTTTGTTAATCTTTTCAAAAAACAGCTCATGGTTTCATTGATTTTTTGAAGGGTTTTCTGTCTATCTCCTTCAGTTCTGCTCTGATCTTAGTTGTTTTTTGTCTTCTGATGGTTTTTGAATCTGTTTGCTCTTGCTTCTCTAGTTCTTTTAATTGTGATGATAGGGTGTCAATTTTAGATCTTTTCTGCTTTCTCCTGTAAGCATTTAGTGCTATAAATTTCCCTCTAAACACTGCTTTAGCTGTGTCCTGGAGATGCTGGTATGTTGTGTCTTTGTTCTCATTGCTACAAAGAGAATAAAATACCTAGGAATATAATTTACAAGGGATGTGAAGGACTTCTTCAAGGAGAACTACACACCACTGCTCAAGGAAATAAAAGAGGATACAAACAAATGGAAACAAAACAAAATAAAACAAAACACTCCATTCTCATGAATAGGAAGAATCAATATTGTGAAAATGGCCATACTGCCTAATGTAATTTATAGATTCAGTGCTATCAAGCTACCATTGACTTTCTTCACAGAATTAGACAAAACTACTTTAAATATCATATTGAAGCAAAAAAAATAAAAAAATAAAAAAAAAGCCCGTGTAGCCAAGATAATCCTAAGCAAAAAGAACAAAGTTGGAGGCATCATGCTACCTGACTTCAAACTATACCACAAGGATACAGTAACCAAAACAGCATGGTACTGGTACCAAAACAGATATATAGACCAATGGAACACAACAGAGGCCTCGGAAATAATACCACACATCTACAACCATCTGATCTTTGACAAATCTGACACAAACAAGCAATGGGTAATGGATTCCCTATTTAATAAATGGCATTGGGAAACTGGCTTGCCATATGCAGGAAACTGAAACTGGACCCCTTCCTTACACCTTACACAAAAATCAACTCAAGATGGATTAAAGACTTAAACATAAGACCTAAAATCATAAAAACCCTAGAAGAAAACCTAAGCAATACCCTTCAGGACATAGGCATGGACAAAGACTTCATGACTAAAACATCAGAAGCAATGGCAACAAAAGCCAAAATTGACAAATGGAATCTAGTTAAACCAAAGAGCTTCTGCATAGAAAAACAAACTATCATCAGAGTGAACGGGCAACCTACAGAATGGGAGAAAATTTTTGCAATTTATCTGTTTGACAAAGGACTAATATCCAGAATCTACAAAGAACTTAAACAAATTTACAAGAAAAAAAAAAGCAACCCCATCAAAAAGTGGGTGAAGGATATGAACAGACACTTCTCAAAAGAAGACATTTAAGTGGCCAACAAACATATGAAAAAAAGATCATCATCATTGGTCATTAGAGAAATGCAAATCAAAACTACCATCAGATACCATCTCACACCAGGTGGAATGGTGATCATTAAAAAGTCAGGAAACAATAGATGCTGGAGAGAATGTGGAGAAATGGAATGCTTTTACATTATTGGTGGGAGCATAAATTGGTTCAACCACTGTGGACAACAGTGTGGTGATTCCTCAAAGATCTAGAACCAGAAATAGCATTTGACCTAGCAATTTCATTACTGGGTATATACCCAAAGGATTATAAATCATTCTACTATAAAGACACATGCACATGTATGTTTATTGCAGCACTGTTCACAACAGCAAAGACTTGGAACCAACCCAAATGCCCATCGATGATAGACTGGATAAAGAAAAGGTGGCGCATATACATCATGGAATACTGTGCAGACATAAAAAGGAATGAGTTCATGTCCTTTGCAGGGAATGGATGAAGCTGGAAACCATCATTCTAAGCAAACTAACACAGAACAGAAAATCAAACACCGCATGTTCTCACTCATAAGTAGGATTTGAACAATGAGAACACATGGACACAAGGAGGGGAGCATCACACACCAGGGCTTGTCAGGAGGTTGGGGACTAGGAGAGGGATAGCATTAAGGGAAATACCTAATGTAGATGATGGGTTGATGAGTGTGGCAAATTGCCATGGCACATGTATACCTATCTAACAAGCCTGCATGTTCTGCACATGTATCCCAGAACTTAAAGTATAATTAAAAAAAAAAAGGTCACAAAGGAAGGATCGATGGCTCAAAAAAGGAAATCACTGATTTTCATTGAAAATTCATATCTTGCTTAAAAATAAAAATTAGTCTCATTGTATTTTAAATCTATGCCATGCTTAGTCATCGTGGAGAACAAGCTGAAATACAAGAAAAATGCTGTGGCTGATGTGACGGTTCTTGAAACTATTTAGAGATATATCATTTTATTATTATTTTTAAATTTGTTGGCTTGTATTTTTAAGGAGCAACTAAAATGGTTTCATAAATCTAAAAGAAATTATGGTTTTCATCCTCCTAAAGCCAATAATCTTGGACTCCGAAATTCGTAATCATGACTAGTGTTTTCTTATCTCTTCCTGGAGTTGCATCCTGGCATCACATTCAATTCTACGACTTTTATACTGATATTGTATAGATTATTCTCTAATCTTAGAAGATGAACTTAGCCTTGAACTCTGAGTCTTTATTCCTGCTTTCCAAATACTAATTTTATATTTGTGCATTGATTTTTTTTTCTGATAAAAGAATCACAGAAGGCTCCTGAATACATCAGATTCTTCTTCCAATATAGCTTCTGAAAATATATTCTAATTTTGGCTTCGCACAGTGGCTCACACCTGAAATCCCAGCACTTTGGGAGGCCGAGGTGAGTGGATTACCTGAGGTCAAGAGTTTGAGACCAGCCTGAGCAACATGGTGAAACCCCATCTCTGCTACTAATAAAAAATTAGCTAGTCATTGTGGCATGAGCTTGTAGTCCCCACTATTTGGGAGGCTGAGGCAGGAGAACTGCTTGAATCCAGAGGTGGAGTTTACAGTGAGTCGAGATTGAACCATTGCACTCCAGCCTGTGCAACAAAAGCGAAACTCCATCTCAAAAAAGAATTTTATACACACACACACACACACACACACACACACACACACACATACACACACACACATATGTATATACATATATATTCTAAATTATCCTATTGGAAATACAGATTATTTTCAAATTTGCTATTATAAGCAATGCTGCTTTGGATAGTTTATGTTGAATTCTTA
>NW_012116699.1:2101153-2186004 GCF_000951035.1 Colobus angolensis palliatus | reverse complement strand
ACACACATACACACACACACATATGTATATACATATATATTCTAAATTTACTAATGACTAGCCAGTAGACCAATTTTTAAAAAACCTCATTATCTCTGATTTCTGTTTTATTATGCCATTCAAAAAAAATGTAGGTTACAAAGTCAAGCTTATTCTTTATATGCAATATATCTCATATCTCTTTTCTCTCCCACTTTGTTATATCTATCACTCTAGATATGCAGTTCACTGCATTTCTTCCAAAATACTGCAAATAATTTTCATCTGATCTTGATGTACTTTCCCTTTCTCAATGCTTCATGAACACAGTTGCCAGATTCCTAAAATCCCAGCACCTGTACAGAGGCAGATATTCACTATTACTTACAGATTTTATTAATTTTTATTTGACAGAATCATAAAAAATATGCTTTGTTTCTCAGGCAATGGTGGTAACTGGTGCATACAAATGCGGGAGAGAGGTGATCTTATTTCCTGACAATAGATGTCCAAAACCTTGCTAAGCATCCTCTACCTATACTTAGGTGCACCTCCACAAATTTTCTTTTGTATTTCTTTTTGTAAAATAAAGTCATATTATTCAGTATTTGATTTAATGATGATATTTAGCATTAGTGTTTTTTGAGAAAGAAAAGTAATGCTTGTATATAATTTGGGGAAAAATTCATTCAACCTTTATGCTAGGCAAAAATGCTGATCCAAACAGTAAGACAACTCCCTAATTCAACCTTTTTAAATGGTAGTTTTAAATATGCATCAATAGCCTCATTCCTTTCTCAGAAAAAATTGTAATTTCTAAAAATTAAATTTTGAAATAATCAAATAAGTTACAATTTTGTACATAATAGTGAACTGCAAATGGACAAAATTTCAGCATTAGGATTTGGACTAAATGGCTTATATAGCCATATAAAAGAATGAAATTTACATAGCAACCAATGTTCATATTTTCCACCAAGTAGCAGGTTTGCACAGAATGATGCTATTATACGTGTAAATATACTCATATATACATGTATGTATACAATTGTCCCTTGGCATCCATGGGGGATTGGTTCCAGGATCCCTGTGGATAATACAATCAGCAGATGTTCAAGTCCCTTATATAAAATGACATAGCATTTGCATATAACCTACACATATCCTTCTGTATATTTTAAATCACCTCTGGATTACTTATAATACCTCATATAATGTAAATGCCATGTAAATAGTTGTCACTGAATTTTTATTTGTATTACTTTTTACCATTGTATAATTTTATATTTAATATTTTCAATTCTCAGTTATATCTCGATAGTATATTTTCCCCAAGTAGGCCAGATATCAGACTGGGTCTGATATTATGTCCAACCATAAGAATTTTGATACAACATTTCTACATACCTTATGCTGAGTTTTTAGATGATATCTTTGCCAGTTTTTAATTTTATTGATCAGCTGAGTTCAATATAAACAGAAGAAAACATTAGAAAGCTACTTGATGATTTTTGCCTGGCAAGCACTGCTGCTCTGACAATCAATGTCCACGTGTATCAAAACAAAATCCCATGTGTGTCTGGCTTTTCCATTTCTTCCTGCACATAAAACTTTCTGTCATCTCTTCAGTGCATTCTGCCTGATTTCTTTCATGTTTCACAATTCACAAAATTAGTTTTAATGCATCAATTAGCTGCACATGCAAAGCTGCTTCACACATATGCATCATGTTAGCCGCCTGGTATGTGATGACATTTTTTCTGGCAATGTGTAATCTTACTCTGATAGAAAAGACCATAGTTATGGCAGGAATACGATAAAAATCATAGTCAAATTGACATGAAATGGACACCTCTTGCTTGGGAACAAGCCAACATTTCCCGTCTATGAGGAATCACCCTTGAACCCTGTGGTTGATCTTTAGCAGCTGTTATTTGGCCTCATAATCCTTTACCACTCAGTGTTGCTTATTACACCAAGGCTTCACTATTACTTGTTTTGAAAATACGGTCTGAGAAAATAGCCAAGACAATCTCTGCCAGTGGTTAGACCAATATCCTAGAATCAAGAGATGTGAAACAGCCATTTTCTGTTATGTGGTCTGGATAGACAGAAAAGGTGGTTTCTGTGAGAAGAAAAAGTGAAGCAGATTTTCAGAAAGAGCAGAGAAAACACACAAGGAGAGATTGCAGCTGTTTTCCTGGTTTATAATCGCAAACTCTTTTGGAAATCCTAAATTTACCTGATAAATGCAAAAATCCTCAGAATAGATTTCCACTTTTGTTTGATTAAGTCAGTGTAATAGGCAGAAAAATAACCCAAAGAATTGCCTATGAATTGTCTATGACCTAATCCTGAAACCTGCGAATGTATTATTACCTTACATCACAAATGGAATTTTATAGATCTGATCAAGGATAATACTCTTGTTATGGGGAGATTACCCTGGAATATTGGGTTAGCCAAATCTAAATAAAAGAGTCCTTAAAAACAAATAATTGTTTAGAACCTTTACAGGACACTTGGTTAAAGAGAGCTGCAATTACAAATGAAGGGGCAGATACGCCATGTGAGAAGGACTTGATCTGGTATTGTAGACTTTGAAGATGGGAAAAGGAGACCATGAGTCAAGGAATGTGGACAGCCTCTAAAATCCACAAAAGTTAGGAAATGAGTCTTTCTAAAACCTGAGAAAGGATAGGATACATCCCTGATGACACTTTCATTTTAGTCCAGTGAGGCCTCTGTCACATTTTCCACTTTGTGGAATAATAAATTTGAACTTGTAGGATAATAAATTTGGATAGCTTAAGCAACTAGGTTAGTGGTAATTTGCTACAAGCTAATACAGTTATATATATGTGGTATATAATCACACACATTCTTACTTAAACAGTGAATCACTCAGTGATATGGTTACAGGTTACAAGCTAATACAGTTAAATTTCATTTATTTCTATTATGTAAGAAATAAAAAACAAAAATAAAAAAGAGTCAATAATTAGGTATGTAATTTAGGCTCCAGAAAGCCAAAATATCCTCTGTGCAACTTAACTGAAAGAATATCTTCCATCCTGGGCTGTGACTTTTGCTTGCAATTAAGGAAACACTTGCCTTGGAAGACAATCCATACCACCCTTGATGAATGCTATGGTGCAGCAGATGAATTTTTTAAAATGGTCCATCAGAGATGTTCCACTTTAACCTCATGTTATGGTCTGAATGTTTGAACCTCCTTTAAGTGTATATGTTGTAATTCTTTTAGATATTAGGAGGTGGGGTTTTTGGAGAACTGATTAGTTGATGAGGGAAGAGCCCTCATAATTGGGATTAGTGTCCTTATAAAATAAATGAAAAAGAGCCAGCTAACCCCTTCCACATGTGAAGACAGGGTGAGAAGGGGCCATTTATGCAAAAACAGGCCCTCACCGGACACTGAATCTGCTGGTGCCTTGATCTTTGACTTCCCAGCCTTCGCAACAGCCGGAAATTAATTTCTGATTTTTTATAAGGTACATAGTCTTTGATATTTTCTTATGGCAGCTCAAACTGAATAAGACAACTCAGAACTCAGAAATATGATGGACTATCAGTTCCATGGCTGTGTATGTTATATAGCACAAGTGATTTGGTTAGAGGGATTACCTGGGTGGGCCTGAACGAGTAGAAGTAGTGGCAAAAACCGCAATTGCTTTTGCACCAACGTAGTAATTGCATAGGCTGTTAAAAGCAGGACATTTTATCTGGATAGGAATACAAAGAGAAATCAAGGAAATTCAGTTTGAGATTAATTGAGACACTGTTCCTGATTGGAAGATGGAACAGGCCATCTGAAAGGACCTGGGGATGGCCTCTAGAATCACACAAGGAAACAGGGGACCTTCCAAACAAAGTATTCTGTCAACAACCTGAATGAACTCAAAAATGAATTTTTTCTTCAAGTCTGAGTCCAGCCCTGCACACCCCTTGATCTCAGCCTCATGAGACCTTAATTAGAGAACCCAGTTGAGCTCACATGGACTTCTGACCTGGGAAATGTGAGAAAAGTATGAGTTGCTTTAATCTGATAAATTGATGATAATTTGTGATGTGGCCATAGAAAATGAATGTAGAAATTTCTTTCTTAAAAACTAAAACCCAGTTTCTATTTCTGGCTCTCCTACTTACTGACAATAGAAGTCATTAAGACAGTTCATAACCATTAAATGTCTTCTAAGCACAAATATTATGGAACTTCCCTATTCACTCTGATATGAAGTGTGATTTGTGGCTTACCTTGAACAATTCAATGTAAATAGAAGTGAATTGTATCAACCCACTAAGATTTTGTGGGTAGTTGTTAGCAAAATGTAGCCTTTTCTGGCTGGTGCAACACATATGTGAACTTAGGCAAGTTCTTAATTACCTTCTTCCTCTGTCCCTTTTCCTCCTCCTCCTTTTTTTTTTTTCATTTATCATCTTTAGTTTTATGACAATAGTAATTATTATTGTTATGGAAGTTATCATTTTACAGAAGTTACTGAGCATTTATTATGCACTCCGTAAAGGACTCTTAAAATATGGTAATTCTAACATAGTGGTGAAGATCACGAATCTTGGAGCCAATTTGACTTAGTGGATAAAACCCAAAACTCAAAAATCTTTGCTCTTCCAACTATAAACTCTTTCTTCCGTGCATCAGTTTTTCTGTTATCCAAAAAAAGATAATAGCACTTGCTTCATAGGGTTGTGGGAGGACGAAAATGAATGTACACATGTAAAATGCTTAAAACACCACACAATAAGTGCCTCATGAAGAGTCAGTCTTAATATGGTCTAATATCTTTTTCACAGCCACCCTATAAAGTTGTTCTAAGTATTATCTCCATAAGTTAAGTATTATCTCTATTTTACAGGCACGGAAACTGAAACTCAAAAAGTTTAATATTTTGCCCAAAGTTATCCTAGTCACTCTTTCTGATTCCAAAGTCCATGCTCATAACAATTTTCTCATTGGTTCTACCTGTTTCTGCCCTTAAGAGTCAATCAATTCCTTTTTCCTCAAGACAGCTATCATGCTTCCACTATGTTGTATCTTTATGTCAGGATGAAATCTCCTAAGTTTCTTCACAAATCTGTTATCTGTCATAGCCTCAGCATAACTGCCTCCCCAGTTTGCTACCTCCCAATATAATCTGAGTTCTCCACAGACTGAGTTATCATAGCATGCCAAATGGACTCTATAATATATGTTGTAATTATAGAGGACAGTTTAAAATTACCATTTTATTACTTTTTTTTTCCTCCAGAAATGGGAAAATATATACAGTTAGAATAACCAGAAAGGTGTGATTGAAGACATCAGGAACCCTGAATTCTAACCTAGGCTCTGTCACCACTGGCTGTGTGACCAGGGACAAGCCAATTAACTCCTCTGGACCCAGGTTTTCTCATTCATCAAAAGAGTGGATTGAATGAATGGGATAGGTTTCAGATCCTCTGAGACAATAAGCAATGTGCTTATTGAAAGCTTTGCTTTAGTTCTTGTGTGGTGGTGGCTCATGAGAACCTAATTGGGGAAGATGCTCAGTTTTGTGCTGTGCTGGAATCAATTGTACCAGAAGGAGGAGGGCATGTAAACAAGAGCCTACTGTGCTTATTTTCCTAACAAAATATCCCAGAGTGTGAGAATTCAGAGACTTGAGCTCTGTTGGCAATCAATAAAACATGAATGCATCTTTCCGAATGCATTTTCCTCATCCCCCTCAGGTTCCCTGTAATGAGGAGATAATGAGCTCTAGACATAGCCAGGGGTGCCTGGGAGCTTCTAACATCCACTTTGTTAGAGAAACTTTCGCAGCTGAAAGGCAAAATATTTTCAAGGGATATTCTACCAACTGTTACAACCTGAGTTTAATATCATGATATTTTCTCAAGAATGTAAAGGTACCTACGGGGGTCTCTCTAATGGGTGCTACTCAGTTGGTGCTAAGGAAAATAAGTTTTTCTGTTGCTTCATTATTTGTTTTTTTAATCAAATCTGAGAAAAATACATATTCGAGAACCACAGGTCTCAACTATATAAAGCAAAGCTCCTGAGGTCACTATTGTATCTCAGATATATTTCTGACATTACTTACTTTTCCTGCCTCTTTGAAGGACTTTTGAGACAGAGTGTCCCTTTCCTATTGCTTAGTATTTCCAACAACTACTCTATCTCAGTCATCTTATATACCCAGACTGCAGTTGAAGAACAGCCACAGCTCCCTGCCTGTCCTAACACAAACACATACGTCTAGGACAGTAAAAATATTTTATCTATTTTCTCAACATTAATCAACTCTGGCTGTCTGGAAAGAAATAATTGTAACAAGAATGCCAGAGTTTCCACAGATCTCAGGGAGACATGAGGCTGTACTTGGTTAGTGATAATTTCCAATGTTCGGAGAAAAGACCTGTTACGTTCAACATTTGCTATTAAAACAATTGTCCCGAGTGAAACGGAGGAGGATGGAGATGAGGGTGTTTAGTGTAGAATATCAAAATATTGCATATGGGGAAAAAACAAAAGTTGGAGACAAGTTAAAGAACACATTTCATTTGCTATGGTCACCTGTAGAGGCAGATAAACTCCCACCCAAAATTTATTTTGGATGTCAAGATTAATGATACTTTATCTCTCTCTCTCTCTCTCTCACACACACACACACACACACACACACCCCAAGAGGGTTTAAAATGTTTTTTTTTTCTTTTTGATACGGAGTCTCGCTCTGTCACCCAGGCTGGAGTGCAGTGGCCGGATCTCAGCTCACTGCAAGCTCCGCCTCTGCGGTTCACGCCATTCTCCTGCCTCAGCCTCCCGAGTAGCTGGGACTGCAGGCGCCCGCCACCACACCTGGCTAGTTTTTTTTGTATTTTTTAGTAGAGACGGGGTTTCACCGTGTTAGCGAGGATGGTTTCCATCTCCTGACCTCGTGATCCGCCCGTCTCGGCCTCCCAAAGTGCTGGGATTACAGGCTTGAGCCACTGCGCCCGGCCCTAAAATGTTTATTACTTACATAATTTAAATCTCTGGGACAATCAGGGCAGGACTTTCAAGAAGGTCAAAATATGGCCTGAGATAGCATAGAAAGAAAATTGGTTTTGTAACCCAGGGTTCCTGGGTTTTGGGGTATGTACTGTGAAAAAGTTTCTACTTGTAATGGTTGAACTTTGAGTTCCTGTTGTTTCAAAAAGTGCCTGGAAGAAGTTCAGCCTGGGAAAAACAAAAAACTTGTTGGACCCAGAGACACCTGAGTTGGAGATGAACCATGGTGAAGTTTCTTCACTACAACACTAAACACTTCCCTGGGAGGAGCCTATCTACTATTTCTTATACACATGACATATGCAGAAGCATGATTGGTGATTGTGCCTGCTCTGCCTTTACTCCACCTCTACATAAAATGACTCAGCTCACCAGCCTAACAAAAGCCCTGTTTTCCCTGTTGTTCGAGGTGACATTGCTTTAAGGGACTACCCCTGATGGGTGTCCATCCTACTCTTTACAAGTAACAAAATCTCCTTGTTAAATCCTCCTTGGTTGTGGTCGTTGGATTGTCACTGCAAGCACATTATTGAATTCACCCTTTTGTGGGTAACAGTTCGGGTTTTTATTGTTAAAGGATGGGTCCCACAGTGAGAGTTCCTGGTGGGCAGTGATGTGCACGGTTTTAATTTCCTGTGTGGGCCAAGAGAGGAAAGCTTGCTTGTGTTTTTTTAGATATGGAGAACAAGGAGATGAGTCTAAAACTGTCCACAGTCAAACAACAGGAAATAGAATCAGACTTCTCATTCCTACTTCCTGAGATGCAATTTTAAATTGAAATAAGGTTAGAGGTTAGAGAACATGGGTTCAAATCTCAGCATAACCACTTATAAGCTTTTGACCTAATGAAATGTACTTAATTGGAGCCCAGCTGATTTTCTTCCTCTGTAAAATGGAGACAACATTAGGATCCATGCAAAAGACGGCAGAAGATTAATGGAGATGTTGCACTCAAGGTTTTGGTAGTCTATTATAGTAAGTGTGTAATCCATCATTGCTTCACCATTGCCCTTCTACCACTACTGCTTTGGCTACAACTACCTCTTACCACTGCTATTTTATCTGACTTTTCTGCATAGAATAAAGTTCAAGATCTGCCTTTTTTTTTTTCTGTGTATTTGTCCCCAGATCTGACTTTGGGCTGTTCAGATGGGTTTTAAGATCTGGGCTAACAATCGAGAGAGGAGAAAGGAAGAAACCGATCAGGGAGACAGGGTGGGTCCTAGTTTTAGAGCAGGTCCTTGGTTAAATTCTTTCAAACAAAAGAATAGCCTGAAAAATCAAGCTGCAGGCACAGATAAGGGAACTTTCCCAGGGGGCTTGCCTAAGACTTCCCCACAGGCACATAGATGAGAAAGGCTACACAGGAGACTTTCCCACACATGCCCGCAATGGAAAATTTTGTCTCCTGACACATGCACAGTAAAGGGAACAAAGCAACATGGAGTAACTCAAGCTAAGAGCCCACATGTACACTAAGAGGATGGGGTGGAACTACCAGAAATGCACACCTTATGCAAATGAGATGCCCAACCCACTATGGGTTTCTTATAAAAGCCTCTGTATCCAAACTTTGAAACAACAACCCATTTTTCTGGAGCCCCTCTCTGTAGCAGAGAACTATTCTCTTTCCTTCACCTATTAAATTTCTACTCTAAACCTCACCCTTTGTTTGTCCACGTCCTTTATCTCCTTGGCTGTGAGACAATGAACCTCTGGTATCTGCTTCACTAGGTATATAACCAAAGTCTGCTTCACTAGGTATATACCCAAAGGAATAGGAGTCATTCTGCCGTAAAGATATGTGTACATGTATGTTCATTGCAACAGTGCTTACAAGAGCAAAGATATGGAATCAATGTAAATGCTCATTAGTGGTAGACAGGATAAAGAAAATACATATACACCATTAATTACCGTGGTGTCATGAAAAAGAATAAGATTATGTCCTTTTCAACAGTGTGGATGGAACTAGAGGCCATTATTCTAAGCATACTAATGCAGGAATAGAAAAGCAAAAATCGCATGTTCTTACTTGTGATGAAAACATCATCATAAGTGATGAGATGATAAGAAAACATGGACACAAAGAAAATAACAGACACCAGGGTTTACTTGAGGGTGTAGGGTGGGAGAAGGGAGAGGATTAAAAAGCTATCAGATACTATGCTTATTACCAGGGTGACAAAATAATCTGTACACCAACCCCCCATGAAATGCAATTTACCTATATAACAAATCTGCACATGTACTCCTGAGCCTAAAAATGGAAGTTAAAAAAAAATCTGGGCTGCGTATTCTTATTCCCAATGGCTGTGTTGACCTCAGCACTGTCAGAACTTTGCGAGACCTGAATATGTTAACATCTGACTTCTTGTGGCATATTCCTTCCTGGAAAGTGGGGCAACCATGTCATGATACATGTTAAGGGCAGGTCTTTGTTTGCTTGCTGTATTTTACTATTTAGATTTGAGCAAAACATACTCCCTCTTCTCACAGGGCATCTGTGACTAAAATTTCATGATATTTTAGCTGATGAGAAAATTGATTTCTCAATTGCAAATCCTAGAAGAAGTTTACCTGAAAATAAGTATTTTATTATTCAGATTTAACGCTTGCTTTTTGATTCAGATATATTTTATCATTTAGTCTCACTCATTTTATTTTTAATCGTATACAACAATTGTCTTTTTCCTAAATACATTCTCTGAGTCAGAAAATTAGGACTTTATTTAGGGGTATTTTTCCCACCTTGGATTTCCTAATGCATTTTGTTTATGCTTCTCTTAATGCAGGAATTCATATATGTGTTTGTCTGCATGGATGATCACTGAATAATATCAAACAATTGTATTACGTGGTTATCTGTTAAACAAGTAGCTTTCTAGCTGTTCCCTAGAAGATTCTGATTCAGTGAATTTTAGAATGGGGCTTAGGACACAGTATTTTAACAAGCACTCATGGATATTCAAAAAACACTGGCCTTCTCCCCATAGATTTTAAGTTATGTGGGATTTATTTTTTCTTCAGCACCACAAGAAGCAAGGTGTTCTGGACCCAGTGAAATTCCTAGTATTGAGTTTGCATTCTTATGCTTATTGGATTTTTCTGGAGTAAAATAACAGTAATAATCATAGCAATAGTTAGAATTCATTATATTTACTATATATTACATTATTTTGGCATATTACTAAATCTTACAGTAAATTCTAATCCAGAATGTATGATCCCAAGGTTAGAGATTTGGAAACTGAGGCTTGGGGTAAGGGTAGTAAGTGCCTCACTTCCTGGAGTTGAAAAATAGCCGAATCCATCTTCATATCCGGTACTGACAGCCAAGCCCCAGTGACTTGTGAAGTAGATTGGACATATTTCTCCAGCCACTGCCGCTTGCCCTAGTTAACATTCTCCTTGAATGACCTACAAGGTCTTTAACTTCTCAGTGGCTTAAGTGTCTCTGATGCTCCCGTTTAAAAATCGCAATACACACATAAATAATTCAAGCAAACAACTTGATATAGTGGAGTGCATTAGGGCTAAAATAACCCTCCCCTTTTCAACTAGTTTAGAAAACCATCATCATTTTCTAGAAATACTCTCTGGGCTTCATGTGGTGCATGGTACATTGAATTTGTTAGCATTTTGCCAGCTCTGCCATTCAAAAGAAAAAAAATCACTCTAGAATCACTGCAAAATCAGCGTAAATGCAGATTTAATTGGCTTTGCCTCACAAATAACCTTCTTCATGCCAGCTTTATTGCCACTGTTGGAGAAGAGCCTATCTTTGTCATCAGTATACCCGTTACGTCTATTAACAATATTCATAGTGAAAATCCAAGAAGTGTTTACTGATAGGCTAAGGTCTGCATGAGTTGTTTTTAAGCTGATTTTTTTTAAATCCCATCAAGGTTTATCTCCATAGAGAAGTAGATGGACAGATTGATAGAGAGATAAATCTGATTTATCTCTAATATCATCTGCTAACAACCCCTTTCTGGGTTTGATCATGTCCCCAAGTTACATTGCTCATATCTGAGGACACCAAACAGGCCAAGGCCATTCCAACCTTTGGCCTTCGCTCACATTATTGCCTGTTCCGGGGTCCCCTCTCTATCTCCATGTGGCTGACTTCTGCTCATCCTTCATACCCTTGCCTAAATGTCACCTGCTTACCAAGGTCATTTCTGGAACCCTGTCTGGCGTGGTCTACTCTCCGTTTGTTTTCATCTCTGCTCCTCATTTGTTTCATTTATGTTGAGGGTTGACAAACTCTTTCTGCAAAAACCCAGGTAGAAATATCTTAGGCTTCCCAGGTCCTAAGGTGTCTATCACACTCATTCAACTCTGTCACCATAACCTGAGAGCAGCCACAGACACTATGTAAAGAAAAACCATGGGTGTGTAATAGTATCATTTTATTCACAAAATAGGAAGCTGGTAGGATTCGGCAAGCAGAGGTAATTGGCTGACTTTCTGGTTCGTAATACTTACTACAAATTATAACTGGAACATTTATGTTATTTTATACCTGTTTATTGTCATCATATTAATTAGAATGACTACTTCAGGAGGACAGAAGGCAGAGTTTAGTTGCACTTCAATTGTACACAGTAGATGCTCAATAAATATTGAAAGAAGAATGTATTAATCAGTTCAGAGTTTAGTTTGATTTAATATTTAGCCATAATGATCCTTCATATCCTGCAGCATAAAATCCTAAGTAATTATCATAACACATACTCCAACAAACTCCCAACCTACTGAGGTGTGTGTGTGTGTGTGTGTGTGTGTGTGTGTGTGTGTGTGTGTGTTTTAAGGCACGGTGTCACTCTATCACTCAGGCTGGAGTACAGTGGTACAATCACAACTTACTGCAACCTCAACTTCCTGGGCTCCAGCAGTTCTACTGCCTCAGCCTCCTAAACAGCTAGGACTACAGGTGCACACCACCACACCAAGCTAATTTATTATTTTTATAGAGACTGGGTCTCACTATGTTTCCCAGGCTAGTCTTTAACTCCTGGCCTCAAATGATCCTCCTGCCTAGGCCTCCCAATGTTCTGGGATTACAGGTTTGAGCCACTATGCCTGGCCAAAATTAGTTTGAGGACTCACTACCTCTTTCACTATCACAGGACAAAAGCTGTAGTTTAATCATTCATTTACTCTTTCATTTAGTATTTCATGTCCAATAAAAATATGCTAAGCACTATGCTAGACACATTTAGCTAGGTTAAAATGGAACATGAACTATACACAGCCACTCACTTGTGGAGTTTAAAGTCTGATGTTGTCTCAAAGTACATGGGAGTTCACTTCTCCATGTTTTGCATGCTGTTCAGTATGATTTCCTGTGTCTGTAAGTCTCTGCTCTCAGATTCCATGAGTAATCTCCCACTGGTGCCTCTCAATTTAACTGAATAATCTCTCTGACTCTCTCTCAGTCCATCCCTCCATTCTCTGCATTTCTGTAACACTCAGTTCCTATTGACTTCTCATTGAGCCTTAGCCACTTCTCTAAGGACCTGCCTCCTTCAATTCACAATGATTTCTGGTAAACCCAAGAAAACAAGTGATACGAGTCTGACATTCTTCTTTGTACCACCAGGGCCAAGCACAATGCCTGGAATACAGAAAGTACCAAATAAATATTTGATGGATGAGCCAGTTTTTACATTCTACCCAGAGACTTAAGTAGTGCCAAGTATTTGTGGGCTGAATTCAGAAGAATTTAACTTGGATCCAACAAAAATGTACTGTGTTTGGATTATTATCAAGTATCTTTTTTCTAAGAGTCAAATATATTTGAGTTAAAAATATTCAAATACTAAATGATTTCAGATATTATATTTTATAAATTTTAAAAATGATATGACATTCAAAATCCAGGGTTTTAACTGGAGCAACAAGTGGAGACTTGAGTAAGGTGAAAAATGTAATAAGGGAAAAATTACATATGATGCTTTCCAATAGTGAAACCGACCTGGTGCCATGTTCTCTGGTACAGAAATGGGTCATACTACTTTTATTTCAAATACATTATATTACAAAACTTTCTGCATAGAATCAAAAATTCCACTGATTCTTTCGATGTGTCTATTTGAAGGTTGAAATTCTAAACATGCAAAAGTATAAAACTTTTAAAAGTCAAAACGAACCTTTAGAAAAGCCATAATGGCTTCAAAATATTTTTGTTGAAAAGCTGTCGTATCTGCACAAAATAAGAAACCTGGACCTATGCAAATCATGTCAGCCTTAGAATATGAAATACTTTTACAAACAAAAATGACAGGGTTTTAGAGAAAGCACAGGTTGGTTTTTAAAGTAAGTGATAGAAGGGTTGTATATGGTATGAGAACCTTCTGAAATGGAGAAGTTTTAATGTATACTCACTGAATTTGTAGCAAAGCATCCCAGGAAGACAAGTATTTTAAAGCAAGTGGCAGGGTTGAAATTTTTCTTTCTTTTATCTATTTTCTCTTTTCCCAGAACATATGTTTCACAATAGTTTTATTAGCAAGTGGAGAAGACGTCACTGTCCAAAATCTGTGGTGTGATTAGCGTTATTGAATGGCAGGTTTTGTGTTACTCATGTTTATTTTATGCCTTCCCAAACCATCTGTTTCCTTGTGCTGTCTTATTCAGATAATGAGAAATAGTGACAGTAAAGGTGCACCTTGCCACTACAGTACTAATGGTTTCTGACATTTTGGGTTTGGGTCTCTATTTTTCTGAGTGTCATAGGCAAAACTAAATAACATGGTCACTCTTAGGAAACAAAGCCTAGAAATAATTCATGCATTCTAGTCAAATTCATGCATTTGACTCAACTTTATTGAACATTTACTCTGCTTCAGGTATTAGACAAGGAACTGTGGTTACCAACATGTATAAGACACTATCACTACCCACAACAGTGTAGTGGGGAAAAATGGCATGAAAACAATGTCCTATGACAAGACTAAAACCGAATTAGGATAAAAGTACCATGGCATCAGGAAGTGAAAGTGAAAGCATTCATTCTAAGAATGCACTGGAGTCTTGAATTGAGTCCTGAAGCATTAAATTACAAATATAAGAGGCAGGAAAGCTGCCAGAGAGTACTTCAGGCTAAAGCACCTACATTAACCATGGTATCCATAGAAATGTGAGAGTTTGTTTTTGAGCAATTTTAATTACTTGCATTTGGCTGAAATACAGGGTATGCCTGGGAAAGCAGGTGAGAATGAGACTTTGCAACTTGGTAACAATAGCTAGTACATCTGGAGCTCTTGGTTCGTGCCATATACTGTTCACACATTTTCTCATTTCATCTTTCCATTGAATTGTGACACTGGAACAATTTTACTATTTATCTTATTTAGCAGATTAGAAAGCTGAGTTCTAGAGAGTTTAATGGCATGTCAATTCAGTTGGTGAATTCACAGAACATTCAAACTGGATGATTCCGGAATGTGTAATAAAGGGGACTATTTATCAAGCTGCGAGCATAGTTTAAGCCAATGGTCCTCAAAGTGTGGTTCCCTAGGCCTGCACTGTCAGCATCATATGAGAATTTGTAAGAAATGCAAATTATCAGGCCTTATCCCAGAATTACAAAATCCCAATTTCTGGGAATACGGTCCAGCAATTTCTCTTCTTAAAATCCCTCTAGATGATTCTGATGCACTCTGAAATTTGAAAACCATGGGTTTAGGGAAGTCAACATGGATGGTACAGTACCATGGGGCTGTGGTAACATGGAAAAAGATGCTATGATCCTCAGTCCATAAAGAAGAGAAGGCAATTATCAGAACCTAGAAAGAAGAAATAGGAGAAGTCTATCTAATTGGAGCTGTGGCCATCAGTAGACAGGCACTATCAACCCGTGCAGCCCAGCAGGGAAGGAGAACTCTCTTGGTGTCCTGAGGAGGTCCCGCAGGTGGCTTTCAATGGCCAAATCTGAGTGGTACCGCATGGCTGGGGAGCTAGGTGGCTCCAGAGTACAGGGGAGCTAATTGGCAGAGCAGGTGAAGGGTGACACATAGATTTGGAGGGTTAAACAGGAGACGCCTATCCCATGTCCCCAAGATGATGGGGAGGAAGAGGTGAAGGCACATTTTAAACCCAGATGAGATGTCTTTGGAGCCTATTCTTAACAATTATACCATGCAACCTCTAAGTAAGAGTAGATAGGACTCAGAGCATGACGCTCTAAGCCAGGCTAAGTAGCTGGGAATGGGTCCTATAAGCAATATAGACCCTAAAGGAGTTTTAGATGGGGGAGACACATGATATTATTTATTTATGCATTTTTTACTATAGTTTGGAAAAGATTACTCTCATAAGATTGACCTTAGGATAGAGGATGGAGAAGGGTGTGAATGGTTGATAAAATTTTTGTGCTAATCCAGCTGAGATAAGAACTCAGGCTCCAGGAATGAAAATGGAAAAAGAGTCTAATTTATTAAAATCTACAGAATTTCAGAATTTTTTTTTTTTTGTTAAAATCTACAGGTGAGTTAGATGCAGGCATGGGAAGGAGTCTAAGATGCTTCCCAGATTTTAACACAGGTGGCAGAGTAAATTTATGTGATTTTCTTATTATTATGTGTTTGTTCCCTGTTACTTATTTTTTTAAATATATTTCATTTTGCTGCTATATGTGCTAGGAGCAGTGGGAGTTGTCTACTAGGCTGTCACATATAAAAGTTTAGAATTTATAGAATAAAATAAAACCAAAGATACATGCTGAGAGTTACCAGAATATACATACTCGTTAAAGATAAGCAAGGGTATATGTACAAGACGAAGAGCCAAGATTCAACCAAAGGGGAAGCCAAATTTAAGAAAAGAAGAAGAACTTTGGGAAATGTAAAGAAGAATGATAATGGTAACAACAATAGTAGCAATAAGATTGTATTGATAACAGGTGCTTAGGGAATATAAATAAATAAATTGTCCAAGAGTATGTGGCTGGTAACTTAATCAATGGAAATTCAAACCCAAGTCTCTGCTTACTGCGTTCAGAAAGCTCACTCTTTATTTTCAGAAATAGACAAGAAAACAAAAACAAAAACAAAAAAAACAAAAACAAAAAACATGCAAAGTAAACCACAGTTGGTAAGATTTTCAAACAAAAGGACATTTTAAGAGGACTTAACAGTATTAAAGTTTCTGATATAAGGACAAATAGTATTTGGGACTCTGTGCACTGAGGAATAGATTCAGAATGGTTCTAAGAGGGTAATGAAGTACATAGCTAAACAGAGTGAATAGCATGAAAGAACACAGAAACTTCAAGTTTTCCACTAGGCATTCAACAACTTAGCAGTAAACCAAGAGAAGACATGCAGCAAAAGCTATAGGATTCAGGGTTAAAAAAATCATTGTTTTGTGGATTTTTGTTGGTATTAAAATGGAAAAAGAAAATAAGTTATAGGTCAGAGAAAGGAAAAATAAAGAGAGTGAATGAATATATAAAAGAAAAATGGAACAACTTATACCTAAGGTGATAAAGCAAATGAAGAGTTCATGGTTTCTTGGATGAATTTCCTTTGGATCTGGGCACATCCCAGTAACTGAGAGAGGCAGAATGTTGTTGAGGGCAGAAAATCCTCCCTCCCCCCTCTCCTAGCTCCTGTCAGCCTCCAGGGCCTTGCACGATTAGTGAACCATCCCTAACATGGAGTAATCCACAAAGTAGGTCAAATGGTGAAATCCCATGGTTCTAAATAGTGCTATCTTCAGAGCAGAGCAGCATTTCAACCATGGCAGGAAACTTCTGTTCCTGAAATGGAATTGTTTTTATAGTTTGGCAAAACAACTGGTCCCACAAAAAAATTTAACTGCAAGGTTTTCAGAATACAACTCTCCTGTAAAAGATGAATTAGTACTTTAGTCACGGAGACAAAAGCAGAATCCCAGACCTAGGGAATAAAACAGACTGGCCAGAGATGAGTCTTCCCACCTTAACAACTTTTGCCATTTAGCTGTTCACTGTTGGAGGGAGAGTGCCAAAGACATCTTTCTGATGTGTGCCTAACCCTGGGCAAGGTACAGAGCAGACCAGAAGAAACCAGAATTAGAAATAAAATGCATTTTTAAGATATTAGATTAGAGGCTTGGTTAACATGCCTCAACACTTGGAAAGAGAAAGATAATGTGTAGAGAGTCACTTGGTGATCTTTCATCCAAGAAGAACGTGGGAACTCAACAGAAATAGTGAAAGAAACTTTAAATTATTTGAAAGGAGCAGTGAGCCGCAACTTGTACTGTGAGTCAGACAGAAAGCTATAAGTCTCCAGAGCCTGAATAGGAGAGAGACTGTCTCAGTGACACACATTCCCACTGGGGAGCTGGCCAACGACCACACTGCCCAAAGCAATCTGCAGATTCAATGCAACTCCTGTCAAAAAACCAATGTTATTATTCACAACTAGAGAAAACAATCTAAGATTTGTATGCAACCAAAAAAGAACCCAAATAGCCAAAACAATCTCTAGCAAAAAGAACAAATCTAGAGGTATATCACTTTACCTAACTTCATATAACCTAACAAGGTTATAGTAAGCAAGACAGCATGAGACTGGTGTAAAAATAACTCATAGACCAATGCAACAGAACAGAGAAACCAAAAATAAAGCAAAATGCACGCAACTAACTAATCTTTGACAAAGCAGGCAAAAATATCCACTAGAGATGAAACATTCTATTCAATAAATGGTGCTGGGAAAATTGGATAGCCACATGCAGAAGAATGAAACTGGATCTCTGTCTCTCACCATATACAAAAATTAACTCAAAATGGATTAAAGACTTAAGTATAAGACCAAAACATTAAACATTCTAGAAGAAAATTTATGAAAAACTTCTCTGGACATTGGCATAAGAAAGAAATTATGACTAAGACTCTGAAAACAAATCCAACAAACATAAAAGTAGATAAATAAGAGTTAAGTAAAAGGCTTCTGTGCAGCAAAATAAATAATCAACAGAGTAAACAGCCAACCTACAGAATGGAAGAAAATATTTGCAAACTATACATCTGAAAAAGGACTAGTACCAAGAATCTACAAGGAACTCACATCAGCAAGAAAACAATTAATAATCCATTTAAAAAATAGGTAAATGACACAAAAGACATTTTTTAAAAGAAGACATACAAATGCCCAACAAACTTATGAACAAATGTTCAACATCACTAATCATCAAAGAAACGTAATTTAAAACTGTAATGAGATATCACCTTACTCCAGTCGGAATTAAAGTCAAAGAACAATAGATGTTGGTGCAGATGCAGTGAAAAGGGAACACATACACTGTGGGTGGGAAGGTAAATTAGTACAATCTCTATGGAAAACTGTATGGAGTTTTCTCAAAGCACTAAACTATACATTCAATCCAGCCATCTCGCTACTGGGCATCTACCCAAAGGAAAAGAAGTCACTATATCAAGAAGACATCTGCATCTGTATGTTTATAGCAGCACAATTCACAATTGCAAAGACATGGAACCAATCTAACTTTAGCTGAGGAGCAGATAAAGAAAATGTGGTACACCGTAGAAGACTACTCATTTTTTTTTTTTTTTTTTTTTTTTTGAGACAGGGTCTCACTTTGTCACTCAGCTGGAGTGCACGGGCACAAACTCAGCTTAATGCAACTTTTGCTTCTGGGCTCAAGCAGTCCTTCCGCCTAAGCCTGTCAAGTAGCTGGGACTATACGTGCGCCTCCATGCCTGGATAATTTTTTTTTTTTTTTTTTTGTATTTTTTGTGGAGACGGAATCTCACTATGTTGCCCAGGCTGCTCTTGAACTTCTGGGCTCAAGCAATCCTCCCACCTTGGCATCCCAAAGTGCTGGGATTACAGGTGTCAGCCACCATGTGCCTCACCTTGCTCTTTCATTAAAACCAAAATAGTGCCTTTTGTAGCAACTCGGATGGAGCTGGAGTTTATTGTCCTACGTAAAGTAACTCAGGAATGGAAAACCAATTACTGCATGATCTCACTGGTGAGTGGGAACTAAGCTCCGGGTAGACAGAGGCATACGGAGTGGTATAATTGCCTTTAGAGACTCAGAATCAGGGAGGGTGGAGGAGGGTTCGGGTTAAGAAAACTACCTATTGGGTACAATGTACACCATTCGGGTGATGGCTACATTAAAAGTCCAAGCTTCATCACTACACAGTTAATTCATATCACTGAAAACCACCTGTACACCTAAATCTATTAATTTAAAAAAATTAAAAAGAAATAAAATGCAACATCAGGCCTTCAAATAAAACTTGTGGAAAAAATACCCCATTGGTTCCTTCTCTAGGAATTCCATATTCCCTGTAACCAAACACAAAATTCAACATTTTCAACAGGAGTACTTTGACCATTAACATATAATATATTTGAGCCAGATGATTTTGGATTTCATCTTTGAAATACAAAGCTACTTACTAGTCTGAAATACATCAGTTTGAATTCATAAGAAACAATCATACTTTTAAACAGAAACACTGTATTAAAATATTTGCATAGCGTTGGCCCCTAAGAGAGAAAGTAGAAGAAATTTGTAAGTCCAAGTCCGTATCTGTCATTGACTAATTCTGTGACCCTGGGCAAATAGCGTAAGCTTTCTGTTTGTCATTCTTATCACTTGTAAAACAGAGATACTAGTAATAGCAATTTTATAAGGACTTTTTTTGAGATGAAATAATGTAAAGTGTATGAAAAGGGCCTGGGCATAAATCTGCAGAAAATAAAATAGATTTTTGATAAAGGTGCGTTGGGGTGAATCCCATGATTTCCAAATTCTCCTGGGAGGATGACTAATACATTGACCGGAAGACGGAAAGAAAGAAAACAAAAGAAAGAAAGAACTGCCAAAACATCCGAGCTTCCCGAGGGAGAGCGCCTGGTAAAAACATCTGTTTATAGTTAGAACCATTCTGTAAAGTAATAAGAGTCTAATGATTGATTAAAAGAAAAAGAAATCATCCAGAGATGAACATTTATTAGTAGAATTTAACTGGGTTGACATTTGAATAATTCAGATGGTTAGGGGTGGAGACCTGCAGACCAAACTATTCCTCAAATATCCCTGGAGGAGGAGGTGAAAAAAGGGAAGTCAGTGCTACAGCTACTAAGCAGATGAATTGATCTGGCTGGTATTATATCAAGAACACTCATGGCAAAGGTCAAAGCAGATGACAAACCACAGGAACAGGATTTAGGGCAAAAATTAGAGTGCCTAAGAAGTATGACGAAAGCAAAACGTATCATCCAGTTAAGAGAAGGGATAACTAGACATTGTTCTAAGGTAGTGACCCAGTTTTTAGCCAGAATACCAGAAAAGACCGGATCCCAGTTACTCAGGCTGAGGAGCAAGATCAGAAGGAGGGCAGACACTCCTTACCTGGAGCTCCTCGAGTTTCTAGTCTGCAACAGGACTAACTCAGTATGTGAAGGTCACATTGCTCTAGATGGGGCAATTAGGCGATCACACTCATCTGAACTTTGTGATGACATTAATTTGTGAGTCCTCCTTATGGTATTGCAACACATTGCTAACAACAAAGGCTACTGTTGAGAGAATTTGGAGAAATTTAGTTACATGGATTTGAGCTACGTGCATTCTCTCATTCCTGTTCACTCCTTGTGACTTGTTATTTGTCATATTATGTATTTTTACTGAAACACAAACTACTTTTAACATTAACTGTAATATATTTTCACTCTAATTAAGAGAATGCAAAATAAAACCGGGACATTGCACATCAACTATAATAAAAATCTGGATGAAAACACTCAAGATAAAATAATTATCTTGTTCCTTTCCATGATGAAAACTATATAAATTATAATGCTTAGCTTTCAACAAAATTGAGGCCAACTTGGAGGTGGGAAAGTGGCCATATGCGGCAGAACCCTTAATTTCATTTTTCACCATGATTTTGAATTTCTATTCTCAATAATATTTCCTCTTACTCCTGTTTTCTTACTCTCATTTTGTTTTTCATTATTTTATCATACATATTTTTTGTTTTGTTTTGTTTTGTTTTTTGTTTGTTAAAATGCACTTTAAATCTTTAGAGGGTAGTAGCAAATAAATGCTACTAAATAAAAAGGATACACTGATAGTTTTATTTTTCTTGATATTAAAAGCATAGAGACTGAGGGTAGCATTCCCCTGGGTGAGGGAGGGAGGTGGTCATTTGAGCAGCATTTGTGTGAGGAAACGATACGGTCCTCACATTGTAAGAACAGTAAAGAAAACAAGGTAAAAATAATCATGAGGTTGAGGCATTAATACAGCCACGGCAGCTCTGACATCAGAACGAAATGTAAAGAAAATCAAGTGGAAAAAAAAAAAACAGTGACTTTTCTTGCAATATTTTTTTTCATTTATTTTCTCTCTAAGCTGTAAGAAGATACCTAATTTCTAGTTAAGTCCCACTGAGAGATCTTCAACTCCAAACCCCAAGAGGGGGTAGTAGTTTTTAAACACCTTAAAGTTGTCCTTGTATGAACCTCAGTGACCACTGCTTTTGACTCAAAAAAAAAAAATCAATCTAATTTCAAAGGCAGAAGCTCTACTGAGCTTCATCAGCCACACCTCAGGTTGAAAAGTAGTGCCCTTTTCACTCTCTTTGAAAAAGTGGTGGAAATGGCTGCAAATGACTCTGTAGGTGTCTGGAAAATTGTAGTCAGGTATTCCTCTGTTGACCCAGGACCCAATGCCCAAGACTTGAATATGAAAACGGGGAAAATTATAAAAGAAAGACTTAGCAGCCATCTGAAGTTCTGAGTTAAAATCATGTCTAGTTTTGAGGAAACGTAATTAATCTGAAACAACTTCTTATTCTTACCTGACTCCCTGAGTGTGATTCAATTAAATAGGAACTCAGTGGCAAGGTGTTATTAGAACCATCATTTATTCTTCAGAAATTCCATTGGCCAAACCTGAGAATGTTATTTTCATAGGTCACTGACAACAGGAATGCTTCCATAGGAAACAATCCCAGAGTCTGGGTAATAGGTCTCATGAAGAACAAGTGAAGGAATTTTGTAATTTTTCATAGAAAAGAGAAGAGGAAAGTTCTTCACAGCATGGGAACATCAACAAAGAGAGAAGCAAGTTGTACATGGACATGCAGCTAGTGATGGCGAAACTAAAAACCAATGATAAAATTACAAAAAGAAACATGGAAGTTGTCTTTCATTCAAATCAATGAAAGATAACTCAGTCTATGCACTGTGAAATGCGGATAGTGAAATGCACATCTCTGGTGAGTGTTCTGAAGCCAGGGATGCAAGAGAATGCTTCCCCCCTCTACACGGTGATTGCGGACTCCAATGCAACTGGGCTGGAGGAAGTCCTCCTCATGATGCCTACAATAATCTCCCCTTGATTGTCTCAGAAACTAAATATATTCATTAATACAAAAAGGCAAACTTTGCTTTTATCAAAATTACTTCATTATTCACTCAGAAATAGAATGAATCAGAAGAAAAAGTTTTTTCTGGTTTGAGTTAGTGTTCCTTATTGTTGGATGTCAATTGACTCCCCTTTTGTACGTGAAAATAGCTTTCAGCCTCATTCCAGTTATTCTTAACAAAGAAAATTATGGGCAGCCTCAGTTTGGTAGAACTTTCAGCTTATTCAATAAAGAAATTGATAAGGAAAAGAACAGTATGACTCTGGCGTAGGAGGGAATGTGCTGCTTTCTCTGTGCATCCTGACCTTCATCCACACTACAACTAATTATATTTTTACAACATTTTACAAATGACCCTGACCATTACTAGCAGCACACCCTTGGACAACTTCCTCCTCTTTGTTGACTTTCCAATGTTGAGAAGAACTTTCCTTTATTTTTCTGCATTGAGTATTATACTATCCATGAAGTACAGAGAAAAAAAATAGTGTTCCACCCTTTCCTTTAAAGAGGACTCTATGTGCAGACACAAAATTTTTGCAGAAAATTGTAAGATTTTAAGTAATAGGTAGTGCCTTGTCTTCACTGTATCTCTGTTTTCCCATCTGTACCCTGAGTGTGGATCACATAATGTTTAAGGTCTTTTCCAGTGCTGAAGGAGTCTCTGTGACTGGTCCTTAATCTTCAGCTACCTGGAGCTATCACTTACCCTCCCTTGAAAAGGTAGGTTTCTCAAGACATCAGTAGAATCTCACTGCAGCCTACAGGCACGTGGTAGATCAAGGGTTCTCCACGGGTGTTGAAAGCTTCCTGTGTGTTCATAACAATCAACATCCCGCCCCAACAGTTGACTTATGTCTGCTTTTTAAACAATTGCAACAGATGGTTGACACTTGAACAGAATGTATAATTAGCTTTGCAATCTAACACTTCATTCTTACTTGCTCTTTCTCAAAGGAGAGAAGCTGTGCCTTATGCCATTGGGTCTAATCTGTTAGCTTAATCAGAAGCAGTGCTATGTAAGTTCTCAGGAGACATGGACTGTGGGAGGATTCCTAATCCCAGCCTTTTGAGGACATTAAAAAAAGCTGGGAGGGGGTGTAGAGAGAAATCTCAGCACTTTTAAAAAACTCATGCCTCATTCTCATTTGTGTTCCAAAGGAGGAAAGTTTTTATGCCTTTTTCTCTTCTTTCCCCCACCTTATCTCCCTCAGCCTCTGCTTCTTCATCTGGGATAATGATTCCTTACACGGAGGCTGCTCCGAATACTAAATGAAATAACTCCTCCAAATGCCTAGCAGAGAAGCTGACACAAAGCAGACACTCCACAAGGAACTGATAGTCCCTTCACTATAGAGAAATTCCAGGGACATCAGTTCCTATTGGTTTTGGCACTGTTAGTGTGACTAGAGTCCCTGAATCCATCCACTCAACCTGTCACCTTTCTCAAACCTAATTCCAAGGAGGAGGCTCTGTATGTGTTTGTCTTTCTCTTCCATGGCATCTTCTCTGCAAATGTCACTTCTCCACTTTCTTAGCCAAGACATCTCCTATGTTGGCATCAGTCCCTGGAAGTTAAGAAATTCTTCTACTTTTTTTTAATCAACCACCCTTGTTCCCTATCAGAACCTATTCCAGATTCCACTATCTTTACCTTTCTCTGAGTCAAAACTCTTAAATCGAATATGCCACTCCCTACAAAGTTTTAATTTTTAGAATAGAGGTATCACTTCCCTATTTGTTATGTTTATGATCAATTTATGGGGATTTTCATATGCAACCGTCTCCAGCTTGTCAGAGAACTATGTTGTTTCAGAGAAAAGAAGAATGGTCTAAGAGTGGAAGGCACAGAGTTGTCAAAAAATGGAACTTGGCATCTCAGAAGAGGATAACTCTGCTTCACTCAAAGTATAAAACCACCAGACATGGTGGTGTGTGCATGTGGTCCCAGATACTCAAGGAGACTGAGGCAGGTGGATAGCTTGAGCCCAGGATTTCAAGACCAGCCTGGACCACACAGCAAGACCCTATCTCAAAAAAATCCTGTATCGTAAATCCAGCAAATGTGTCATCATTAGAGAAATACTGCATTTATTGTGGGAAAGATTACATGTCGTCACTGACCGTGCTAAGATTTGGTAATTCGTTGAACTTTATACCACTCAGCAAGCAAAAGATTCATTCCTTTAAGAAATTTAGAGTCTTTAGGGAAATGCTAACAAAGTACAATCTAGAATAATTTACAAAACCCAAAGAAAAGATATTAGACAATAGAAAATATGTAGAAAGTTAATTGGAATGGTCTTAAGAATTGAATTGCCATAAAAAAGAAATGTATTTTTATTGAGCTTTATGCTAAGTAATTCATACACTTTGCATACAAGCAATATGGTAACATATGCAATGCTTTTAGCACAGAGAATGTACATAGCAAATGCTTAGTAGGAACTGACTCTTATCATCTACTTCAATTTCAGAAGGATTTCTGTTTTGCAGATAAAGAAAATTGGACTTGAATATTTGGGCAGCCAGGCAAACTTCACAAAAAGACAGTGTGACAAAATCAGGATTTCAAATGAATCTGTCAGGTGTTAATTCCCATTCCTTATTCTTGCTATGCTACATGACTTGCTATTGAAACGAGGAGGGCTTTTCTTTAAGAGAATGCCTCATTGTTTATTCACTACATATCTGAGTAGAGACAAACACAATTTCTTTACAGGTAGAGGACACTTGAGTTCCGCTTCAAGTTATACTTAAGCTCGTTGTAATAATTTTAGTGTGCATGAGATTCATTCACTCATTTAACAAATATTTAACAGGCATCCCACTCTGTGTCAAGAACTATTCTAGGCACTAAGGGTACTATGGAGAAGAAAGTAGACATTTATCCAAAACACAAATATATGAAGTGAACTGAAATATCTATTTCTGCTCAAAACCTCTGACTCAGAATAACAGCTCTATTCCTGGTCAAATAATTGTGCTCGTTTTTCTTGAGCACAAACTCTGTATAAGACTTCATAGGTATTGTGATACAATGATAAAATCTTTGGCTTCATTTATTAAAGTATATACATAATCATAACAGAAAATTATAAAATATATGATATAAAGACATAATTACCCATAACTGCAGCATCTAAGACAAAAAGACCTTTAATATGCTTGAATGTTCTCCAAAGTAATTAAACGCTCCCACACACATATTTAAAATTTATCAGTAACTCTACATATGTATTGTTTTATGATTTATTTTTAGGCATAATTTAATATGCACAAAACATAAGATCAAAGACATTTTCAGTACCCCAAAAGGCTTCCGTTTGACCCTTCCAGTCAAAACCCTTTCCAGAGATAAACCACTAAACTGATATCTATCACCATATATAAATGTTGCTTGTTCTTGAACTTCATAAAATTGAATTATATAGGATGTACTTGATCTTGACTGACTTCTATATAACATTTTGTGACTTCTTACTTTTAATCTAGCTTTACAAAATAAATGGTTTCTTCATCAAATTTCATTCAATAGAGATTCAATCAGGTGACAGGCACCGGCTTAGAGACTGTGCAGGGATATTCACTATCCCCATTATGATTAAATAATATAGTGAGACTCCAGAAAATAAAATAAAAAGAACATTTTTAAAAGCTGATATGTCATTACAAAGACAAACTAAATCATTGTTTTAAAGGGTTTGATTCAACAAAGTCATTTTAATGTTGGTGGTGGTTGTAATCATTATTATTTCATTATATTGAGAGAGAAAGGAAATTGTGGTGTAACTATGAAAATGCTCAAACAGTCAAAGTGTTAGTAAAATAAACAAGTCAAAGCTATGTCAAGTCTTTGTGTTAAAACTTCATTCATAGGTGAAAAGCCCTGGTATGTTTAATTTCATCACTCCAGACATTCCACTCAATTGTCCATTTCTATAAGAATTTCTTTTGTTTTTAAAATCATGTATTGTTTATATGGTAACATGTATAAGATTTTATCAGATTCATTAATTTTTTTGTTTCTTCTTCTTCTGAAAACATGTGGCTGGGCAGAAATGACTGCAACAGCTATATTGTGGAATTTGGTTATGACTTCAGTTTGTTCTGAAATCTTTTGTAAGAAATCAGCTATCAAACTTGAAAGGAGACCCACAGATAATATAAAAGTGTGATTTTTTTGTTTTCTGTTTGTCTAGTAAAGCCCCAGGAATACAAGTGGGAAGAAGCTTAAAAGTTATTATGACAAACCTGCCCCTTTCATTTAGCTCAGTAACTGCACTTGGACAGATAACCTCTTCTACCTGAAAAGTGCTAGGTAGTTTGGACATTCTCATTTTCACCAAGGAACTGTTATGGTTTTGAGCCCAAAGTTAATCAGTAGCCAAAAAAGTATGTTTGAACAGTTTTTCTGGCCTTATTTATTTTTGCTTTCCACCTCTAAAATGAACGTATTCTAGTTATGAAAATAACCCTTCACTGAAATCAATGGTGATCAACCCCATTTAATCATTTCCCAGGAGACATTTGCCACCTCTTTTTGTTTCTGCTGCTTCCAACTCAGAAATCAAAACGCCCAGTGTTCTCTCCTCCTACTTCTTTGGTAACTAACACGTGGTCACATGACCTGGCTTCTCTGTGGCAAATCAGCATTTTTTGCTCAGGACTTGGAATCTTCAGTGAGTAATGAGAAAGGTGTAGACACTTCACAGTTTATTTTGAAGTGGAGGCAGCAGCATCCCTTTCTTGGGAGGAAAGACAGAGCCAGAAGTAGGGATGGGATCTGTCTTTCCTCTGGCCAGCCTCCTCTGGTTCACTCGCCTCCCTGTGCATTTGCTGGTATCCTTCTATTGAACTTCTTTCTTTTTGAGTTAACTGATTGTTTCTCATTGTTCACAAACAAAAACTTAATACAAATATTTCAACTTTAAAAGAAGAGGCAAAATAGCAGTATGTGCTGCCAAATCTTTCTACTCGGGAGGATATACATTTTCAATGTTTTGCTAGAACAAAAATGATTAAGACAGTTCTTGTACTTGACTTCTAGAATTTTTTTTACCAAATTTGTATTATACACACGCACGCGCGCGCGCGCGCACACACACACACACACACACACACACACACAGACACGTATACTGGCCGAGCTGAGTTTAATTTAACCATAATTTGTTGATGTTAACACAGTATTTGCCAAATTTCGAATGCACATGGTACAATGTGAAATGACATATATAAGTGCATGACAATGATTGCTCTTCATTTAAAAGATGAAAGAATAATATTTTTAAAAAATAATACGTGATAGAAATTTATTCTCAGTTATGCAGTTCAAGATGAAAGAATATAAACATCTTGTAAAAATCCAAGTATATTACTACTTGATTGTAGACACTAGCTACCTAAATGTTGATACTATAATAAAAACATGATTAGCACCAGTGATGGAGTTGTAAACATAGAAGTTTTCTGTACATTTTTCTTCCACAATAAAAAGAAGTAGTGATTCTAAACCAATGCTGTGCTAAACATCAATACCTATTTAAATCCAGTCAGTGTCTATATCTATATATGTATGCAAAACTCATGCCTTTTGATCAAATAAAAAACATAATTGAATATTTGAATGAAGATGAGTCGATGTGGACAAATGCAGTTCCTCTAGGAGCTAACTATAACCCAATTTAACATTTATAAAACCCCACTTTGTTATGATAAGCCCTAGGTGTGCATGGGAAGAAATCCCCACAGCATCTGTCAAGTGGGTGCTTCTGCCCAGAATTGAAATAGTGAATGAGTGATACAAATATACAGAGACTGTGCCAAATCCATAGTAAAGGTTAGAAGCATGTGTCATGACATGACACAAAACATAGATTCCTTGGGGCCCAGCTCTGCCCACTTTGATACGATACATCACACACATCTGTCTGGTGTTGCAATTACGATCTTGAGTAGGTTATCCTGTAACCCCTCTGACCTCAGTTTTTTCATTAGTTACATGGAAATACATTACTATTTCTAATTTATATGCTGTTTGTGAGGATTAAATGAGGTTTCTGACATAGAGTGTTTAACCCAGTGTTTATCATATGGGCAATGCTTTGGAACTGCTGGATGTTATTAGTATTAGTGTCACTCATTTCTTTGTTGTTATCCATCTTATGTTTTCTTACCCTGTAATTTATTATTACAAGAAAATAGTCAGATTTTAGAGAAGCTGAAAGATAGTGAATATCTAAAAGAGAGAGAGTCCACAGTTTTATTCAAATAAATGGTGTTACACCTAACTGCAGGAGTTCAAATTTATCATAGCCCAATGGTCATCACTAAATATGCCAATATACACAAGGGAGATTCATGAAATAAACTAGAGTTTTCAATAGTTAACACAATCCAGATTGATGTATGTGTTAGCAATGATCGCTTCTACCAGATGACATCAGTTCTAAGTGAAAACTAAATGAACAGTAGCAATTGAGAATCAACATTTTGGTTCAGATATGATCATATTCCGCAAAAATTTTCTCTTGGGTAGCATAGCCTCCAGGAAGGAGTTAAAAATGCAATATTTTACAAGAAGAAGAATTGCTGACAAGCTAATGGGTAATAACATAGAATAAGGTCAAGCTTCAATTCTTTCTTTTAAGTAAAATTACATGCAAAAAGAAAATTGGAGTTTTGGACACGTCGGAAAGAGGTGCATTGGTTCTGTTGGACATCAGCATTGTGTATCCAACCCCTTCTAAATTCCAGTGATCAAGCGGAGTTTGCTATCTCCTTAAACGTTTCTGGAAGGACTTCAAAATAAATAGAACATGATGACCCCAGCAAGGGGGTAAAGGGCACTTGGTAGATAATTAACCATACAAGGCAAAAATCAGTTTGGTAAAAAGATGTTAGAAGCATCACCACTTTTTGTTGGATGACTATTTTTCTTTTAGTTCACCCCAAACACTCCTTTTTTCTATAAAGCTGAAAATATTTTTGATTAGAGCCGAAGCTCCAAATATCAAACCTATGTATGAGATGTTACAAATCCTTCATTCTTATAGAATAGCCGAACATACATATACACACACATCAAGGGATATTTTCAGTGATAAGTGGACTAAGAAATAAGTGACAGATATTTAAAAAGGTTGTCTTTAAGCCTAAAATTATTTTTCTCACTGTTATAAATGAAGACACTGATGGTAAGAGAGGTTAAATAAACAACTCTCCCAAGATCTGGCTGCTACTAAATGTCAGTGAGAGGATTTGAACTGATTTGGGCCTGATTTAAGAAGTGTGACTCATTATTCTACACACCCATCAATATGTACAGATGTGTATCTGCTTGAATATTCTCTAAAAAATATTACAACATTAAGTCAATTGATAGAATCTCAAGAAAAATATCTACTTAATTATAATTTTAAAATTTCTCTTTTTATGTTAAGCTACTTATAGATAGTTTCTTAATATGTTCCCCTATGCATTAAGGATCCAGGCTTATTTTAAATTCAGTGCTTCTTAATCTATTCTATAACCTGGGAGAAATGAATTGCTAGTGAATTTTAAATTAGTTCTTCAATACTAGTTAAATGAATCCCTCATTTTTTTAAGAGAGACTAATAATCAGAATTGTAGATGATCTGTATTCTGTTATTAATATGAGGGACCTAATCATACACTATAGAAAAAAGTATATCAATGAGTCTCCTTGGGAAATCAGAAAGAAATTGAGCTTGTCCATTGCTGTCAGCCTGACCTTCAAGATATGACAAGACGCCAAAGGGGGGAAAATTACTTAAGATTTTCAGAAACTCAGAGACATAAGGAGTGTATTTTGAAATAGAAAAAAAAATTCCCCTCCTTTCCCAATTCACAAGTAGGGTTGTATAATGCTTAAATTCTGTGTTATTTCATGTGCAGTGATGGTTGAAAACCATATACCTACTCAAAAATTGCAGACCAAACATATTTATGCATATATATGTGTATATATATACGTAGTCTCATCTCTAAATTTATCCTTCTATCCTTGTAAGTAAACCATCAGACTAGAATTCCAAAAAAAAAAAAAAAAAGACGGAATGGACATGTTCTATTGCTTCTTGTTAAAATGAATGCATATGTGTATATAGCAGGATATAGGGTGTTGAATTTTGTTTCTTTAGTCTAGACATTATATTCTTCTTAAAACTCAATGGTGAGGTAGTTTCTTGCCCAGGAGTCCCTGGGGTAAGGTGTGAGAGCACACAAACACGTACAGTTCCTCCTGTACTGTGCTCACCACTGTTCATTTAATTCTCATCATAACCCAAAGAGGTACCTATCATTGCTTCTATTTTACAAATGAGGAGACTGAGGCAAAGAGCACTTTACTGACTTAAACACAGTGACACAACTGTAAATAATGGAGCCAGGATTTTAACCCAGGGGATCTGGCTTCAAAGTCTACTTCCCTTCCCTATACTATGCTACTATGCCATATAGCATTCCTCAGAAGATATTCTTTTCTCTGCTTCATCATGATGCTACAAGAGTTTAAAGGCAACCACAAAAAATTGCTCAGTGAAATGTCATTAAGGAGAACTTAATTTTATACAGATCAATTTGAATTGAATCCTATTTTACCATTGGCTAGCTCTGTGGTAGTTATCACTTTAATCTTCAGAGTTCTTATTGTAAAATGTTAACACTAATATCAACCATAGGCTTGTACTGAATACTACACACAAAAAGTATGAACCACCTATAAAAGGACCTGAAACATACAGCATACTTTAAAACTATAATTATTTTCCATGAATATTGGCTTTGTCAACTCTTACAGTGGATTAAAAAAACCTATTTACATTCTTCCAAGAGAAGAGTGCATATCATGAATCACGGATCACATTAGTTGTGAGAAACAAAGCAGTCATCTTCCTTTAGTTCATTTGGTAGCTTACAAGAAGAAACTGGTATGGACAGGAAGGAGATAAGACAATGTTTCATCTGCCTTACCTACCATGAGCTCTAAAATACAGCCATCATCAAAGAGCAGCGTGTACAGGTTAGACTGTGAAGCATTTGGAAAACATATCTTTGAGTTTTATTCTAAGAGGAAGAAATGTAGAACTCATTCTTTGTACTGGCAAAAGGCTATATGAATCTGGAAAAAATATTTTAAGAGCACATGAAACCCGTGAACATTTTCAGAACATTTTTGCAGATATTCCAATCTCTTTTCAAATGTTAATTCATGCATTATAGGACAGAAAGAATGGGTCACTTGAGTGTTCACTTGTGTGAAAGTAGAAAGAATGGGTCACTTGAGTGTTCACTTGTGTGAAAGTGTGTAAATGTCATTGCAAGTACAGACTCTCCAAGCTTTTATTACACTCTTCTCTTGGCACAGATAAATACCCTAATGTGCCTTATTCATTGCGTGTGAACTTTTGAGGCACTATGGGGCAATGGGACAAGCATGGAGCTTAACTCATGCTCATACCCACTAGTTAATCATGTGACTTTGTTCAATCTCTCTAAACCTGAATTTTTATCTTTGCCATAGGCAAAGGCATAATAAGTCACCATTTTAAGGAGCGCAGAGCTGGACATCAGCATGCAGGGACGTCTAGTAGTGGATCCCTAGCAGTCAAGAAAACAGAATTATTTAGATATTACTGAGCATTTATGATGCGCAAAGCACTATGCTGTGCAGAGGAAATAGGATAATTAGATAGGCCCCTGTCAAAAAGTTACTCACAATTTAAATCAATGGAAGAGTTTGAATAGGGTTTGGAAGGACTAAGTAGGATTATAAAAGAAATCAGATGAGTTATCTTATTAAAAATCAGTACAGGGTTAAGAGTTTCACAAGCATTTTGAGGTCTTTGGTAATGCCTGAAGATGGATCCAGCCTGCTAGAGATATACGATGAGTTCTGAGAAGGAAAATTCAGGAGGGAGGTGAAAGAACTCGGATCATTGGTGGGCTTCATAAAAGAGTTTAGACTTGAAACATGCATGCCTTCATGCTACACAATGCATACTCTCTGCCTATTCTGCACACATACTTTTACCTACCTACCCCTTTTCAACTTTCCCAGGCAGATCCAAGTTTTTCAGGTGACAAAAAAAAGAAAAAACAAAACAAAAAACATAACACATACTTTGGGAGGCCGAGACGGGTGGATCACGAGGTCAGGAGATCGAGACCATCCTGGCTAACACGGTGAAACCCTGTCTCTACTAAAAAAGTACAAAAAACTAGCTGGACGAGGTGGCGGGCGCCTATAGTCCCAGCTACTCGGGAGGCTGAGGCAGGAGAATGGCGTAAACCCGCGAGGCGGACCTTGCAGTGAGCTGAGATCCGGCCACTGCTCTCCAGCCTGGGCCACAAAGCGAGACTCCGTCTCAAAAACAAACAAACAAACAAACAAAAAACATAACACATTTCTTGATATGATCAGCCTCATTTTTCTTCCAAAAGCCATTAACTAAACTATAATGCAAATAAATTGCTTCTGGGGCACCTAGAGTTTTCCTAAGATTCCTCTGTCTTCTGAGAAAATACTAAGAACTGATTCATCCTAATAAGGTGTGAATCAAGTGTTAAAATGTAACTGAATTGTACAATTAATTTTACTTTTCCCTGTTTTCTCCATTTCTTCCATGGAGTTATATAAGCTTATAACAGGATTCCTACTGTTATTTAAAATGTTTTTCTTGGAATTACTATCCCGTCCTATACTCATAAATTATTTCAGATTTCTTATACTTTTCCATCTTCTTTTTTTCTTTATTCTATACAGTGGACATGATCCTAAGGTTGATTTTCACTTGTGGTTGGTCTTTTTTATTACTTGAGCCAGATATGCCAATATGAAAATAAGATATAGACTTACTTTCTCAAGGTACTATCTAGGTGTAGAAATAGAGAGATAGGCACAGATATATAGATATGTGCACAGAAAGAAACATTGATAGTGATACGGTTTGGAACTGTCCCAACCCAAATCTCATACTGAAATGTAACCCCAGCATTGGAGATGGGGACTGGTGGGAGGTGACTCATTATGAGGGCAGATTTCTCATGAATGGTTTAGCACCATCCCCCTTGGTACTGTTATCACATTAGTGAGTTCTCATGAGATTTGGTCATTTAAAAGTGTGTAGCACCTCACTCTTGCTTCCTTGCTTCTCCTTGTGATGTGCCTGCTCCTGCTTCACCTTTCCCATGATTATAATTTTATGGAGACCTCCTCAGAAACCAAGCAGATGCCAGCATCATGCTTCCTGTACGGGCTGCAGTACCATGAGCCAAGTAAACCTCTTTTCTTTATAAATTACCCAGTCTCAGATATTTCTTTATAGTAATGACAGAAGGTACTAATACAAATAGATAAAAATATATTATGTGTATTTAGATAACAGATTTTAGACAGGTAGAAAAATTGGGCTAAGATCTTATCTCTGTGTCATGGCTCTGGGCATTTTAAGTATTCATTGCAACTCAGCCCCACATTTGTAAACAGGAATACCCATCTGATAGAATTATCAGAAGGATTACACAAAGTAATACATGCAAGTTTCCTGGGCGATGGACAGGCACTTCACTGGTATTTGAGAAACACTTATCAATCCTTCTTGATCGGTTCTTGAAATCAACATTATAACTGAGTATTTGTATAAGGAATATATTTTAAAATGCAAGTATTTAGAAATGTCTTCTATCCCAGAAGTTTATGTTTCTTAATTTCATTAATTATCTGGAATCATTACTTGCCTTTGGCTTAGCCTTCGTTAGTTGTCCTAGCATCTTTAGATCCCAGATTCCAGGTCCTACTACCCAGTTCTCAGATTCTGGGATCCTTCTAAACAATTTCAGATTCACTTACAGACACTGGTAAAGATCCAGTACCTGCATGACCTAGACAGAGAACATGCAAACAGATGTTAAATGACAGAGAAATGTTATATCTATATACTGACATATTTATATATATATGTTAACATTTCAGTCCTCAGGCGTAGTACATCCTACTGACTAACAATGCTAATAGAATCATCGTCAAACATTCATATTTTTAGTAAACAAAACGTATATTCATATATACAGCTTCATGTGATTTACCTAAAAACCCTGGAGAAAAGCTGGTATCGGCGTAATTTTATATATGAAAAAACCAAGGATACAAAACCAGACCACAAAGCCATTCAATGACACACTCAAAACTCAGATCCAAGCCTTTAGACTCCAAATCCCTTGGAAAATCTCTAAACTCCATCAGGTTAACTTTCATAAACTTGTAACTATCAAGCCTCCTTTAGAAAATAACAAGCTTCAGTTCCTTCCTTTCTTCCCTTCTTTTTTTTTTTAATTTCCCAAACTGGTAAGAAATATTGAGGCCCAAAGAGTAAAAGTTATTGATTATATTATATAAAACTAATTAAACATAGAATTTTTTTTGGTAATATTTACATTTTATATAAGGGTTGGCCTCAAACTCTTTATAAGAAATGTTTACATAATTAGCCTAGACATGTAATGGGCTGTATTGTCTAGGTTTGTGTATGTACACTAGGTCGATGCATGACAAAATCGCTTTAGGATGCATTTATCAGAAAGTATCCCACCGTTAAAAGACCATGACTATGTATTAGGTAGATAGATAGACAGATGATAGACAGACAGACATAAATATCTCTCTATATAAATATGTAGATACCTACATCTAACTATATCTACATATAAATATGTAGATACCTATATATGTGTGTGTATATATAGAGAGAGATCTGTATCTCCCTTTATCTATAGATATCTAACAACAGATAGGTGATAGGCAGATAGAGATAGATAGATAGATAGATAGATGTGATATATAGATAGATATCTAGAGATAGATAGATCGCTATCACCTTTTCATTATCCATTTATCTATACATGGACTTTGGGGTTATTTCATATATTGACATTTGTGAATAATGCTAGAATAAACTTCAGACTATAAATAATATCTCTTTGAGATCTTGTTTCCAAATCTTTTGAACACTGTATGATTCCAATTATCTGAGGCATCTAAAGTACTCAAACTCTTAGTAGCAGAAGGTAGGATGGTGACTGCCAGGGGCTGCAGGGAGTGGGAAATAAGGAGTTCTCTGGCTATAGAGTTTCAGTTATGCAAGACGAAAAATTTCTGGAGTTGTGTTATATACAATGCACATAGCTAACAATACTGTACTCTACACTTACATGTTTATTAAGTAGGTAATTTTTTTTTTAAAGAAACTCTATCAGTTCCCTTAGCTATTGCAAAAGCTTTCTCTTAGGCTAAAGCTGTGTTTTGTTTGAGTAATATGATTTAGAGGAGATACAGGAGGTTGATTTTGTATCATGTAATTTATGTATTTTCAAAGATTAAATTGTATCTTTAATCCTTAAATATGAAAGAACATTTCTACCTCCTTCAACATCTGTACGTTTGTACACCCAGCTTTGTCTTTCCCATCTTTTATTGTAGAGGTCACAGATCATGTGTCTTTTTACGACCATAGGGGCCACAAGCCTCCTATGCAATGGGAATTGTCAGTTCAATCATTCTGGAGTAATTTTAGGCAGACTCTGAACAAGTTGAATAATCATTTTTCTGTTCTTTTCTTCAGCTGGTCTTTCTAGGCATATGTTCAATGAGTTTTCAATTATTGCCAGAAATCCTAAGGAAGTGAAACTTACTTGTTATCTTAATGGTGGTTGAAGGAGTTTTAATGTCATCTGCTGGAACAACAGCTGAATTTGGAAAGTTATATAACAGTCCCAGCATAACATTTATTGGGTAACAAAGTCAGATGTAGGCTGGATATGATAAAAATAAGTGAACTCATGTTGTATCCTCATGTTCAATTTAATCTTTGGTTTGGATCTAGCCGAATCACTTTTATTTTCTTTTGAGTTGTCATTGCTTGCAAATTCTTTACCTGTATTTATATTTTTATTATAAGATATATGACAAATTTACTCTAAAATTATTTACTCAGTATTATAAGTAGTGAGTATCCATGTACTATAAATATTTACAAGTATACATACAGAAGTTACAAATGTAAGTCAAAAGTATTCTACATACAGTAACCTAAAAGTCGGAAGGTCTCTAATACTAGCTTTCTGTCTTTATAAATTCATGTCACTAGGTTTTGATATACTATTTTTAAATTCAGGGTGCTTGTGTAAACTGCTTTGAAGGCGTGTACAACATCTAAATTTGTCTAATTTAGATTTCTAATAATACAACAATACTATTATTTTAATAATAAATTGTGATTTATTTTCCACATTATAATCCCTGCAGCACCCTTGAAAGAAAGACAGCATTACAATATTCCAGATCAAAAACGTAACACGGCTTCTCAAGGAAACATCAGCTGATAAACGATGTATCGAGAAAACACAGTCAGGGCTGTCTGTCTTCAATACCTAATTGTCTCTATTACACCAAATATCCACTCACGACATGTACCAAGGTTCGGAAAATTCCCTGCTTTTGTTCCTAACCTATCCTATCATAGAATAAAAACATTTCACAGATATTAGGAGAACATGACATATCTATTTCAATATAAAACTCAAAGTTAAAAATTAGAATCCACAAGTGAGAAGTTCTTAGGCAAGATCCTCTCAGAAATTTCCCGTAACATTCTTGGAGGCAAACTTCTATTCCTAGTTAAATCCTGACCATCAGCATGAGGGTTATTTTCAGTTTTTCTCATTTTAAAAATCCCTTTCCAGCTAGAAATCCAGCCTTGAAAGGCCCCTACTAATGATCCGAGTCAGATGACTCAGCAGAGAGCAAATATTATTCTATTCCCCAGCACTTCTGTTACCTTTCACTCCCTCACTTTTCTTGCTGCAGTGAAAAATGATTCATATAAAGGAAACCAAAATAGTAAAAACAGAAAGAAACTACGAGAAAGACTGCTTAACAATTTCCAGTCGCGGCTGGTGCTTGGAGAAATTGAAAAGAGGCCCAGGATGCTTACTTTTCAGCCATGCCTAGAATATGTTTTAGTTTCAGTATCAAGAGAATCATTTCCATGAAGGAGAGCTAAAGGAGACTGCAAAATCACACGTCTTTTCCTTGATCAGGAGCAGGAGCATTGTGCAGGGATCAGGCAGTCCCTGAAGAAGCACCTGAAAGAAACTGATTAGAACATGAAATACATGGGCTTCCTTCTCACCCGCCTCTTTGCTGCCTCCACCCTCAGCTCCAGGGTCAGCCCAAAAAGGCGTCTGAGTTTTATGAGAGATGTATTCAGTAACAAAAGAACAAGACTGAGCCTTGATAATTCAGGAAAATGTAACTTTGAGAAGGTTAAACTTACCATTTTTGGAAGCAGGCATTCCTTCCAGAATACACATGAAAGGCCTGGGGACTTCTCTGTTTTTGTGATACTAACAGAGAAAGAACTTTGCTTTTACTAAGTCAGACTCTCATTATTATCTTTTTCTTTCCATTCTTTTTCATGATCTCAGGGTGAGGCTGGAAAAAGGCAGAAAAAGAAAACACAAAGTATTTTTTACTTAGCATCATGGGGATTCCTTTTGTGTGTTTGAATCGTTACTGTACTGAAAAAAAAAGCATGCCAACTCCACTACTTAGAGTAATAAAAAGCTGTCTATGCCTTTCCAAGTCACACCACCACCTCCTTACCCACCCAAAGCCTTTGGTGAAACCATAAGTGTATATCGATTTGTTAAATTCAGTTCTTGCCAGAGCTGTATCAAATACAAAATGGTCTTCCTTTAAAAACAGTTCCCCCAAAGACCAAGCTCTCAGATTCACTGAGTTATGCATGGTTTAGAACAAATACATTCTCTCTGATAGCACTTAAAAGTGCATTGCTAGAGAACCCTGGAGTAAAAGGTTAATGTGTGCAAAAGAACAGAGTGAATTAGGAACATTTACCAAAATTACTTACTGTAACCTGTACAGTTCCAAATTGCTTGCCAAGATCCTATAACCATGTTGTTCTTACTATTGGGGAAGTTGTATTCTTCCACTGGGTTCCAAGTTGAAGAATGCTGGAGGGGCAAGTTAGACGTTGAGCTATTCCTCTCTGACACATCAATAAGGGACATGATTTATAAAGAATTTAATGAGAAGCATTCACAAGAAAGATCTTGGGAAAAGAATTTTTTAACTGTTACCTATGAGAAGTGTAAGTGTGAGATGGTAATGATGAAAAAAAATTGAAAATTATATTAAATATCTGAGGAGTCTGGCTAAACACACTGTGGTACAATCACATAATAGAATGCTACCCAGCACTAAAAAGAAAGAAACTGCAGGTAATGCGACAACTTGAATGGATTTCAAGGGTATCACACTGAGTGAAAAATGTCATTCTTTGAAAGTTAAGTGCTAGATGATTCCATTTATATAACATTTTCTAAACAACAAAACTACACCAATGGGAGGACAGATCGATGGTTGCCTGTGGTTAGTGCAGATGAAGAGGGTGTGGCTATAAAAGTAGGTCCTTTGAGTGGCAGAACACTTCTGTATCTCACTTGTATAAATCTAAGCAGGTGAGAAAATCTCACATAACTACACACAAAATTACAAAAATTAACACACACACAAAGAAACAGTGCATGCAAAACCTGTTGAAATCCAAGTAAACTCGAGTTAATTGTATTGTGCCCATATCAATTTCCTTGTTTTGAAGATGTAAAATAGTTATTTAAATGTTTCCATTAGGGAAAGCTGAATGAAGGTCAAAGGGGAACTTTTTGTACTATCTTTTCAATTTCCAGTGACTCTATAATTGTTTGCAAATGTAATTTAAAAAAATCTTGGGATACATTTCTGAGAGCCTGTACTTACCAACGCTTCCATTCCTTAAAAGCATTTTTTTCTTGCTAACCATCTATTTTTATGTGATGATTTTAGATACACAGAGATAAGGCATGATGAGAACATAATGTAATCACAAGATACTAAGTGGGACCAATGGACAGACAAACCCAAAGTTAAACTATACAGTGAAGTACAACCCAGGGTACAAAGTTCTTTGTGAGCACAGTGGAAGTTGTGACATTCTTTTTCTGGGAGATTTTAAAAAATTCATAGAAATGTGATGTTTTGTTTGACCTTCAAGACTGAATTGTCAAGTGGACAGTGGTTGCGACTTTCCTTTGAACATGACTCAGACATTGTATCTTATTGTAGAGATTGTCCCACAGTTTATTTAGGAAAGTGATCAGTAGTTTTTTTAGAGACTCAACCACTTGCTGAAAAGCTGCTGTCCCTGGAGAAATCGCCCATAATTCCAAAGCAATTGAAATGATGGAAATGAAACATGTTTTATTGAAAGATTTTTTTCTTTTTCTATAATGCCCTTTTGACAGTTTTCCTAGTTTGCCATCCGGCTAAATACAGCACAATAAGCTTCTTTCATCTAAAACAGCAAATGGATGAACAGATGCTGGTACCAGTATCAGGTTTATGTGTATCTTATGATCTTATGACTTTATCCCAGGTTCTCATTAAGAAGATCACAGATATCAAGTAAATATATGGGAGAGGATGACAAAAATGCCTCGCTTAATCTGTTCCATGCATACCTGAAGTTTGAGATTATATCACAATGGAACAATGTCACACTCAAAGACTGGACAAGAGCTCAGTTAACGTCTCCTCCATTTTTTTTCTGTCTGATGATAAAGAGTATCTGTAGACAGAAGACTATGTAGCTTTAACTTAAAAGGAAATAAAGAGGAAATGGAAAGGATGAGTTTTTTTTTTTTTTTTGAAACAGGGTCTCAATCTGTCATCCAGGTTGGAGTTCAGTGGCACAATTATAGCTCACCACAGCCTCAACCTCCCAGGCTTACACTATCCTGTATCAGCCTCCCGAGTTGCTGGGATTACAGGCATGTGCCACCACGCCAAGTTAATTGTTTTATTTTTTGTAGAGATTGGGTCCACCATCTTGCCTAGGCTGGTCTCAAACTCCTAGACTTAAGGGATCCTTCCACCTCAGCCTCCCAAAGCGCTGGGATTACAGGCAGGGGCCACTGCGCCTGTCCTGTGTGATTCTTTAAAGACTCAGTGCTGCCTGGAGATTTGGCTCTAGTTAGACCAGTACTTATTCCCCACTATTCTCAGGCATGGATAAAACAAGCATGACAGAAGCAACATATAGTTCCACTTAAAAAAAAAAAAAATTTGGCAAGGCAAGAGCAAATAAGGAAATTAGATATGGGTAGGGAGAAACTAAGGTATAGTACAGAAATTCTTTGTCCCAGGCTCTGTGGTTGACTCCATTTCAAATCCAATCTGCCCCATTACACCAAAGGGTATAAAACCCATTTGCAATAAGCCTAGGCAGTTTACAATTATCGTTACCTTTTAGATGAAGAAACATACCTCCTCCTTGCAACATTGCTCTCCTAGCCATTTTTTATTTTTTCACAGAGAAGACCATTGCACTCCAGCCTGGCGACAGAGTGAGACTCCGCCTCAAAAAAAAAAAAAAAAAAAAAAACTAACTTAAATATAATCCCTACTTCTGAAAACTGTTCAATAAATTTCAAAAACCCTTGATAAAGTATAAATTATTCGGTTGGCAAAGTTTTGCAAGGTGTGGCTTTGCTTACTCTCAGTGTTTATCCCTTTCTTCTTCAATGTCTCAGATTTTGTCTTCTCCTAACATTCGGGTTTAATCTCTTTCTTCAACTATTATTCCAAATAAACGTAGACATTTCACATGCATGAATGTGTATGGTCTCTCAGATCTACTCATTTACCTTCCCACATGCAGACCCATTCCTCTGAAAAAAAAGCAAGCCCTATTCAAATACTCTTTTGCCTACCACTAAACTCATACTTTTTTGTCTGCACAATTTATATTCATCTTTCAGGTCTCACCTCCAAACACAGCTCAGAAGCTCTTCTTAATGCTCTCCAGTTCTTTGTGCATCTGTCTTAAACTTATCTGTGAGTTTTCTGCACAGGTAGAAAAGTTGTCTTCGCCTATTTTATTTCTAGTGCTTGGAACAATAACTGACCTACAGTAGGTTCCCCAAAGTTGTATTTTCAATCAAAGATCATCAGTTGGTTCAAGAAGACAAACTCATACTGATATCACACGAACACTAACGTGTCATAGCGCATGATTCTGAGTGACAACAGTGGGAGGTACCATCAGTGCCCACACACATACACACTTACAGGTATAATAACCAGGTGATGTGGTTTGACTGTGTCCCCACCCAAATCTCATTTTGAATTCCCATGTGTTGTGGGAGGAACCCGGTGGGAGGTAATTGAGTGACGGGGGCAGGTCTTTCCCATGCCGTTCTCGTGATTGTGAATAAGTCTAATGAGATCTGATGGTCTTGAAATGGGAAGTTCCCTGCACAAGCTCTCCTTTTGTCTGCTGCCATGCAAGATGTGCCTTTTACCTTCTACCATGATTGTGAGGCTTCCCCAGCCATGTGGAACTGTAAGTCCAATCAACCTCTTTCTTTTGTAAATTGCCCAGTCTCAGATATGTCTTTATCAGCAGCATGCAAATGGACTAACACACAAGGAATTTTCATGATTAAGGGTTTGGGAATCACTAACAACTTCCTAAGGCCGTATGTAAACAAGTGGAAGTATTTTCCATTTACAAGCCAGGAATATATTAATCCATCTATCAATTTGGTTGTTCAACATCTATTCATATCTGTTTTTTGATCATATTAAGTGGCCCAAGGACCAAATATAATAATAATGAAAAACTCCATGAACTCACGGTGCTCAAAATGAAGTGAAAAACACATGATAGTTCTGGGCCAAAAAGACACAGAAAAGAAGATGCTAAGAACTGAACCATGTATCACCTTCAAGAAACTATTTCCCAACTGTGGTGTGTAGCACACACCCTTTATGTATGTCCAAAAAAAATATACAAAAAGTAATATCAGTATTGCAGAGAATGTCTTCTGTGCAGTTATATTAGTTACCTGTTTTTGAAAACTAATTTTCTTTGTTCCTCTAAGTATGAATTATCTGTTTTCTACATTCATTCAATATCTCATCCCAAGATATTCTATACGAGAAAGGATGGGGGAGGATAATGTCAGAAAATGCACATCTAGTCTGACATTGCTGATAATTAACTGGGTGACCTTGGGCAAGTTACTCTTTTTTCTTGGTCTTGGCTATTTAATTTATATAAATCTAGACAATCTAGATGAGGATGATTAAAGATGCCAGACATAAACAAATGTAATCTTTATTGCCTAAAGAAAGTGTTTCACAAAGTTGGAAGACTTGCTGTTTTCCACTTGGAATAAAATTTAGAACATCTATGGCCCTTGGTTGACATTTATATTTGTCTTTTCTTTTTAATTCTTAGGACAAAACGCTCTTTATTTTCTCTTTTCTGTTGTGAATGTTTTGGCATCAATGACTTGGGGATCGTTTGTCACTTGTCCACGGAATTGCATGAATTTCCTAGTAATTCTTCAATTCTACTCCATGGCAATTTGCTGGCCAGATGTTTCCTTCTGACCTTCCTATAATGGGGAATATGGCACAATAATCAGAGAAGAAATTTGTCGCCAGTCCAGAGAACTTTTGCATGTTACTTTATTTCAAACTTAAACTTCAAAAAGTTTGGGAGATGCTGGAAAACAGTAGCAAAAATCCTCACAGAACTCAGAGAAGACAATCAAGCTTTATATGTGGAAACATCTAATTCAAGGTTCTCACGCCCTTTTGTCTAGAGAACACTGGCATGGTTAGAGAGAGAAAGAAAGTAAGGGGGGTGGGGGTGGAAGGGAGAGAATGTTAGCTACATCTGGCTTTGTTATTCACTATGTAAATTTGTATATTTATTGAGGCCTCAGTTTCCACATTATACCACAAGAATATTGATATAAACCAAAGATTATTAAGTCTATGTTTGTAAGCTTGAATTGTTATGCAAAATAAAATACTTGTTTGGAATATATACACACACACACACACACACACACACACACATAAATAATTGTATGTACATAATAATGTATAAAACAAATATGACAAATTTACAATTAAAACAGGGTGGTAGTACCAAAGCCAGAATTACTGAGCGTCTTTCTCCAAATTTCAAGTCCATCCAGAAAAACACCTGTGTGAGTATATGTACACATGTGCAGTCTTTTGCCTATACACAATCAGGTTTTATAGTCTATCAAGATTTTTTTGTCCAAAGATTTTTAAATCAGTACTTAAAATGATTTCTATAAAAAGGCTTACAGAGGTATAAAAGCGATCACTTAAAATTGTACTTTCAATAAACATCACTAATGTTACTAGATATTTACAGATTGCTTTAAAAATAGACTAATTGATATTTCCATTAGCAAAGTATATCCTTAAATTTTAGCCACCAATTAGAATTATAGTTATTTTCTTCTTAACTTATGCCGGTCTCATAAGTATTTCAAAAGTCACTGTAACTTTAATTTTCATTGACTTCACTACCATAAAGGTAGGTAAATTCTCATATGTCTGTTGAACTGTTGGATTTGTTCTTTGTGAATTGCCTTCAACACATTTAACTCATTTTTCTATTTTGTGTAAACTAAAAATGTAGTATATCTTAGGCATGGCAATTAGAATTTTTCAAATCTATGGTTTGTATATTTTCTTTTTATGGTATTATAACTCAAAAAGATTTCTAATTTCTATCTTGTCAAATGGGGCTCAACTTTGAATTTTTGCATATAAAGAATGGTTATGTGAGAAGTTATTAAAGCAGCCTACAATGCTCTGTATGACCTGATTCCATTTTATCTCTTAACATCCTTCCAGTTCTTGAAGCCAGATACTGACTGCGCTCTTTTGTGTACAAATACACACCTTAGAACTTTTACCTTAGTTCCCGACTCTGCTTAGAGCTCTGTGTTCTAAGGCGTCTGCCTGAATTACTAGTCAGTTTCTTTAAATTTTGGTTCAAATGCAATATTTTCTTTCTTTCTTCTTTTTAGAGACAGGGTCTCACTTTGTCAGCAAGACTGGAGTGAAGTAGTGTGATCATAGCCCATTGCTGCCTCAACCTCCTGGGCTCAAACAATCCTTCAGACTCAGCCTCCAAGTAACTAGGAAGACAAGAGCATGACGCCATGCTCAGCTAATTGTTTTTTTTTTTTTTTTTTTTGGTGAAGATGGAGGTATCACTGTGTCTTCCAGGCTGGTCTTGAACTGCTGACCTGGAGTGATCCTCTTGCCTTAGTATCCCACTGGGATTACAGGTATGAGTCAGTGCACTTACCAAATGACACATTTTCAATGAGTCCTATTTTATGGTATTACAAAGAATCGTAATCTAGCCTACTCTTTACCCACCCTCTTTGACCCCAGCATTCACAATCTCTCTTTCCCAGTTTCATTTTATTTATACTTTTTTCCACAGGCCTTGTTATTTCCTGGCAAAATAGATTATATAATTATTTATTTTGTTTGCTAGTTATTGTCTCCTATTTATTCAACATGGAGATCCGTGTTTCATTTAATTGTATGCCTCAAGCACCCGGAGTTACACCTGACTAACAGGATTCAATAATTATGCATTTAATGAATGAAAGATGTATTCACTTTCTAGTTTTCCACAAGAGAATTTTGATATCATTTTTTATTACCATTAATTTTACATCTAGGTTTTCTTCTAAATGAGTTTTATTTTTCTGCTTAGTATGAGAGAGTAGTCCCCTTTTATTTACTTTCAAATGGATAAAGGTTGTTCCAGCTTGATTTAATAAACAGAACATGTTTCATTCCACTGAATTAAAGTAACATCACTACTATACATTAAACTATGATACACATTGGGATCCAGTTCTGGAAACATTCTGTTTTTTTTTCACTGAATATTTTGTCAATCTCCATACCAATGTCATATCAATTTTATTATGTAGCTTGAGAATATAATCTCTCAATTTAGAACTGCATCCCTTTCACACTCCCAATTTTCTGCTCCCTTGCTTACATTTGTACTCAAACACACTTTTCCACTTGTAGTGTCACAGGGTCCTTGGGGTGTCACTTCACCAGCCAGAAACCTCTGTGGCCAGTGGCACCTTCTGCCTGAGTATTTCTCATACTCAGAGCTGAGCTCATTCTCCCCACTTGGCCTGGCAGGCTGCCCTTGGCTCACTTTACCAGCCTGGACCCCACACCTGCTAAGGGTAAGCCAGGTGCAGAACAGTGCGGGCTGTGTAAGCAAGCGAGCATGGAGTCTGGCCACTGTGCATGGCCAGGCATGCTGACTGTGCAGCAGGGCAGGCAGATCCAGGCACTGACATAGGTGCGGGCTCTGTGCAAGGCTACAGCTGGACCACATGTACCACACATGGCTTCCACTGTGGGCAACCATGTCTGGAGAAGGGAACACAGCGACACGCAGAAGCCTGGAGATGCCAGGAACTGCAAAGCCCCAAAGAGGGTGTCACTACTCTGGCTCAGGGAGACCCTAGGTCTGGGCTTCCTGAAAGGTTGCTGTGCTTCTCTCCTTCTTATCCCAAGCAACATAGTGAGTAGAGGGCATGTTTCAGTCCTGTTTATATTACAGCTCCTTCAGTTCTGCCATTCAGAGGCTCCAGAGTTCTTGTCCTGCATCCAGGAAGAATGAGGTAGGCAGAAAACTGGAGGGTGAGTAAGGCGGAGAGGAGCTTCAGTGAGTGACAGAACAGAGCTCAGGAGACCTGAAATGGATAGTGCCTTTCCACAGGCCATGCCAACGAGTGTCCAGCTCTCAGCAGTGTCAAGGAGAAGTGCAGTGGTTACTTCCTTTCCACAACTGATAGTCCTGACATCTGTACAAGTCTGGCTGAGTCCAGGGTTTTCATGGGCTGAGAATGGAGGAAGTGAGTGCTGATTGGTCCAAGGATAGCCATGGGCAGGCCTGGAAAAAGTACCATAAGTTCTCACTCTGGGCCAAGGACTCCACCTGGAGCTGACAGCTCAGCCCCCATGCTTCAGGCCATCCTGGCTTCAAGGTAGGGTTTCACCTGGGACCTGCCCCTTTCTTCTCAGGAGCCTGTCTGCCTCCTGTCCTCAACATGCCATCCACAGCACCCAGGCTGTTCATGCTGAGGAGTGCCTGTAGGCCCGCACCGAGCTGCCCTCAGCCCACCCCGGGCCTCTTTCCTGGACTCCTCAGTGCCCAAAGTCTGGATAGGGCCAAGGCAACTGGGGGACTAGCGTATCAGCACTGCCCTGAGTGCACACACTCCCAGCGAGGTCACTACAGCACCTGGGTTCGGTTCAACTTTCCTCCAGAATTAGAGCAAGTGCCAGAATAAGGGAGAGGCCAGGGAGTGGGAGCAGGCAATTCTGAGCCTGTGGGGACAGGGGGATTCCTGGGCCCCCAAGAGTGCAGGGATGCTCAGGCCCAAAGCCATGGCTGGGTGGCTGCAGCTGTGCCTGGGAGGGCAGGTCTCCCCCTGACAGCTCAGTAAGGGGTGAGGCTCCTGCCTGTTCCCAGCTCCCAGGAACCCCATGAAGTCCAACCTCTGCTGTACCTTCCCCGCTGAAGCCAGCGTCTTGGCAATAGCTATTCCAGATGGGCCACTGCTGCCATCAGTAGCACACCATACAATTGTATTTATCTCTTGGGTTTACTGATTATATTTTACTTATCCTATCTAGAATTGTACTCAATAAGGTCAAGTGTTTTGTTTCTTTTGTATATTTATTTATACCTATCCACCAACAAGTGGGACAAATGCAGGTTAATGACTAGTAATTCCTTGATAAATGAAGGAATCAATTATGATTTCTGAAAGTACATTGTTGAAACAGAGGAAAACTATTGTTAATTGTATGTTTTCTCCATTAACCTTACTAAATACTGTATTAATTCTAATATATTATTTTGAATTCTCTAGGTAAACAGTCAAATCACGGTCAAAACAAAAGATAATCTCTTCTTTCCAAGTGTTTATATTTTAATCTCTTCTTTCCAAGTGTTTATAAATAATTAATGCTTTTCTTTTAATATCCATACTTCTGAATCAACCTAAAACATATGTGTCTTTACCAGCCTGCTGATACAAATAATAGACAAGTCTTACATTTTGATATCCTAGGAACACAAAGAAAAGTCAACAGCAATTTCCAGGGCCATACCTGTCTTGTTTTAGCCCTTGTTCCTACTGCATTTAACTGAACAGCTAGTCCCTGGTTTCATATATTGTTTTTACTTTCTCTCTTTGAACATGGTCCTCATGTTGTTTCTGTGGATCAGTCTTGAATCTCTTTAAGAATATGAATCATGTATTTTTTTGTTTCCATTTCTTGCTGTGATCCCTTGTAAGCAAATCCCAGAAATAAATAAGCTCCAATCCCAACTAAACAACACTGACATCACTCCTAGTGTACAGATGGGTGGATATTATTATCCCTACTGGAGAAACACAGTAACAGAAACTCAGTGGGTTAAAGCCACTTGCTCCATTACAGCTTTTCTGATATTTTTATATAAAAACCCACCTAAAAATTCCTCAAAGTGAATATAAATGTAGAAAAACTTAAATTTTTATAATCCATACATCTGAAGTCATATGATGCATTATAAAATAGAAATAATATATAAAACAAAATATTAAATAAATTATACTACAGGGAATTTGACATTTAAATTGAAATAATTAAAAAAATTCAACTGATGACCTTATTCATTTGGGATCATTTTCTCTTTCTAAACTACTATCATAATCTACCAACTGATAAAACTATTTCTTGCATGTCTTGATTGTCTCCATCCAATCCATTATTTCCACTTTCTAAAATCAAAATGTACACTCAGGTCCCCCTCAAAACACACACATAAAAGGATATGAGTCCCTGCCTTTTGCAGCAAAATTCTAAAATGGGTCCTTTTTGTTTAGATTAATTTCACCTTAACTTTCTTTCCATTACTGCTCACCATTTCTAGACATATATATGTGTTTATATAATATATGGTACTTTCTCAAAAGCACTGTATTGCCTTTGCACATATTGTTTCACTCCAGGCAATGCCCCAAACCTAGATACCTTCTACAATTCCCCCAGGATCCAGGTCAGATTACTTCCTCTATGAAGATTTCTGTGTAAATGGAAACCCAAGGACTGCAAGTGACAGGATATCCAAACTTTACTAGATTTGGCAAAGGCAAGTTCTCTGACTTTATAAGTCAAAGCTGACCACCCCATTCTCTACACCCCACTTTACCCTGAACTGTGTCTCAAATTTAATCCTTTTCTTGGGAGAAAAATATTAGAAACATATCTTATTTCTTGATATATTGAAATTTCACAGCATGATTTTTGGTCCATGGTTCTTAAATAATTACATCAATCTACATAAAACTTTAACAAATTGAATTTTAAATCTGAGGAATGGAAAGAAAAAGAGATATAGGAGAAAGAAAGTGAGATATAAAGAAAAGGAAAGCAAGAGAGAATTTTGATCAACTCCGAAAAGAAGAAACTTCTGTGCTCTGAACTTGTAAGATGAAGGGAGTGCTATTTATGAAGTACAGTTTTCTATAAACATAGGCTCATATTGATTTTGATGACTTTTCTTTTTTATACTCCAAGCATCTGCTGAATATTGTTGTTGAGTTAAAGCTTGGTGCCTCAGTACTGACAAGTAACTGCAGTTCAGTGGGTGAGCTAGATCTCTTATGAGTCAAAAATCCTAGATCATAAATCTCAAAATAACAAATATTCATCAAAAGTTTTGTGACACATTTTTTTCCCATTTTTAGTTCCAAATGTTCTAGTAAGATCCTCCAAAGACATAGGCCAGCAAAACCTATCATTGTATTTATCAGACAGTACAATGCACTTTTACATTGTGAGAATATTTATAGTACTCTTAAGTCGTTCTGCAGTAGTGCGTATCACGGATTTTTAATATACATTTCCCCTAGAAGTAGAACATATATTCATTTTTTTAAAAAGTGCCCCATGAAATAGCTAACAGTATTTTCTGAGTGGTAGCATACTAGGAATCTTTTGTTTTAACACACAGCAAAACCTACAAAAATATTAGCAAATACTAGAATTCTGAGACAGGTTTAAATTTTAGGGAAAAAAATGTTTCTCTTTTCCCCACTGAATGTGTTGTGAAACCTGAACAGAATAAATGTAGCAACTATTTGAGGACTCTAAATAGAGAGCAACAGGCAGATTGAGGAAGAAAACAAGAATTTAAGTACCATTGAAATTATCGTTTTTCTCCCCTTTTAGTGTCTCCCAGCCTATACTCAAGGCAATGCCAAAATGGAAATTGGGCTGTAGCCTTAGCAGTGAGGGCTGAAAGACAAACTTATAGTTCACGCAGGAGATGCAGGAAAGAGGTCTCTTAACAATCCTAGATAGTAGAAAAAAATCTTCTGTTTTCTATTATTTTTCTTTTCTTCTTTCTATTGTTCCTTGGGCCAGGATAGCCCATAGGCACTGAACACTGGAGGGAAACCCATGGGTCTCAAGAGGATAAAATAAACTTCCTGATTATTTTTCCTTTCTCTCTTTTTCTACCACTTGGCCCCAGATGTAGGTGCATTTATAGGAAGTGCATGGCAGAACTGTGTAAATAAAGCCCCAGCTCTCTGGGTGAATATTCTCAAAAGGAATCTCAGGGAGCCGTAAAGTATAGAAGAAATGAAGAGAGAGGAATTCAAAAAGGAGACATCATATATTTGTTCATGAACTTCTGGGATCACCCATGAGCCATTCTTGCATGATTCTGACCCTAAGCAGTATTCATTAGCCTTTAAAAAATGCCCAACGGGATAGACCACTCTGAAGTTCCCAGGTAGGCCACAGGGTACCGCACACAGGAAACCGTTCTGATTACTTCTGCAAAAACTTTGAAAATAAAACTGACTTCTTAAATATTAATTCAATTTATTTAGTAATTATAGGACTATACCGTTTTCTTTCATTCTTAGTGAATATTTTTTAGTTTATGGCTTCTCAGGAACTAGTTCATTTCTTGAAAATTGTTAAATTTATCTGTGTAGAGTTGTTTGTAGTATTCTCTTAAATTTTTGTAGTGTCTATGTGGTCTGTGGTGATAACCCTTCTTTCATTACTAATATTGATTATTTGTTTCTTTTTCTTGTCAGTCTTGCTAGATGTTTATCAGTTTACTTTTTCAAAGAACCATCTTTTGGTTTTAGTGATTTTTCCTATGTTCTTTTCTGTTTCTATTTCATTGATTTCTACTATTATTTCTTACTTGTTTTCTTCTACTTGCTTCAAATTCATTTTTTGTCTCATTTCTCTACTTTTTACAGTTGAAAGCCTAGATTATTGATCAGAAATCTTTCTTTTATACAAAATAAAAATTCAATGTTAGGAGTTTTTCTCTGAGCACTGTTTTGTTACATCCCACAAAATTTGATATGTTTTGATATGATTGATTTAATGTTTTTTTTGTGTGTGTTTTTTGAGATGGAGTCTCACACTGTCACCAGGCTGGAGTGCAGTGGTGCGATCTCAGCTCACTGCAATCTCCGCCTCCTGGGTTCAAGAGATTCTCCTGCCTCAGCTTCCCAAGTAGCTGGGACTACAGGCGCGCATTACCATGCCTAGCTAAGTTTTGTATTTTTAGTAGAGATGGGGTTTCACCATGTTGGCCAGCATGGTCTCAATCTCTTGACTTCATGATCCTCCCACCTCGGCCTCCCAAAGTGCTGGAATTACAGGCGTGAGCCCACACCAGACTGATTTCATTTTTATTTAGTTCATAATATTTTCTATTGCTCAGATTTAGTTTCTTTGGGGTGAGTGAACAGAAGACTGCAGTTTTTCTCTGGTTGTTGGCTGGATGCCTCCCCTATTTCCTAACCATGTGGGCCTCTCCATAGAACAGCTCACAAAATGGCAGCTGCCTTCCATCAGAATGAACAAATGGGAAAGCAAGAGATGCTGAACAAGACAGAAACCAGACTCTTTTTGTAACTTAATCTGATAAGTTATATCCCATTCCTTTTGCTAAATTTTGTTCTTTAGAAGGAAATCATTAGTTCCAGCCTAGACTCAAGGGGAGGGGATTATAAAGGGCTGGGATACCTGAAATGGGGCATCATTGGTAGACATTTTAAAAGCTGCTGCTGAACATACAAACAAAGCACAAACAAACAAACAAATCAATGATAGAGGCACTGGAAAATGAGATACTGAGGTCCCAGTCACAAGAGATGACCTAACTGGGTAGACTGACTTCTCTCTCAACATGCTATCAAAGGCAATGTCTATTCTAAGTTACAGTGAAGTAAGGACTCATTTAGATATGAACTCAGATTTCTTTGTTGCACTTCTGAGTTTCTGTACCCAGGGTAGCAATTGAAATATTAGCATTTTCACTTGGCTTGCTTTTGTATTTCATTTCAAGAGTTGGCTCTGCTCCACTTTCTTTCATTTGATTAAAAAACAAACAAACAACAACAACAACAACAAACTGCTTTTCAGACTATTTTACTGACTTCCAAACATGGAAGCCTTGAGTCAGGGAAAACGCATTATACCCTGGGATAGAGAGAGCAGGACAGAGCTGCTGAAATCCAAGGAACATCTCAAAGCAGCATGCAAACTGGGCCAAGCCACATTCACTGAGTCAGTGAGACTGCTCTCCACAGCCATGCAATTGGAAACTTCCAGGCGAAGATAAGAATGGCTCCACATTTTTGTGTCCTTCTATCAGAGTCTGAACAAGTGCTGTGCCATGGAATGAGTTCTTGGGATCAGTGTGGATTTTCTGCAAATGCAATCTCATTTTTGAAGTTTATCATATTTCTACATTTAAATAACATAAAGGAAAATTTTACATTCCAAGGGCTGACTTCATGCCACAAACTGGGCTAAGGCTGAAAGAGGCCTTTTATAGTTGATGTATGAGTTGCGGGGAAGAGGTCTCTTAATGCTCATAGTGGCTGGAATTTATATTTATCTCATGAAATACTTGCCACCAGTCTGGGAGGTAAGAAATATAATTCCTCTTTTACAGATGAGGTATCTGAGGTTCAGAGGTTACGTGATTAGCTCACATTAGGTAGAGCAGGGCCGAGGCATGCTTCTTATTCTAGGTCTGTCTAATGTCAAAGCCTGAACTTTTCCTTGAGTTAACTCTCTTTGAAAAGACTTAAAGCGCACAGTTTAACAACAGATCACACCAGTAGATATTCCATCCTTTTTGACAGACTTTGTGGATGTCTGTTATTTTCTAGACAATCATGTCATGAACTGGGAATGCAAACTAAAAGGCTTCAATATCATTTTTTGGAAGTTTGCAATACATGGGAATGTATAACTTGTAAACAAATGTTATCATACAACGCAATAAGAAGTAATAAAACACGATCAAAGCATTATAGGGGCACTACAATTTGGAAGAAGCTTTATAAGCAAAGCTAGTTTTGTTTAGTAGGATATATATATCCTCTGGTACCTATAACTTTTAACTTTCTGGAGTAATATAGAGGAGACACACATCTCCTAGCTATAATAATCTTAGTATGTTTTAGGGAATAATTGGCTTCTGCTGTATTATATTATTGAATGAATAAATGAATAAACAGGTGAGTCTACGGTCATAGTTCTAACAATTATTTGAGTTGTAGATCACATAGTGTTATGCGTTGATTACAGTTATGCATATGTCTGGTTTATCCTTAATAAATAACTCTAAGATTTTTAGAAGCTATCTGATTAATATCTGAACACAAGTAGCTTTTAATATGCTAATTAGATGTCAATTGTTTTGCAAAAATAAATACAAACATTTGTAATGGTAATTGAGGTTGAACTTGCTATGATTATTTATTAATTCTAGTTTTCAAACATGTTAATTACTGCAGCTGAAGGAAACCCCTTCTCAAGATTTAAGAAATCCCATTAACTCATCTTTACCTACTGAGTATGTACTCCTTGTAAGACAGGCTAGTTTCAGTATATTTGCTGTTTACTGCTAGATACGTTGAATGACTTGTTTTTGGAGCAGATAACTGAATAGATGACCACCTAGAGAATGGAGGGTTTGAAGGAAGTAAAATAAAAGGTAATTGAGCAAAGGGGGTTAAAATCTACTATCAATAAAACACTCATTATGGGAGAATAATAGCTTACACATCTTTTTACAGCCTCAAGGTAAGACTAGTCTTGCATGATCATCTTTCCAGCTGTACCCTGTCTGAATGAGTCATCTGGTTTTCTGAACTTTCACAGCAGACTTTTTAAAACACCCACATAGACTTACCAGTTTTTCTCTTTTGGGTCTTCCCTTGGTCTCAGGAACCTAGGCTAATTTAGATTCTTGAGTGGAAAAAAAGATACTTGGGTTATGCCCTTTTTAAGTATATATTAAAATATTATATAGAGAAGGCAATATGCCCTGTTAGAAAGAGGGGTTATTTTCTTGTCAACTCTCTTCAATATCAGGTAAATCTTAGCTTCCATCATGATTACGTTATCAACCACACCAAACAGTGAGGGACCTTGGATACAGATTCGCAAGTCCCACCTACTGTTATTCAGGCACAATTATAAGATTATAAGCCCTCCTTTTTTGGGGAAGGGAGGGATAAGGGTCTTGCTCTGATGCCCAGGCTGGAGTACAGTGGTGTGATCATAGCTCACTCTGACCTCTAGCTTGTGAAGTCAAGCCACAACTACACCACACCAAGTTAAGTTGTTCAGTGTTTTGTTTTTGTTTTTGTTTTTCCTGTAGAGACAGGGTCTTTCTATGTTGCCTAGGCTGGTCTCAAACTTCTGGCCTCAAGCTCTCCTCCTGCCTTGGCCTCCTAAAGTTCGAGGATTGCAGGCATGAGCCACTGTGCCTGGCCTCTAAGCACTCCAGGCATCCCCTTTTTAAATGCCAACATCCTTTAATTGTCCAAGTCTGCATTTCCAACAAAGACATTATCCTGATTTTTCTCCTTGCTTTGTCTGATTTTTCAAACAGCGTATATGGTGGTGTGGGTAAGAGATTGCATTGTACTCATATAGAAGAAAACCTGTCTCAGTTATAGATTATCTGTGTAAAACTGGGCAAGTTAAAATAATGTCTTGAAGTCAAATTTCCCCATCTATAAAATGAGGAAGACATTAGCCTTAGTTCATCGTATTGATCAGATTAAATGGTGTTCATAAAGCCCTTCATCTAAAATCTAGGACATAAAAATAAAAGCCAACACTTAATTAGACTCTGTCACATGTCAGACAACATTCTAATTACTCACCCTGTGTTTCCCTCACAGAAAAAAATTACATGACCCATAAGGATTCCATATTATGGATGATGAAATTTAAAACATAGAGGGGTTAAATGTCTTGCCCAAAGTCATTCTAATAGTTAGTACCAGAAGTAGGGCTGTAACACACAGTCTTCAGATTCTTGTTCTTACCTCCATATGCCTCACTGCCTACCTTAGTGTCAACTGCAGATATTACTCATAATTATTAATTCCTAATTTTTTTCAAACATCCCCGGCAACACTTTATTGTAATTAATTATATAGCTAATTATATAAATGGATTCCCTATTAAAACAAACAACTTGTAAACTATGGCTAGATCTTCTGTGTATTTTTTTTCTAAGGTTTTTAAATGGTCCCATATTTGATAGTCATTGACAAATATTGTGAATAATTGAATATATGTGGTACCTCCAGTAATGAATATATGTGGTACCTCTAGGACGTGTACTCTATAGACTCATGCCACACCGTAATTTGTTCATCCTGGCTCATATGCATAAACTGTCCCATGTGTCATGCATTGGGCTATGAGAACATCCCATAGGAGCATTGATTAAATGAATTATATCTGAGTTAAGATGCCGTGAGTGCCAGGAAGTACTCTAGACTGGCAAATACATTTCATCCAAGGTAAGAATTGTTACTGTCACCATGTAGCCCAGCAAACTGAGGGTTGCAGAGATTATGTCACTGTCTTCTGTCTAGTAAAGGACACAGTCATCATTTCAAACCAATTATCTGTCTGCTTTCAAGTATTTCACATAGAACTGCATGCTGTTAAATTTCAAATCTCAGATAAGGCTTAAACTGAGCTTTGAATCTGAAATAGTCCTAAAAGAGCAATTAAGTCACCTAATTATATCGAATAGAATACCCTTACATGGACTTAAAATTATTTTGCATTGGTTTTATTTTTTATAGTGTATTTTACTGTTTTTGTTATACATGAAAAGGTAATTATACGTTTCCTATAAAACCCAAGGAAAGGTCCTATTTTCACGTATTGATAACTTAAACATAGACATTGCATGCACAGATATCCACAGAGAGTACTGAACAAAATGCACAAATAACTTTTCTAGGTAAATTGATATATTTAGATGTCCACACACCAAGATAGAACCTGAAAATTTCATTGTCTCAGGCTGTTTCCTCTTCTTTGCATATTTTCTTTCTTTTCCTGGTTAAATAAGTTGACCTGTTTGCTCAATGTAGACATGGCCACAGTCAACATGTGGAACCATAATTCTTTTAGCCTTTTCTCTGGTTCTTACAATTATTTAACAAGATGCTTTGTAATTAATTCACTTCCTCCCTCCTCCTATATGACTTTTCCTTTCCCTGGCGTTAATATACATTTGCTACTTAGTAAGTGGACTCATAATTCATTCTTACCTCTATCCTCACCTTCAAATAAAGCACCTCTATCCCTAGATAAAAGCACTTCAAATATTATTTTACAAGGACTTTCATCATGTGGCCCAGAGACTTGATTGCCTTAAAACTTAGAGTATCCTAAGAATATTTAAATGGACCCTTTGTCAGCCACTCCTTAAAAGTGAAATATAGCTATGCTTTTCTTTGTGTAGTCGTTGAGAATGGGCGTTGTTAGACATTTTATGTATGTAATTCCAGCTGATGTTCAATAACACTTTGTGAAATACTGATGATTCTACCCAATGTACAGATGAAGGTAAGAGCAGTTTAAGTCACCTACCTAGTACAGCAGGGGCCCCACCCAGATTCCTCTCACATTCATGTTTCCAATATATGTTCACAGGACCTTCCTGCAACTCCCATAGAGTGCCAGGATGTTAATGGTCTCAGAAGTAACTTCAGGCAATGACTAAAGGAAGTGAGAAGAAAAACACCTAGCTTCCTGGCCTACCTGGTGGGAAAACTCTGAGGCATGTTCTCCACTGTGTCTTAGAGTTTCCCAATGGGACTGAGCCTCAGTTGCCCATAACTGTAAGCTGCTTATTAAAATATCCTTTGTTAACTACTAATCCTTCCCAGTCTCTCTGGCTCACTAGTAAGCACTCCCTCTTACTAAGTGCGAAGGTACTTCCTGGGATCTTTTTTCTCAAATCCTTATCTTGGGGTCCATCAGATCACAAAAGACCACTGCTAGAAGGTGGAACTTGGGTGAACAGGTACAAATTTTGGTTCCTCTGTGTACAAAGCCCACACTTGCACCCACACTTCCTACAGTGCCCGGGTTCGAATTTAGCACCCTTGTTCTGGTGATTTTCTTCCTGGTACAGAATTCACACTGACAATGAATGCTCCCATCTTAGAAAGCTGATGAGGAAGTGGCATCTTAGAATTAATGTTTTTGTTGCTGTTAACATTTGAGCTTAGGCCAGATTCTTGTCCTTGGCAGGAGAAGAAAAATCCCCTTCCTTTAAGCACACCTAGAAAGGTCAGTCTTTGAAGATGCAAAAGGGATATTTATCCGGTCTCCAATTTCTTGTGTCCTTAGGTGACCTCTGTGGAGAGTCACTCAGATGTGTGCCAAGAAAGCCTTAGCTGCTCCCTGCTGTGCACTGAAGCCCATAACATGGGGAGAAATGGCCCTGCTATTCCATTTAAATAAGCACTGAGCCAGCAGCAATAGCACTTTGCTAATATTGCTGTAGGGACATTCAATGAAAGCCAGTGTTGCTTTTGAACTTCATGAGTCCGATGGCAAAATATAGACATACAAGCATGCACAGATAGAAGTAGATATAAAGGGAGGTGTGTGTGTGTGTGTGTGTGCATGCGCACACGTGTATGTGTTTTCTAATAGCTATTCAGAATTGAGAACCTCCTCTTTCAAATTTTAGATGGTACTTTTTTTTTTTTTTTTTTTGAGATGGAGTCTCACTCTGTTGCCCAGGCTGGAGTGCAGTGGCACAATCTCGGCTCGCTGTAACCTCCGCCTCCCAGGTTCAAGTGATTCTCCTGCCTCAGCCTCCTGAGTAGCTGTGATTACAGGCACCCACCGACACGCCTGGCTAATTTTTTGTATTTTAGTAGAGATGGGGTTTCACTGTGTTTCCCAGGCTGGTCTTGAATTCCTGAGCTCAGGGAATTCACCTGCCTTGGCCCTCCAAAGTCCTGGGAGTACAGGCGTGAGCCACTGCGCCTGGACTAGATTGTACTTTAAAAACATATTCAGAGCATATTTAAAATGATAACTTGAAGAATAGCAGATGATGAAAATGATTCTGAAGAATATCTGTATCTTAACTGCATATTTCTCAGCATCTGATGTGTGTGGTCCATCGTAGTAAACCCGAAGAAGAAAATGTAGAAGTATTTTTTAATTGGGTTGAAGAAAGATAAGAAAAATACCAGGTGTGTTTGGATCTCCAGATTGACCATGGGGAAGCTGGTTTCAGTGGAAGTGACGGTAAAGAGAGGGTGAGATGTGACATGCAGAGATAAAGGGCTGCATGAGACAAGGTCAGAATCTTGACTTCATCTTTAAGGGGACTTAAGAGGCAGGAATGCATTGGAATGGTGAAAAAGTGTATGTAAAGACCAAAGGTTCAAATTCAAATTCTGGCATTCTCACCTATATACAACTTATGTAGCTTTGATTAAAGTTGCTAACTTCTCTGTGTTAACTTTGCGTTAAAAAATAGAGGTAATAATGCCAACCTCACAAGTAAAATGTAATGATTCAGAAACACCTCTTTCTTTTCATCCATTTCCTCTGTGGAGAATCAGACTCATTCATTACTCAGGCCATAATTATAATTATTATTAATCTTAATAGTAATATCATTAATAATTTATATTTTATAATACACTTTTATTGAAACTATAGGTAATATCTTTTTCTGTGTTAAAACAATCCAGAATTGATCAGAAAGGCCATATTATTGTAGCTTTATTGAACATATGTTTAAAGATTTAAAAAACGGGCCGGGTGCGGTGGCTCAAGCCTGTAATCCCAGCACTTTGGGAGGCCGAGACGGGTGGATCACGAGGTCAGGAGATCGAGACCATACTGGCTAACACAGTGAAACCCCGTCTCTACTAAAAAAAAAACACACAGAAAACTAGCCGGGCGAGGTGGCGGGCGCCTGTAGTCCCAGCTACTCGGGAGGCTGAGGCAGGAGAATGGCTAAACCCGGGAGGCGGAGCTTGCAGTGAGCTGAGATCCGGCCACTGCACTCCAGCCTGGGCAACAGAGCGAGACTCCGTCTCAAAAAAAAAAAAAAAAAAAAGATTTAAAAAACATTAAAATGTTCTCAACAGATATTGTCCAATTAGTATTGTCCAACTGCAAAATGACCTGAGAGCCATGGAGCTGATGTATAAAATTTTGAGTTAAAAGTGATTCTAAGTAAAAGAAAATAACACTAAATTAGATATATTTGGACTTCATTATACAATAACTGGTAAATTTAATATGGTTTTATTGTATTTTTACTGCTTTTTGCTTGTTTTTAATCTAAGGAAAATAGACATTCATTTAAATAAAAATGTTCTGAAAAGAAATAATATTTAACATTTTTATTTTCTTTTAAGATTTTGTATAAGTTTGTGTGTGTTAACACATGCATATGTCATATACTTGGCTTTACACTTTATAATAAACAGTGTTTCTTAAATTTGAGTAATGAAGCATCTCTTTTCCAAAGGGAAAAATATGATTTTCTCAGACTGCTACATATATGTCCTTTTGGTGTCTAGGAATATGCTATTTGAGAAACAATACCTTGAGAAAGTTAAAGCCTATCAAGTGAAATAATTTTCCACTGCAAATTACCACTATGAAAGAAATGCTTTGCATTTATAACTATTAACTATTTTGGGTAGTAGGTAGTCAGAAAATGAACACACACACACACACACATCATACAACCCTAAGGCCATTGTAAGTTGAATATTTTCTTCTTTCCATTATTTGAAAAAAATGCATATACCATTTTCTCAAAAAAGTCTGTCCTTGTTTGAGATTGTTTCTTTGAAACGTTATCCTAAAATCAGAAATAAGTAATTTAAAGACCTGTCCGTTTGTAAGGCACTTAACATATATTAACATATTTACTTATGGAAGTAATATGTAGTGCTACTTGTTCCAATCTTTGATAGCGTATCGGTATGTCTTTCCTTTGGGATGCAAAGCCAGACTGTTGTAATTGCTAGGTGTTCAAAGTGACAACTCAATGTGCGATGCTCATAATAACCATTTTTGTAAAAAACACTAGAAATTAGTAAAATCATGTGACCTTCTTTTAGACTTCAAAAATCAGTGCCTTTCACAGCTAAAAACCCTGGCCCAGCACTTCCCTCGTCTCACACCCATAACTCAGGAATTCTAGGGACTCTGGGAAGAATCCTTCTCCAAGAGCTCTTCTTATGCTTATGAATCACGTTAAAGAGTTGAGTTCCTTGGGACAACCCCGAGTATCTTTTAGCTGTTTTACTGAGAATCATGCCAGAGGCTGAGTCAATTAAGGAACTGCTTCAGGTTTACTCATTTAGGTTCCTGACTCTAAACATTGGCAGTTTAATTGTTGGCATGCAGAACAATTTCTGAAAGAAATTTCTGATAGATATTATTTGTTGTAGCCTTGACTCTGCCACTATTAGGTGAACTTGAGCGAGACACTCAGTCTCACGGAGCCTTGACTTCCAACTTTGGGACATGGATTAATTGAAAGTTATGCCTACCCTATATGTTTTTATAAAAATCAACACTCTAGTAGGTCCTTAAAGACGGTGAACAGATCAAATTCGTCTTCGAATTATCAGTGGTAACCTTATGCCTAGCATAAAGCTATTACCATTAGGAGTTCTTAGGATTAGTTTCATTGGTAATTAAGTCGATAAACATTTACTGATTACTTACTGTCTGGCAGGTAATGTTTGAGGTACTGAAGGTATAACTGTGAACAAAATATAAACATGTCATTGCTTTCTTGAAATTTACTTTGTGGTAAATCATTTTGGGAGATAGAGGGTTAAATAAATTTTAATGTACATATATTAAATATACATAAACATATATATATTTGAGCATAACAGCATATATTTAAAAATAGACAGTTTTATATTGAACAATATTTAATTACAATACATTGTTTATGTACAGAAAATGCATTGCAATATTCTTTTCACTGGGAAAAAAATTCTAGGCAGTTTGAACTTTAAATGTTCATCAAATTGTTTTTTGCGGTTATACATACCAAGGTATGTGTTGTCTCAATATTTAACTTGCCTTTAAGGTAATTCTCTTTTTTACATTTTTTTTTCACTGACATTGAAATTCCACGGAGATATTTTACAGAAAGTGTCCTTGGTCATGGTATTAGTTGTGCTCATGATGGTCAAAGGAAAGTATTTTTAGAAGAAAAATAACCTTGGTGGCCTTGTATTTAATTGGCAATAGCTGGAAAGGACTATAATATAAATATTGAGATTATATATGTGGATATATAGACAATTAAACTACATATTTGTCCCCCCAAAAAGGACAGAAAACATAATGGAAATTTCAGGGGCCAGTTTTTGGCTTATAATAAGCTAATCACAAGTAATTTTTTTTAAAAAAAACAGATAATAACAACATCATTTTTCCATGTTTGTGTGCATGTGGGTACAGATGCGCCTGTGAAAATGGAATAGACAACATCAGATGCTGTGAGTTCACTGAGAAGGTGTTAAACATGAAACAATCACCTTCTGGATGAGACGGTTATAAACAGCCTTAATAAGTAATTTCAATAACATGACAAGGCAACTGCCCCTGGCTAGACCAGTTTAAAACCTCCAGCCCCATAAAATGGAGTACTTAGGCAGGTATTTGGTGCTATGATGAAAAGTTCATCCACACAGGCAATTCAGCACCTATTTACTGAACACCCATAATATGCTTGGCACTGGGGCTACAGAGAAGAAGGGGCTTTCCCATTCCCATAATGAAAAGATGAACATTCAGAAGACTCCATTAGGCAGGGGCAGGGGCTGTGGTTTAGAAGCCAGAGAGAAATGGATTTGAGTCCCAAACCCCTCATTTACAAATCATGGGAACTTAATCATTCTTTCTGCTCTCAAACCATCAGGTTTATGGAAATAAAGATTCACAAGCATTCACATGGCCCATTCTACTGAGCAGATGCATAGACCACTCTGTTTTTCTAAATCTGCATTTCTGATAAAGTTCCAGCCTGAGAGCTGAAATTGCACCATTTAGAGAGAAACATGGCATCCTCTGTTTCATTAGTCAGAAAACCTGAAATCATTATATATTAGCTGAAAAAATTTTTTTCCAGGCCCTTCAACTCTGTATAATGTATTGCTTTTCACTGCGTTAGTTCATCATTCAGAAATACAGTATATCCTAAAACTGACCCAGGCTAAGAAAGGAAATTTTATTTATCATAGGGTTAAAGTTTTGATAAAGACAAGTATTGAACTGGATGTTTCCTGACTACGTGGTAAAACAAACAAATACAAAACTTTAGAATGAGTGCAGTTTGATTGGAAATGACATATAATTTTAGTAGATTGTTTCCACATGCCATCCAGTACTTAATTATAGAATGATGTAAAAGTCACTTGGCATCTCCCACAATCAAACTCTTTATCTTAAAATGGAGATATTCACCTTTCTTATCAGATTATTGTAAATGTTAAAATAGATAATGTCACTCAAAAGCACTTTATGAACTATAAAGCATATATAAAAACACACATATATATATACACACATTTTTCTTTAGAAGTTAGTATATATCTAGCACATAATAGACACTCAAATGAATTTTGAATAAATTAATAAATTTATTCAAGACTGTAATCAAATACTCCATTCAATCCTTACTTCCAACAAGCAATTTTAAGTTTGGAATACAGGCATAAGAATATTTAATTTACTGATTACTTTCTTGTGCCAGAGGAATTAGTCATTTCTGTGTCATTAGGCTAGAAATTAAACTTGGAAATAAACCAAGAAAGAAGATACTTTAGTAACTGATGAAACATTAAAGTTAACTTTTTAGATAAAACTGAGGTTTTTGTAAGTTGGTAACTGAAAGCCATAAAAGAGTAGCATTGGTGTACAAATATTCCCACCACATTTTTTGCACAGATGGAAAAGGACCAGGAAGTTTAGGGGACTTACCTGAATTCTACATGAACAGAGAGAATGCCTTGGATACAGAGTGAGATGATATTACTGGACTAAAGAATGCATCAATTGCAAGGAAAAGATTCCATAGATGTCATCTTCATCTGTGTATCTGTTAAACAGAAGTAGAAATTTTTTGTGTGTAACCAAGAGCACTGTACTTTTGAGATTGTAAAGAATCCACTCTCTATTTCTTTGAAATATTATCCATATGTGTTTCTGGGGAAAAAAAAAAAAAACTGTTCTAGTCTGGTGAGAAGTCTGTAGCAACTGAAATTTTGTTAAATGCCAATTGTGTGCCAAGCATGCTGCTAAGCTTTTTGCACACATTATGCTACTTAATTCCCTTTGCAATCCAGTGACGTAAGCATTATTATTGCTATATTATTAAATAAACTAACAAAAATTATAATCCGAAGGTTTAAAAATAACATGTCTAAGATTACATTGTGACAAAATAACAAAACTGAGGAAGTCTACCTTCAGAACTTACAGACCTTTTATACTTATGGAGGATGCTATGTTGCCTCCCAACATGCACTTGTAATCAGCAGCTTATGATTCAGTAAAGAATTTAAATATAGGATTGTGGTGTTGTTGTTGCTGTTGTTGTTGTTGTTGTTAAAGCAAGTTCATGCTGATATAAATTGAGTCAGAGGAGGAATTAGAGAGTGTAAAACATAACTAAAGCATGTTACCAAGGAAACTCTGTTGGCAAACCAAGTATTATGGAGCTTAGGGATGTAAAGGCATGTGTCTGTAGCCACAATTATTTTCCTGATCATTCTACAGATCAAGGAGGAGATATTAGGTACTCTAACACTCTGGAAAGGCTAAATCATGGGTTGAACAGAAATTTTTTCGAAGCTGATTTTAGATGTCCAGGAACTTAACGCATCCCCTTGAGAAATTATAAATCATTAATTGAAACTTTCTTCGGAAATTCTAGAGAAGCTACATTGAGGCCTTTTCATGTCAAAACTTCTATGAAGCCCCAAGGTAGCCCTTGACTCAAAGTCAGAAAACAAGGTTCTGACCCTATGAGGTTTCTGAACCAAAGTTCAGGTGGGGATGAAAGTGTCTCTTGAAAACTAACTAGGAAAAGGAATGAATGTATACAATGGCCCAGATATCCACGACCTCTGCACCATCATTCACCTGGGAGCAGCCACTGTACTGGAAGTATAACATGTAGAACAATCAGAGGAAATTTATTCAGGTCTGACTTTGCTATAGGCAGTGCTTACCCCATCCAGAAATTCTGTGTTCTCATATGTTGCTGCAGTGACTTTTTGGATACATTTTTTGTTTATTTTATATGTGTATTTGCTTTAAATATCTTTCTCTGGGAATAAATGAAGACTTTCCGTGTGTGTGTGTGTGTGTGTGTGTGTGTGTGTGTGTGTGTGAAAGAGAGAGAGAGAGAGATTCTGATGCTATCTTCTCATATCTGGGGACTTCTAAAAATTTTACCTTCCTGTAATTGCGAGAGCTGTTTCTCTTCTGGCTCTACTAATATCCTCAAACTTCTCATTCAATTACCTAAAACTCTTTTCTTCTGCCAATTATCTCATCTCTCACATCCTTCACTTTAAAATGTCCTTTTCTTTCCGTCAGTATTTATACTAAATGCAGTCAGTTCTTAGCCCCTCTTATGCAATTAGGTGAAGCTTACATTTCAATTATAGTGTTTAAAGCTATTCCAAGAACATGAGCTATTAGCTGCTCCTATTAGCCACTGTCCACAAACACAAAGTTCTGGAATATAAAGCCTGTCCTTGATCCTGTGATCCTGCAATACAACATTAGCAGCCAAAGTATTCTCTTGTTCTATTGGTGTGTTTCAGCTCCTATCTTGTATTCTGTGTCTCTGGTCACTCAGACTGAATTCTCAAGAGATAAGGCAAGAGCTTTAGATCCAGCGTGATTCTTCAAAAGGCCCATTTTCACCAATATTTTAGTGACTGGGTCCATGAAAATTGTCTGTGCTTCATTTCCAGCATCTTTCTTGGCCATTGTATCTTCAGATTTCCTGTTTAAGTGTTTCACATTTATCTCAATGAGTGCTATAAAATCACAAAGCAAAGGAAGAATAGTCTCTTGGTGGCAGCATAAAATTAGAAACGATTGGCAGATAGCACCCAGTTTTAATACCTTTATAGAATGTGTTTCATGGTGCCCACTGAACATTTGCGCATATGAAATCTCAAAGCCCATAGCACATATATCAGCAATAATTTCACGGAAGCAGGCTCTGGCTAATATGTGCAGAGTCTTATATTACTTTATCAAACTGTCTTTGTGTAATTAGTCTGTCTGCAAAGCCTGGCATATAAATTAAGCATCTAATTTATCTTGACTGGTCTCCGGATTGCTTGATCAGTCTATTCTGCCTCTGTGGCTCTTTAGTGAATGCCAAGTAAAGTGAAGGACCCTCTGGTGATAGGGAGTGAGAAGAAGCAGAAACTCCCTTCGAGGTCAGAGGCAATTTTACATTTACTCGTCACTGACACGCGGGCAGAGAGCGTGGCATTCCTTCCGATGACAGCAATCTTCATTGGGTGGGGAGGTGGGGGGTCATAATTGATGTCCCTGGTGGCGGGTTACTTTGTATCATGGATGGTGAATAATAAATAAGTACAATGCAAGCTGTAAAGTCAGGTTTACCGAATGAAATCAAATTAAAAGTAAATTATACTTTCCTTCTCATTCAACACCATTTCTCATAAGCCACTTATCAATACAACTGCAATCTGTACAACTGTAAGAGACAAGTTACACAGCTATTCAATCCTGATAAAAACAAAATAACTCCTGCAGCCATAATCATTCCTCAAGAGCATTTAATTTGTGGGCTTTTGCATTATTGCTATCAAAACAAAATCTTGCAGCTTTATTGGAATACATAAATCTCTTTGATTTAAGGACACTTTATCTCTCTTTTTCTCAGATGAATTTGAAATGGCACAGAGCTAAATTTTTATGGAGTGATTTCTGGGGAGAAAGGCTGACATAATTTTCAGCACGGGACATTGTGTTCTGCTGACAACTCAGAAAGTTTGAGGGAAATGTTTAGCTCACTAGATAGTTTTTCTCATAGTATATGCTCTCTTCTCTGCAGTTGTGGATGCATTCCCCAGTAGGGTCGTGTGTATCTTTCTATATACGAGGAGGCACATCCATTATGATTTTGTGATCTCTCTCCTGACTTTGTAATTGGGTACACAAGAGGGTGACAAGAGGCCTGGATGCATGAAATAAGACTATCTGGGCCTTCATCTTGTGATTTTCTACCAATGAGGATTTTTTCTGCTTTTAGAAACATGCCATGATTGTCTATGGCAACCATGTTTTAAAGTGAATTTATCAGATCTCTGTCTTTGCCCCAACTCTCCAAAGACTGTATGACTTAGTGACACATCTGAGACTCCATGGACCTTCCAGATAATGAGGACTGACCAGACACTACAAATCAACTCTGTCATTACCTGATTTATATTAACATAGCAATTCCACATGCTTTATTTGAACAACAACAACAAAAAATGCCCTTTTTTAAAAATAAAAAACAAAATATATATATAGTGACTTTAAATATTCCCTGGTTACAGATCTACTTGGTGGATATTTCAGACCATAGAATTAAGAAGATTTTTCAAATGGAAGCATGCTCATGTCTATGTTGTTTGATATTCAAATAATAAACACTTCTCTTTCTAGCATAAGATTATATAGAAGTGCACTGTATGGAGGGTGAGAGAGGTAAGGGTTTGGACCTGTGTACATATGAGCTACAGTCTGAGGGAGTAAATGCTATGGCTATGTAAAGGTGGTTGATTCTTTTCCAAGGCAAATGCCTCAACAAAGAGTGGCTGTTACTGATTTATTGAAAAACAAAAATGCCAAAGTTATCTTCATGGTATTTTGAGTCATTAAAGACTCAACTACAAGGTCCATTTTAGGACTCTAAATGCAATAACCAACTGTGAAGACTGAGGCCCATGAAAGAAAAATGACCTTCCTCAAGTCATACATTAAGTTTGTTTTAAAGGGATTGCTAAAGCATTGGGCTCTTAAGTCTCAATATTGGGACTCTATCATCTCATCTGTTTGTTTATTTATCTGTATGTCAGGCACTGTGTTACTACTTGGGATTCAAGGAAGATTAATGAAAACAGATATTTCTGTTCTAATGGCCTCTGGTTAATTGTGGAGCCCAACATTAATCAAATAATCACTCAAATAAAGAATGTAAATTTTACATAATGACAATGAGAATATGTGTAAAGAGAGAAAGCCAAGAACAGAATAATTTATCTCTGCAAGCAGATGGAAGGGAAATAATCAGAGTGCATGTTAATGAGACAGGTTGTTTTCTGTCATGGGCTTTCTTGTAAACATTATTTAAGATGCATCTCAGGGATTAGCCCTTCCCACTTAGCCTTCTCTGACTTTCCTAAGGTGATTTTGCAAAAACAGTCTCAGTTGTTCCATTTGCATATCTCCTCCACTACCATTTTGGACTGAATGATCTGCCTTTCGCATTAAATCAAGCATTTATGAATGGGAAAGTATCTTGTCTTGCCTATTGTTAGATTTTTACACGGTATGTGAACGTATTTTTATTTTCAGGCAGGAAGAAAGAAAAGAACAAATAAGAATAGGATAGTAAGAGAAAGTCATTGGAAGCAGACACTACTTGAGGTCCACAATATATTCCCTTGGCCCCCTTAGTTTCAGCATAGCAGTGGGGGACAGCACTTGGCAAACTTCCAGAATCTCATCTCAGGGAACCCTGTGGCAGCTTTTAGGCTTTCTCCAATGTTGAGTGACTGCTTTTCTGGTCACATAGGCACAGCCTGATGGTACAGGGGAAGGGAGTTCACTTAACACCTGGGGTGGGTAGAGGGTAAATCCTCAACCAAAGAGCTGCAGAACTTATTGGATAAATGTCCACATTCTGATCATTTGCTAGAACATTTCTGTGGAACTCTTTCCATGGTTCCATAGGTCAACAACAGGATTGAGTCACAGTTGTCCATGATAGTATATACTTCAATAATGTAACCTTCACTGGCTTTCTTGCTTCCATTGATCACCTTCTGTTTCTTCACTCTATTTATTTAGCTTTGTTTTTGTTTTTGAGACAGAGTCTCCCTCTGTCTCCCAGGCTGGAGTGCAGTGGTGCAATCTTGGCTCACTGTAACCTCAGCCTCCCAAGTAGGTGCCTCAGCCTCCCAAGTAGCTGGGATTACAGGCACCCACCACTACGCCTGGCTAATTTTTGTTTTTTTTTTTTGTTTTCTTTTTTTTTTTTTGAGACGGAGTCTGGCTCTGTCGCTCAGGCTGGAGTGCAGTGGCCGGTTCTCAGCTCACTGCAAGCTCCGCCTCCCGGGTTTATGCCATTCTCCTGCCTCAGCCTCCGAGTAGCTGGGACTACAGGCGCCCGCCACCTCGCCCGGCTAGTTTTTTGTATTTTTTAGTAGAGACAGGGTTTCACCGTGTTAGCCAGGATGGTCTCGATCTCCTGACTTCGTGATCCGCCTGTCTCGGCCTCCCAAAGTGCTGGGATTACAGGCTTGAGCCACCGCACCCGGCCTAATTTTTGTATTTTTAATAGAGATGGAGTTTCACCATGTTGGCCAGGCTGGCCTTGAAATACTGACCTCAAGTTATCTGCCCGCCTCGGCCTTCCAAAGTGCTGGGATTACAGGTGTGAGCCACCACACCCAGCCAGCCTAAGATACAATTTTAAAAACAAAAGGTGACGACAACAAAAATCACTACTTGTACCCAAGTCTATGTTTCAGGCACTGGGGAAAGCGAAGAGGCAAAGTAAGATAACCTTTCAAGTAGGAGTCACAAATTAATATCAGATCCTGCAGAAGGTTCCAATGAACCTATTATTTTAAAACATTAACATTAACTGGACACTAATACTCTCCAAGAAAGCAGGTTTGATTGAATTGTTGGGATTTATAACATAAAGGGTATGAGTTGAATTATAAGGAATTGTGTAGAGCTGGAACCTACTTTTGATTCTCAATCTTGACTGAATCCCAATATTACAAAGACTTAAAACTTGCTGGTACTCTAGATCTCCAAATGAGAGTTTTATGGGATGGACATCTAGTATATATGTCTTACAACAAAAGAAAAACAAATAAGCAAAAATTTCCATAAGTTATTTTGATACGCAACAGGATTAATAACTACTTGGATGGTTATCATTAAAAAGTTTGCCGGAGAAGTATAGTAGAGGTTCACATCATAACATGAATAGATCTTAAAGCCATAGTGCAAGAAAATTTTTAAAAATCAAATAAGATCTATTGTATCATACAACTTATATAAATAAAAAATGCATGTACACAAACAAAACATTTAACAATTATACGTAACAAGAAAAATATATACACCAACATTTTAGAAACATTGTTCATGAGAGGATGAGAAGGACGTGTGTGGAAAAGGAGAAAAGGAAACCAGTCAAGCAGGAGAGGAAGCCTCGCACAGTCTACTGACAAGAGTGTGCTGAGAACTACTGAACATGATTAACTCATCCTATTACATCCATGTCCCACTTCAAAAATATTTCCTGAAAACTGGAAGGAGACATTATCCCAGATTATGTTAGTTTGAATGCTGTGTCTATGTGTTCATACACTGATATACACACATTCCAAGAGGGAAATAAAAACCCAGAGCTCAATTGGCTGCGAGTACCAAATGACCATTGCCGATAATCAATCATTGACACAAATTTTCTTCATCTACTGGCTTCTTAAAGCAATCATATGTGTGGATAATTAGTACATTCTCATCTGCCAATCAAATCAGTGGTAGTCAGAGCTAACAAAAAGCCAAAACTGAACATGGAAGATAAAATGATATAATTGGATAAATTAAGTGAGGTTAATTCTCAGTCTCAGAGACTGAAATGATGTAGGAGAAGACAAGTAGAATATATGGTTCTACGTGGGAAGAAGGCTCCAAGAGGAGGCAGCATTATCCAGCGTACAGGATTCAGTGATATAATATGTACTCTCATGTTCTTAGTCTTGGTATCTACTCAAAGTTTACAATCCCTTTTTTCCTTCCCTAAATTCAGGGAGTTAGGGACAGAGGCTCTCACCTTTGTTTAGGGGAATTTAGTTTAGTATATGATGAATTATTTTGCTTCCTATTTACTCTATGGATGATTTTGTTTTTTGAAACAACATAACCTTTTCCCTGGTGAAAACTGAAGAATATAGCTGGGCATGATGGCTCATGCCTGTAATCCCAGCACTTTGGAAGGCCGAGCAGGGAGGATCACTTGAGCCCAGGAGTTTGAGTCCAGCTTGGTCAGCACATGGAGGCCCCATCTCTACAAATAACAGAACAAAAAATGAGCTGAGTGTGGTGACAGGTGCCTGTAGTTCCAGCTTCTGAGGAGACTGAGGCAGGATCATTTGAGCCTGGGAGTTCCGGGTTGCAGTGAGCCATGATTGTGCCACTGCACTCCAACCTGGGTGACAGAGCAAGACCCTATCTCCCCAACACCGAAAAAAGAAAAAAATTAAAAAAAATTAAAAAGAAGAAGAAGAAGAAGAAAACTGAGGAGTATGTTTATCAAACCTCTTTAATGTCTCAACTAGCAATGTGTAATAATAGAATGATAAAGATGATAAACTGGCTATATACTTTTAGTAATAGATTTTCCACATATGAAGTTACATGTGCATCTAGTTAGATAGGTAGATAACTCTTCTCAGCTCATGCAACTGTCCTCTTTTCAGCTTTGGGTAATTTCAGTCTGAATATTTTTAGAGTAGAAAATTAGTATATGAGGTCCAAATATTCACTAAGTTATTTGGATCCACTTAGTTTCACTTTGTAATGTCAAGGTTATTCACATGCAGGCAATATTCGTAGTTATCGTCTCCAACTTCTTAATATTTTCAACATTTTTAAAAAGTAGCTTCAGAGGAATAAGTGATTTGTGTTTTCTTAAATAGATTACAGCTACCCAAATGTGTTTTTAGTACCCAGATCCTCAATTAAGATTCCAAATAATGGTTTTAATGCCTTCTCCCTAGCTTAGAATGGTATTAACTGCTGATGTAAAATTATGTGACAGCAAATTTGAACAAAGAAAAATAAAATGATTTCCACGTATGTGACCATTTTTCTACCAAGCATATTTCTAAGAAATATTAAATATGATGACATGCTAACTGTATTATAAAAACTTACCTAAATGGACTACATGTGGTAGTAATAGCACTTTTGATTTTAATTAGAATGATGCAATGAAATAAACAATATTACATGATATAGTTCAATTAAAGAGAAATTGGTGGTTTGGGCATATTTTGTTTTGAATCTCATTTTTTCACTTGCTCAATTTTAGTACAATCCACCTCCTACACTGTGCCAGTATAAGTCAAATAACAGGACGTACACTGTCATTTTCTTAAGAACTTTGTAACATTCAGGTATAATACACTAATATAAGCTGTGCATTTCAGTTAACATGAACTCACTTCTTCCTCTGGTAGCAGTACTGGGGAAAAAGTGCCACTGCAGTTACAATGAAACCAGGGTTCCATGCGTAGCTTAACATTAAGCAGAACCATGTGTGGAATTCTGCAGAGAAAGCAAAAAAGAGGTGACTGTGAAATATGCTGATCTGGCCACAAAGTAGTTGGTTCAATTTTCACATGTACAACAGTTTCAGTTGGTTAAAAACTTAGACCTGTAATTCCTCCACAACCTATTATCTTGTGACTCATCTTCCAGGGAAGAAATGTCTCAGACTGTGAAATTGAGCAAAATTCTGGTTTATGGAGATTGCTCAACCTTCTCATAACTCAGATGTCTCATCTGGAAAAAAAAAAAGTCTCATGCAATGATTGTCAGGAATAAATGAGATGGAACCTAGGAAACACTTAAAAACAGCTCTGGATAGGATGAGTGTTCAAAAAATGTTAGCAATGATTTCAAAGCAACATTTTAAAATAAATGAATAAGAGCCTGAAATCTGCAAATACATCTGGGATGCACTGGGGCTATGTTTACAAATTTCTTTTATGTCTAGCATACGAAAACAAACAAACAAACAAAGATATCCTCTGTCCCATTCCTTTAAGTCACTATGTAGTTTATTATAACCCAAATAAAATATAATTTAAAAACATAGAATAATTCTGAGGTGGTTTTCCTGTGGTAAATGAGCAACAAAGCTGTATATATATTTTTCTAAACTGACAGTACATAGGCTCATTTATTTGATTTATAAATTGACACTGGATACTGTTATTTAGTTTAGAATATATTATTATTAGACTATTGCAGGACAGGTCCATATTTAGAAACACAGAATATTCTGTTTTTTTGTTGCATAAATGTTCAATTATTTAGACTGGTTACATTTGACTGAAATGTGTGAGGTATGTCAAATAAATATATAAATAATTTCATAATAAATGTTTTTCTTTAATTTTGAAAGAATTTCCTTTACTCCTTGTGCTCCCCTGTTATAAAAGGATATAAGCACATTCTTCCTTGTATTAATAGCACCTGGCCTTAACATCTTAGCTCCTCTTTTAATCTGTTAGATTCTAAATATATAGACTTTATCTCATGTAGCCTGTGTCTCTCAAGGGCCAGAATAAAACATACTAGGTGCTCAGTACTTGCTTATAGAATAAAAGAAAATGAGAGATCATGTCAGATATATCATGCTGCACCTGAGCACTTTGCACAGCACCTTTTACCTGGTAAATTAGAGGAAATGTTGGGAAATTGATGAATACCAGTGTGTCAAAGGTAAGATGCTTTCCATCAAAAATGGGACACAGTTTTTATTAAAGTGCTAACAAATACCATAGAATTGGTAACATAAAATATACTTTTAAAAAAGAAAAAAAAAGCCTATAAACTATTAGAAGGAGGCTCACTATTCCAATGAACTGTAAATCTATAATCTTGGCAAAGAACAAGATGTCTTTCTACTTGAGCTCTAGAGTACCTACTTTAGGGTTAAAATCAAGTTATTTGGCAGCATGTTGAAGCTAATTTTATGATCCATCAGTTAAACTAAAGCTCAAAATCAGTAGTAAAACTTTGGTACAGCTGCTGTGTACTCATTTATATAATGGAAAGCACTACACAGATATTTGCTGAAAGAATTATGAATCAATAAACTAACAATAATTGTTGGACAGATGGCAACTAGAAAATCTAGGTGGGTCAATATGAGAGAACTCCGCAATCCTGAAATTCCCAGAAAAGTTAAAACACTGTTTCATGTTCACAAAAAATTTAAGATTCATATCCTACCATCTAAACTTTAAGGGTAGGGCTTCCTCTAACCAATACTCCCAAATCTTTTAAGAGTCATTTATTGCTGAAAAGAACTCAGTGTCATTGGGCATTAAAACTGCATCCTTAGTGCTAAAATCAGACAGAGATTTTGAATAATGGCACTGCCCTAGTAATCATGAAGCAACATTCTCCTTGGAGTCGATCAAATGTTTCCATTAGCAAAAATCAGTGGCAAGACACTGTTCCCCTGGAGTGACATTTCCTGCAATCATTTTATGCTTTAACAAGACAACTTGCGTTTTATAACTTTGTAATCCCCAGCTCCCCTCATTCTTTCTTGACTTTGGAAATGTTTCTGAATTTATTGCCAAATAGAAATTGCCCTGGGAAAGAACAGTCATTGTCTATGAGAGAGAGAGAGAGAGAGAGAAAGCACGGGGGGAGAAGGAGAGACAGAGAGAGGTTCTATATCTCATCAGTTTCATTGCAGAATTGATAAAGACATTTTAGAAAAACTATAAAATACAGAGAAAATATAAGGAGTCTTCAGAAGTTGGTTTGAAATATTTCCCTTGTGCTAGAGAAGAGCAACTCAAATACAAACTTGAAAAATAATCTTTTGTACTTTTTACAATACTTTAAGAAGTATCGCTAATTTTTCAGGTTTCAAATGTAAGGATATGTATTCATCCTGGGTAAGAATGCAAGTCCTATAAATCACAGTATATATAGTCTTGTATTTTTTCATTTCAATGGTAAAATGAGCATAAATCTGTGTAAGTTCAAGTTAGGAAAACACATGAGTAATGATTCAGAGAATCATGAATTTTCTGTCTCATAATCCTGACTTTGGTAAGTTTCCAGAGACAATTCCAGAACTTTTCTGAAGGAATATTGTTTCTTTCATTATATACTGAAAATATTTTACATAGGCTTGGGAAATAAATGGATTGTGAGGCAGAAATAATGTGCTGGTTTGTAATGTCTTACAGTGCAAAGGCTAATTGATTTTTATGCAACTGTTTTGCTAATAACTATGATTAGGGTTTTTGAATTCCATAAGTATCACAATTCATATAAGGTAACCATCAAGCATGTAATAATAGCTCTGATCAATTTATTAAATACACATTTATTAGCTTTGGCTATGGGAGAATAAGAGGAGTGATATCTACATTTGCTAATTTTCCTGCCTTTGCTTCACATATTAGCTTCTATTTGATCCCTATCATGGCTTCATATAAGTAAATCCTTACTCATAAAAATAGGTAATTTTTATATGTCCAAACTATTGCTAATGGTTAAAATGCCTCTGCCAATACCACAATTTATTTAGAATTGATCTAAGTCAATGTATCAAGTCACTGTGACTTTTCTAAATGTCAATTTTATTTAGACATGCAGAAAAAAATTAGAATGCATAATTTAAGTGACATGGAATTGGCATAAACAGGATCTGCTACATTTGGGATGACTATTCTTTCTTATACTATGTCCCTTAAATTGTATGCCATGATATATCTTCTACACCTATGCATCGTATATATTTTTATCTAATTCAGAAAGCTACAAAAATGATAGCAGATAATATTTAGGATGATATGCCAAATTGCAGTCCTAAGAGGTTATATGTGGATTCCTTTTGAATCTCACAATAAGCCCAAGAAATGGATATCATAGTTAGAATTTTGTGCACACGAAGTAGCTAGAGGTGGGAGACATTTAGTAAATCAGTTAATGATGGAGCAGTAATATAAAGCCCCCCAGGGTCTGGGTAGTGATATGAGGAAGGTCCTGAATAATAGCATTAACTAACATCAAAGACTTAGATATATGAGTAGATAATTAATTATATTCTGCTTGATATAAAGATGATACTCCATCATTTACATAAATTCATCGATATATCCAGATTTGGCATAAATATCAACATCTAACATCATTCAGGGGGCAGGTTCTTACTCAAAGGGTCTGTATGTCTCTATCTTAGTCCATGTGGGCTGCTATAACAAAACACCACAAACTGGGTGGCTTATAAACAAAAGAAATTTATTTCTCACAGTTCTGGAGGCTGGGAAGTCCAAGATTAAGGTACCAGCACAATATGCACCTGGTGAGAGCCCACTTCCTGGTTAATGGATGGCTGTCTTTCTGCTATATTCTCACATGGTGAAAGAGGGAAGGGAGTTCTCTTTCATAAGGGCACTGAAATCACTCATGTGGGCTTTACTTTCATGGTCTACTCACCTCCCAATGGCACCACCTCTTCACATGATTACCTTGAGATTAGAATTTCAACATAAAAATTTGAAAGGGGCAGGGTGAAAATTCTTCCTGTGGTACTCCAAAATTCACATCCTTCTTAACTGCAAATGCATGCATTTCAATCCAATAATACCAAAGTCTTAATTCATTCCAGCATCATCTCAAAAGTCTAAGGTCTCATGTGAACATTATCTAAATCAGATGTGTGCAAGACTCAAAGTATGATTTATCTTGAGACAAACTGCTTTTCTGCTGTCCACCTGTGAAATCAAATGTACTATGTGCACTTCCAAACTACAATGGTGGGAAAGGCACAGAATAGGCACCCCCATTCCAAAATAAAAGAAATAGGGAAGAAGAAAGGAGTAATACATCCCAAGGAAGATGGAAACTCAACAGGGCAAATTACATTAGATCCTAATGTAATTATTAGAATAATCTTCTATGGGTCTGTACATCCCATGTCCACTAGGGCAGAGGTCTCACCTTATGGAAACAGTGGAGTAATTGTTCTATACCCCCCATATTGCCAGGTTGGGCCCCCAAGCCTCTGAGAAGCCTCTTTGGGTTGTCCCACACCAACTATAGCTTCATGCCTGGGTTTTGAACCAGCTCTTTCCAATGGCTGGACTCCCTTGTGTGTGGCTTTACTGTTCTAGGGGCATTCATACAGCCCCACCTCCCTGGCTCCACTGCACTTTGCCCTAATGGAGGCCCTCTGCAGTGGCCCCTTGCTCATTGGGACCTGGGATAAGAAGGGCAATCCTGGATTATTTTTAATTACCTTTGGAGTCATTCTTTCATTGTCTTGAACAGCAGGTTCTGGCCTCTGTTCCGATGGCTGACTGATCTCCTTAACACATGGTTGTTCGGCCACACCTTTCATGTTCTCTCCTGAACAGAGAATGTTAAGAGGCTCTCTTATTGTTTCCGACATTAATAGACAAGAATATTCAAAATCTTTACATTCTGCCTCCTTTTAATCTTTACGTTCTGCCACTTGCCCAGGCTGGAGAGCAGTGGCATGATCTAGGCTCACTGCAATCTTCACCTCCCAAGTTCAAGCGATTCTCCATCCTCAGCCTCCTGAGTAGCTGGTATTACAGGTGTTTGCCACCTCACCCAGCTACTTTTTGTATTTTTTAGTAGAGATGGGGTTTTGCAGTGTTGGCCAGGCTGTTCTCCAACTCCTGACCTCAGGTGATCCACCTGCCTCAGCCTCCCAGAGTGCTGGGATTAGTACAGGTGTGATCCACTGCACCTGGCCCCTTTTAATTAATAATTCTGTCTTTAAGTCATTTCTCTCTTCTCAGATTTTATGAGGAGCAGTCAGGTAAAACCACGCCACTCCTTCAACACTTTGCTTAGAAACCGACTCAATCAAATATCCAATTTTGTTGCTTAAAGTTCTACCTTCCTCTAAACACCAGAAGACAAGCACAATTCAACCATATATATTTTTTCCAATTTATAACAAGAATTGTGTTTCTTCCATTGTCCAATAATATGTTCTTTATTTCTGTCTGAGACCTCATCCGATTGGCCTTAGCCATCCATATTTCTACCAACATTCTATTCAGAATTATTTAGATATTCTCTAAGAAGACTGGGGCTCTGTCTTCAGTGCTCCTCTTTTCTTTCTGGTCTCTCACCAAAAACACTCTTACAGGTCCATTTATGGCAGTGTAGACTTTTTCCAGCATGCACCACAAAACTCTGCCAGTCTCTGCCCATTCCCCGGTTGTAAAGCTGCTTCCACCTTTTTAGATATTTATCATGGCAACATCCCCACTTCTCAGTGCCAAATTTCTATATTAGTTTGTTTAAGTTATTATAACAAAAAAAATTCAGTAGTGTCTTATAAACAAGGAAAATGTATTTATCATAGCTCTGGAAACTGGGGAGTCAAACATCAAGGCACCAGCCAGTTCTGTGTCTGATGAGTGTCTCTCCTGGTTCATAGATGTATACATTTTCACTGTGTCCTCACATTGTGGAAGTGGGAAGAGAACTCTCCAGGGTCCCTTTTATAAGGGCACTAATCTCATTCATGAGGGCTTTGCTCTCATGACCTACTCTCACCTCCTAAAGGTGCTATTTTCTAATACTATTATCTTGGGGTTAGATTTCAACATATGAATTCAGACCATTGCAACCTCAGTAATAAAAATTGTTAGGCTGAACAACACATTTTTGGACCACCCCCTACATACTGCAATGCATTTTCCTTGTTTTAACTGAAGGCCAGTACCTTCAGTGAGGGAGATGATGGCTCCTACTGATTAAGAATGGGTCTGCTCAATTACCACTCAATACACTGATAAACTGAAAGCTAATTGCCAATAAGAAATGATTAAAAGGGCAAGTCTCATGTTAGGTGCTCCAACTACACACACACACACACAAACACACACACACCCCCACACACCACATATACAAAAACATGAGAAAACTTAGGGAAGTATGTCTATTGCCTTGATTGTGGTAATGGCATCATGGGTGTTTGCCTATGTCCAAACTCATCAAATTGTACACATTAAATATGTTCCATTCTTTATATATCAATTATACATCAATAAAGCTGTTAAACAAAAAGAGAAACAATTAGATGGAAAAAATGAATCTGAAATTGAGAGCATCTGCTGAATTGGTAACATAAATTACTCTGAATGATTTGAGAGAGAAAACACACTTTGAGTTGTGGGTGAATTAAGGACATGAGAAATTATACTTTTAACACTTCAGTGGTGCTGTAAGATTTGAGAGTCTCTCTTTTTCGTAGGAGAAACATACCAGTGGAGAGAAGGTTTCGAGTAGCTCTTTCTTCTAAAAATTTCAAACTATTTTTAGCAAGCCTGAGTGTTAGGCATTAATAACCATGATGTCTGAAAACCAAAAAGTTGTTTTATGAGTACATAGACCATTATTAGGACTCCTTAGGGAGAAGAAGAAAAAGAAATCATGTATCATATTGGCAAGTCACTGCATATTATACGAAAAATAAAACGTGTAACTCTTTCTCTATGTAAATACATATATGTATCATGTCTATTCTAATTTCAGAGCAGCACTAACAGTTAACATTGCCTTCATTTTGAGAATTATATTTTTGCATTTCATTTAACAATTAAAATAAACTAAAGGACTAACAATATGCTTTGTCCCAAGATACCAGAGAAAACTAAAGGCTTCTGATAGCATGCTGAATTACATACTTACAAAGTCGCTGTTAACTCTGAGGGTCTACAACTGTCTAGTAGATCAGGCTCAAATTGGATAGTAATTATAACAATTATATTACTCACATCTCCTTCAGTGGCTTCCCAGGGAAGTTAAATTATGGAACTGAAAGGAGGTGGAGGAAGAGGTTTTAGGATTTCCCATGGAGAATGCATTACCTATAGGACTCCTTACTCAATCACAATCTCCATAACAATGACTGCCCATTCTCTTCCCCATTCCTCATCTGAAATATTGCTTCAGAAGTTACCAAAGTTGACCTCTACTGGAAATGCAACTGAAACAAGTGATCTCGATTCTCATTTTATTTAATTTTTCATAGCCCTAACATACGGAGAGTCTCCTCTTTGCAACTCATTGCTGTTGCCCTTAAGTTAGGTTAATAAGAGAACAAATGTTATTGAGATAAATGATATTTGATATGATTGTTTTAAATTTTTAGACCAAGCGTGTTCCTATCTATTCTCTACTTTATTTCTGACTTTGAAAAGCTTCTTAACATCTCTAATCCTCAGTTTCCTCTTTGGAAAATTTGAATAATAATAGTGCTTACATTATACAGTTGTTAAACAGCCAGGCACAGTAGATCACACCTGTAGTCCCAGCACTTTGGGAGGCCAAGGCGGGCAGATCACCTGAGGTCAGCAGTTCAAGCCCATCCTGGCCAACATGGTGAAATCCCATCTCTACTAAAAATACAAAAATTAGTTGGGCATGGTAGTGCATGCCTGTAGTCCCAGCTACTCGGAAGGCTGAAGCACAAGAATCACTTGAACCCAAGAGATAGAGGCTGCAGTGAGCCGAGAGTGTACCACTGCACTCCAGCCTGGGTGACAGAGCAAAACCCTGTCTCAAATGAAACAAACAAACAACACCAACAGCAGCAAAGAATAAGATAGTATATATTAAGTATTTTACCTGTACACTGGTATCTTTTAATCCTTTGACAAACATGGACTAATGTATTCTGTTTTAGCAAAAAAGAATAGAATTGAAATAAGACAGTTAACACCCAAAATCCTTTGGAGAATGCAATGAGCGGGAACATAGCTGAGATCTCCAAGAGATCATATGTCAAGTGAGATATTTCACTTACGGGAACTAACACTATGTCTGGTGCATTATAGGCCCACAAAAATCTTACATATTCGTGGATGAAGCAAAGTCTGAGATGGGCTTTAAGGATTGTTGCCTTTGGACGAGCAGAAATGATGGCACATCCCTTAAACAAAGCCTCTTCTGTCTTTTGTTGAATACAAGTATGTAGCCTCAAAAGACACTTCTACTTTAAGTCTCCAACTAAGTTTTATATAAAGAGGTTCAGTGTTTTTAAATGTTATGTTCATATTTCATCCATCAATTTTCTTTTTGACAGGTTTGCTGTCAGCTGAGTGTAATGTAAAGGTGTAGAAAGACTTCTTTTATGAGTGAAAAGATTCATAATTCTTAACTGTTATTATCACAGCAAATCACTCGACGAAACCTGGAAATATTTATTGGTGTAAAATAGGATGGTTTTTGTGAAGTTGCATTGAATAAATGTCTACTTGAGAATATTTACTGAATCTGATTTATCTACTCCACCTTTCCCAGTCTATGTCACTGTTTAAATTCAAATATTTATTTCTTACTTGTTTCATGGCAACCAAGTTCCAAATCTTTCTTGCCATCTTCTAACTTCAACATACATTATGTTACTTTTCCTTGAACCCACTGCTAATCATCTCCTTCCTTTTGTTAATTTGTTCCACAGATCTCACCTTGCCATGCTTGCTGAATTATAGTAAGCATCAGTTGGGCTTATTTTTCATGAAACTCCCACACAAACTATATTCTATATCCACAATGTCCAATGCAGCAGCCACTAGCCATCTATGGCTATAAAGCATTTGAAATGTGGCTAGTTCACACTGAAATGAGCTGTGAGTATAAAATATACACCAGATTTCAGCAACTTAGTACAAGACAAGAAAATCTCTTATTAATTATTTTATTATCAATACCATAATAAAATGATACTACTTTGAGTATATTGTATTCGAGTAGATATACTCTTAAAATCACTTTTACCTGCTTATTTTCAATTTTTTGATGGGTCTGCTAGAAATTTAAAATGTGCGTATGTGGTTCACATTGTATTTGTTTTGGACAGAGTTTTCTCCAGATAAAATGTACTAATGTGTAGTAATCAAACACTTCTCATTTTTGTTCTTGCTCTTGGGCCTTTTCTTATACAGTTTACTGCTTACATTGAGCAAACATTTATTGAGTGGCCACTAGTTACTCAACACTTTTGTCTATATTGGGAATATAGAAAAGTTACAGGTGGATAACTTATGACATTCTTAGAGCTTACATTTTCATTTGAGATATCAAAAAATAAAGCAAGGAAATAACATAACCACAATAATTTCAAATTGTGATAAATGACATGTAAATAGATGACGGTGACATATTTGATAATTCCTGGGGAGTGGGACTTCTTTATAATTTCACCGAAGAAAACCTCTATGAAAAGGACATATTTGAATGAAGATGAGAAGAATGAATGTCAGTATTTTTCCAGTTTGAGGTACATAGACAGATGTAGATAGATAAAGAAATATGTGATGTATATGTAAAAATAACTACATGAAGATAATTAGTTTTTAATGTAAGTACACATTCTGATTGATTGGTAGTGGCTGTCCAGAGTGCTATCATTGATTAGTGATGTCTACCAGGGTGTATAAAAGATCAATAACACAGACTGTGCCATGTATTTTTCCCTGGCAGATATATAACCACACATATCACATGAAGAAACTATGCAATACTATTTATTTAGTAATAAATGTCACAGGATCCTTGGGGTGTCACTTCATCAGCTGGAAACCTCTGTGTCCAGTAGTGCCTTCTGCCTGAGTATTGCTTGTACCTGTTGAGCTCATTTTGCCCACTCGGCCTGGCAGGCTGCACTTGGCTCATGCTACCAGCCTGGATCCCACATCCACCAAGGATTGGCCAGGCACAAAGAGATGAGCAGTGTGTGGGTGAACAAGTGCAGGGTCCAGCCACTGCATACAGCCAGGCATGCCGGCTGCTGCAGTGGGGCGGGCAGCTCCAGGTGCTGACACAGGTGCCAGCTCCATGTGAGGCTGCAGCTGGACCAGATGTACTGCACTGCAGCTTCCACAGCTGGCACTTGTGTCTGGACAAGGGGAACAAGGTGACACCCTGAAGCTTGGAGAGGCCAGGAACAGCAGAGCCCCAAGAGGGTAGTTGCAGCCCTGGCTCTGGGGTCCCCAAAAGGCTACAGCTCTTCTCTCCTTCTTTTTGCCTGCAACATAGCAAGCAAGTGGGTATGTTTCAGCCCTGTTGGTATTACAGTTCTTTCAATTCTCCCATTCAGCAGGTCTTGAGTTCTTGTCCTGTGTCCAGAAGAATGAGGTACAGGGACAACTAGAGGATGAGTAAGGTAAGAAGAGCATTATTGAACAACAGAACAATTCTCAGGAGACCATAAGTGGGAACTCCTTTCTGCAGGCAGGTCCTCTTGACAAGTGTTCAGCTCTCTATGGAGAAGAGACCCACAGTGGCTAGCTCCTTTCTGCAGGTAGGTCATCCCAAAGTCTGTGTGAGTCTGGCTGAGTCTGAGGGGTTCTATGGGCTCAGAATGGAGGACGGCACAGATAAAGCACCATAAATTCTCACTACAGGCTGTGGACTCCACCTGGAACTGACAGCTTGGCCTTCAGGCTTCAGGTTGTCCCTGGCTTGAAGGTGGGATTTCTCCAGTAACCCACCCCTTTCTGCCCAGGAGCCTGTCTGCCTCCTACTGCCATCATCAACATATTGCCCACGGCACTCAGGTTATTCATGCCAAGGAGCACCTGCAGGCCCTGGCAGAGCGGCCTTGAAGCCCCTGCTCAGCTTCTCTCCCATGCTCATCAGAGCCCAAAGTCCTGAGGGAGCCAAGACAACAGGGGCCTGATGTGTCAGCACTGCCCTGAGTGTGCACACACCCAGCCAGATTGCGACAGTGCCTGGGCTCAGCCATAGCTTTGCTCTGCCCTGGAGTGGGCACAATGAATGGGGAAAGGCCAGGCAGTGGGAGGAAGCACTTTCAAGCCTGCGGGTTCAAGGGGCTTCCTGGGCCTCCAAGAGCACAGGTATGCCTGGGTCTGGAGGGGCAGCTGTGCCCAGAAGTGTGGGGTTCCTGCTGGCCCTGTAGTGCTCACAACTCTGGCCACACCTCTCCCACTTCAGCCAGTGTCTTCTCTACAGCCACTCCAGAAGGACCACCACTGCCATCTTAAACACATTACCAGTTCTTTTCTAAGACATTTTCCCTATGTTTGGGATCAGGTGAGGTGAACCAGAAATTTATTCTATATAACAAAAAAAAAGACAGCTCATTGTACGTAGCCTAAAAATTAATTAAGCTGCAGATCTTTAATAAGTTTTCTTGATTATTCTCTGTACTCATGAAAATTTGCTAATTGCATTCAATATTTTTCTATTCGCCTCAAATTTGGCCAATTCTCTTTTCATCAGTTTTGCATCTGGGTGCCTGGTTGAGCCTTGGAACATCTGTGAGGCAGGTGTTTTCTCATGCCTTCCAAAAGGATGTAAAAAGCAACATGGGATGCAGACCAACAGATGGTGTAAAGTAAAAGAAAATCTAGAAGTAGTGCAGGAGAGAATTTATTCAGGCCTATTATATGCTGAAATAGACATTCCCCTGAGTGACTTTTTCCGTTATTCCAACGATTGTCCAATTTCTTAGAGGCAAATTCCAATGACATTGGTTTTCCATAACCTGGATAATTTTCCTTAGGTATGTAAAATTTTATTTTATTTTTTATTGCTATATAATAATTGTACATATTTATAAGGTACATGTTATATTTTGATACATGCATATAATAATCAAATCAAAGTGATTAGAATATTAATAACCTCAAAAAATTATTATTTCTTTGTGCTGAGAACATTCCAAATGTTCTCTTCTAGATATTCTAAAATACACATTAAATCATTGTTAACTATTGTCAGTCTATTGTACCATCAAACACTAGAACTTATTCCTTCTATCTGGCTGTGGTTTTCTACATATAACCATCTTGCTTTCATCCCCTATTACCTCTACTCTTCTTGGCCTCTGGTAACCATCAGTCTACTCTTTACCTTCATGAGATCAACGTTTTTGACTCCCACATGTGGAGAGAACATGTGATATTATGACATGAAGGATGTTGTATGCCACCCAAAAGAAGCTTCCTCACTGAACTGTGGGACAGAACATTCTGGGCCATTAGTTCTACCTTCCCCAGATATTCAAAAATGAATAATAGAACTCTGCAATACTGTCAGACTTTTTACACATTTTGAAATTCATTCATGCCTTTTGTAAGAATTTGTTTTAACTTTTTGCTAATTTGAATATATATTCTTATGATAAAATAATAATAATTATTAATCACTTTTGACATTCTCCTTTAGCACAAGTTACCACTTTCATATTTCATTAAGGCAGATAAACATTTAGCAAAGTTATTAAAAACAATATACATACTTTATTAATCTAGCAAACCTTTATTTAGCACCTTTGTGTGTCAGACGTTGCTCTAACTCAAAGAGAATTAACATTATGAGAGGCATTCTCTTAAAGGTATAGGATGAGGGGAGCCTACAATATAGAAAAAAAATTATAATATGAAGCATAAAATTTCTTTAGTAATATCACAGGCAAAATGCTAAGGAAATATAGAAGACATATTTATTCATTTTGCCTGGGAACTTCAGAGAAAACTTTACAAAGGAGGTAACTGATAACTTTTTCTTGATTCATTAATAAGAAATCTGGCCAAGTAGGGTGGCTCACGCCTGTAATCTCAGCAGTTTGGGAGGCCAATGTGGGAGCATGGCTTGAGGCCAGGGTTTCACGATCAGCCTGGACAACATGGTGAAACCCCATCTCTACAAAACTAAAATAAAATTAGCTGGGCCTGGTGGTGCACATCCGAAACCCCAGCTACTTGGGGGGTTGAGGTGAGAGGGTTGCTTGAGCCCAGGAGGTTAAGGTCACTGCACTTCACTCTGAGTGACAGCATGAGACTGTAAAAAAGAAAGAAGAAAAAGAAAGAGAAAAAAAGAAGGAAGGAAGGAAGGAAGGAAGGAAGGAAGGAAGGAAGGAA
>NW_012116699.1:2063979-2100923 GCF_000951035.1 Colobus angolensis palliatus | reverse complement strand
CTGTAATCCCAGCACTTTGGGAGGCTGAGGTGGATGGATCACCTGAGGTTAGGAGTTCGAGACCATCCTGACCAACATAGTGAAACCTCATCTCTACTAAAAATACAAAATTAACTGGGCATGGTGGCTCATGCCTGTAATTCCAGCTACTCAGGAGGCTGAGGCAGGGGAGTCATTTGAACCCAGAGGCAGGGGTTGCAGCGAGCCAAGATTATGCCACTGCACTCCAGCCTGGGCAACAAGAGCAAAATTCTGTCTCAAAAATAAATAAATAAACAGACAAACAAATAAATAAATACAATTCAAATAAAAAGATTAAAGCAAAACCAACAACAAAATGAAATAAAACAATGACAAATCCTCTGGGTTCTTTTGGGAGACTGGAAGGCAGGTTGTTTGACGCACACTGATAGAAAACTAACAGAAAGGGTAGGTGGGACTAAGTTGTTAAGGTCTTTTGAGTACTGAGAGTTACAGATCCCTAGATACTTTTAGTAGCCTGAGCCTTTTGGAATCTTAGGTAAACATGGCATTATTATTTTATTAGGAAAATTTTAGGGGATGTTATTCATTGTCCAATATTAACAATATCATAAAACTCATCCGTTGTTCTGCTCAAACATTATTCAGATAAGGCTCATTTAACAAAGATTCAATAATTATGTCAACCCAACTTTCTCCAAATTCTGGTCCTCTTCTTTTTTTCATAAAAATTTACACAACAAAAGAAACAGAAGGCCTTTTCATGTGCCTTGTCCAGGAAACTGCTCTTGATTTTTGATGTTCTTAGTTCTTTGTGGCAATCTGTTTTATACATGAGCCAAACAATAGTCTGTAGGTATTAACCCCTAGGTTATTTCTTCACTGTAAATTAATACCTGTTAGTTCACAAGCCTGCTATGACCAAATAGAAAATTTTACATTCCCAGTTGTTTTGAAGATAATCCAAACAACTGGGTAATGAAACGTACATATACGCCATGGAATACTACACAGCCATAAAAAAGAGCGGACTCATGTCCCTCACAGCAACATGGATGCAGCTGGAGGCAATTATCCTAGGCAAATTAATGCAGAGCCACTACTCACGTATAAGCGAAAGGTAAACATTAGATACTCATGGACATAAAGATGGCAACGTTAGACACTGGGGACTACTGGAAGAGAAGGAGAAGGAAAGGATTGAAAAAGTCGCTATTGGGCTGGGAGCAGTGGCTCATACCTATAATCCCAGCACTTTGGGAGGCCAAGGTGGGTGGATCACTTGAGGTCAGGAGTTCAAGACCAGCTGGGGCAACATGTTGAAACCCTGTCTCTACTAAAAATACAAAAATTAGCCAGGTGTGGTGACACACACCTGTAATCCCAGCTACTCAGGAGGTTGAGGCAGGAGAATCGCTTGAACCCTGGAGACAGAGGCTGCAGCAAGCAGAGATTGGCCAGTGCACTCCAGCCTGGGTAGAAGACTGAGACTTTATCTCAAAAAAAAAAAAAAAAAAAGTAAAAGAAAGGATAAAAACACATCACTGTTGGGCACAATACCCAGTAGCTGTGTGATGGGATCAATTGCACCTCAACTCTCAGCTCACACAGCATGCCCTTGTAAAAACCTTGCACATATACCCCCTCAATCTAAAAGTTGAAATTATTAAAATAAATAACCCAAATAAGTAGACTTCTAGTCATTTAGAGACTATTTGCTTTGTGTACTCACAAAATCTTCTACTGCATCTGTTGACCATTAATAAGAGAGAGGTTTGTGGTTTTAATAATCTAAGCCAGCCATCTGCCAACCTTTTTGGACCAAGGACCAGTTTCATGGAAGACAATTTTTCCAAGAATGGGGGAAGGGGAATGGTTTGGGGATGATTCAAGCACATTACATTTATTGCACACATTATTTATATTATTATTCTCTTGTAATATATCATGAAATAATTATATAACTCACCATAATGTAGGGTCAATGGGGGCCCTGAACTTGTTTTCCTGCAACCAGATAGTCCCATCTGGGGGTGATGGGAGAGAGTGACAGATCATCAGGCATTAGACTCTCACAAGGAGCATGCGACCTAGTTCCCTCTGCCACTGATCTGACAGGAGGTGGAACCCGGGCAGTGACGTGAGCCATGGGGAGCGGCTGATAATACAGATGAAGCTTCAGTCATCTACCACTCAACCTTGCGTTCTGCAGACTGGTTCCTAACAATCTGGACTGCCATTGGTCTGTGGTCTGGGGACTGGGGACCCCTGCTTTAAGCCACTATTAAACTTCAGAGTTCTCTGACAAAGACAAACTCTGTATTATGCTGCTGAGTATCATCAACTATAATAGGAAGCCCATCTTTCATCCCCCTATCTCACTGGAGTTTCCTTACCAATCTCTCCTTCTGGCCCCGTCACCATAAGCCTCTGGATGGCCCCCTGCCATAAAGTAACACCTCTCTCGTGTGACCATGTTTGAGTATTGCCCAGTGAAGCTTTTTGTACATAACTGCCTCTTGTGGTCCTATATTTTTTTCTTGATCGGACTCCAAATCCCTCAAATACCCTACATAGTCTAAGCTTCTAATCCAGTATCAATAGCAAAAGTTTATAATTGAGCTTGGAAGAGCCCAAGTTCTTTCAATGTTACTTATCAGTGGGATACTATTTCTCTCAAAGAACAGTAGAAATTAATAGTGGTATCATGAGGCAACTGAAAACGTAACCACAGGGAAAGAGTTCTGCAAAATTTACCTAGCTAAGACTGACGACTGACTGGTGCTGAGTTTTCACGTCCTCTGCCCCCTTTACATTGTTTCTGTTTTGATATTACCTATCTTACAATTAATATTGCTCATCATCACAATAATATATATGTGTGTGTGCGTGTACAACTATATAAATACAAATATATATATATAGTCACTAAACAGTCAATAAGAAGGATGGAATGCAGACAGAGTTGGAAATCAAGACTGAGTATATTTGTGGCCGTAAAGAAATTTTATGGAAGAGGAATATAGCCAAAATCAATGAAGTGTTCCAGTATCAAACTAGGATGCAACAGACAAGAACTTTCTAACTTCAAACTCTTCTTTTCTGGCAAAAGTCCTTCTCTGTCAACCCAAAGTGAAGGTCATTATTCAGGAGAGTAATTTAAGTCAACATTTTGAGCCCAAGATTGACCCTGGACTGACAATCTAAAGCATATTTTGTTTTAAGAAAACTCCATAAACTGTTACTACTATACTATCTTACTATACATGGCTGCCTGAAGATTCTTCAGGAAAGCATCAGGAGCTGACAAATGAAGTGAACTAAAAGGTCCCTTCCTATGTAGTCACTTCGACCTATACAGTATTTATTTCTTTCATGAAATATCTTGCTGGTGACAAATGACAACCAATATGTCTGTCTTCATATTGCCAGACTGAGCTGAAGTATCATAATACAGTGAACTGAATTAATCCAGTATCTCTAAATACCCAGATGAGTTATGCATAGGGAAAATAAAGATATTTTGCCTTGGCACAAATAATTTTAAAAATTTTTGATAAGCCAAAAGTTTAACCATCACTTTTTCTTTTTTGTTGCACTTGTCAATTTCTCATCAATCTAATTAATCACTTTTACCTACAAAGTATTTATTTATTTCACAAAATATCTTGCAGGTGACAAACAGAAACTTAGGAATTTCTCCGAGCTTTCATCTATAAAAACAATATTCAAACCCCATGGCTATCCACATCCAAACACTGGCCTTGAAAGAAGTACTAGGTTCCAATTTCCCACCCTTGTCTTCATTACAGGATTTCAAATGGGCCACTTATTTGCTCCTGGTTGTATAAGCCCACTAGCAAGGCTCCAACTGGGGACGAGGGAAGATAGAGGCAATAAAGACAGTCTCTACAAGTTACCCTGTTTATGCTCAATTTTTTACTTTTCTTGCCCCATTGATTCCCAGCTCATCCTCAAAATAGAGCCAACTATTTCTCCAGGAGGCATCCAGGAGTACTGTTCCCCTTGTAGCTAGTGCTTTGATTGTTTTATTTTCCATTCTATGATAAAAACCACTCTCTTAAGTCCTGGAGAAAAGTAGACCTCAGACATAAAAATTTGTATATATAAATAAAATGGCAGGAAAGAGTGAGATAGTGAGTGAAACAAGGAAAAGAAGAAAGGAAGGAAGGAAGGAAGGAAGGAAGGAAGGAAGGAAGGAAGGAAGGAAGGAAGAGGGAGGGAGAAAGGAAGGAAGAGAGACTGAGCTTAGAGGTGGCTGTATAATCTAGAAATGCTCTGAGTGTGCATACCATTTTTTGGCTTTAGAATTTATCTGTTGTTCTATTTTTTTCTTGATAAAACATCAATTCTGATGCTTATGTTGCCATACGGGAGAAAACAGAATATGTACCCTTTATCTCATAATTGACATGATTGATTTAAGAATACTCCTTGATCTATTTTAGTCAGTTAGTTACAACATCTCCCTTTGCTGGGAGTTAGGAAATTCTGTTTGGAACAATGGACTGGACAGGATGGGTGCTCAGATGTAGGTGGGGGAAAACTTACGTTTTGATAATAATGTTCCTTCCTCAAACACACATATAGATACACATTCATGTATGTTCACAAACACATTACAAACTACTTTGTCTAGGAAAATCCACATTAGCATTATAATATATGCTATATTGCTATATAATATATAGCAATATAATATAATAACAAGTCTAATATTTTTAAATTTATCTGTAATACTTAGGGAAGAATAAGAAACCAAAGGACAAAATTGTGTCTTGAGCTTTTAAAAAGGGCAGCCGGTTGGGAGGTGTCAAAGAGAAGAGTCTCTCTGCATATCACACTCCACATTTTAAACCTGAGTGAAGAGGCTTCACAGTGAACAACTGTCTAGTTAATAAAGTGGTGGGAGGCATTGGAGCTTGAAATTATGGATCACTTTTGATTAAATGTAGCTCACAAAAAGTAATCCCTGGCTTTTGGTGGCACAGTCCCCACTATCGTATGCAAAAATGTAAATGCCATCACTTATTAAATCTAGCCTGAGTGATAACTGAGGATCACCCTGGGGATGATACACTTTAAAAAATAAAAATAAAGAAGACCTACAATTCTCCTCAAAAATAATTAAATCTTCACCAATTGGCCAGGTGGTTGATGGAATATTTTTTGGTGTTTTTCTTTGTTTGTGAGGAGCAGTAGGGTTTATAGGAATGATCATTAAATTTGGAGTTCAAATATCATCTAGATTGCATCATGTATTAACTGTGATTTGGCACCAGTGAATTGATATCTCTGAGCCTCTACTTTCTCATTCTAAAATACAGTCATTAAAATACAGACCCCCCCCAAGGATTGCTGCGATTATTAAATATGATAATTTATGTTAAAAAAGTCAGGTCTCCTGCCTAGAATGCATTAGAATCTAAGCACAATTTGCTCTCTGCAGTAATCTGAGCTTCCATCCCAGCACCTGATGTGCAATGAGTGCTCAATAGGTGAAAGCTGCTACTATTACTGTTGTCATTATTTACTATTACAGTTGTTTTGTTAATTTTTTTACCACTATTCTTCTACTACTTTGTTCAGGACCAGGCAATGAGTTGAGAATTTTCTAAAAAGTAAATGTTATTACAATGTCCCAAGAAGAAATTGCTTTTGATCTTGACTCATTTTACTTTTTCCATATTTTTATTCATTTTTATATTGAAATTCTCCTTTTGATATATTTTAACCATAATCTTTGTTTATGGGAACCAAAACCCCAGCATCTGGTAATAAGTTGCTTATGAGAAGGTAACATAATTTTTTATTAGAAAATCAAAATCAATAAATCACACATTTTGCCCTTAGCAGAGGTTAAGTGAACACATTATCCACAACATCAGGTTTTTACCTCATTATGAGCTTGTATTTTCAGCAGTAAAATGGACTTTTTTCAGTCTTCAACTGTTAGCATATGCTGGAAAATTTTATTGATTTAAATCTAGGGCTGTCAGGATGCCAGATCAGAGTACTGGAGGTAATGAAGAGTGTAGCATTTTCTGCAAAGGACTGGGGACTGCTAGGTACAGGCAGAAAGTATTGTCTGGGGATTGCAAAGTCAACTTTGTGAAGGCGAGCTTCAAATCCCAGTGTGGAGCACTGCCCTGAGAACATATTTCATGGGGAGCAGTTTTATATTTGCCCACTGTAATCCTCTAATTAATTTAGTAATTCATTCATTCATAAAGTGTTCATTGAATGCTAAGTCCCAGTCATATTAAGTGTGTTAGATAGAGGTTTTCGGTCCTATCCTTCATGAAGTTTATAGCCTTCAAGATGATATACAAATATATCCATGCCTTCTTTGAAGAAGTGTCTATTCAAGGATATAGCCCATTTTTAATTATTACATTTTTTCACTATTGAGTTGTAACAGTTCCTTATATATTGCAGAGATTAACCCCTTATCAAATGAGTGATTTGCAAATATTTTCTCCCATTCTGTAGGTTGCCTTTTCACTCTATTATTGTTTGTTTCTGTTATCGTGCAGAACTTTTCAGTTTGATATCATTCTACTTGTTTATTTTTGTTTTTATCATATGTGTTTTTGGTGTCTTGTTCACAAGGTCATTGCTAAAACCAACATCATGAAGTTTTCCCTTATGTTTTATACTAGAAGTTTTGCAGTTTCAGGTCTTATGTTTCAGTCTTTAATTCATTTTGAGTTGATTTTTGTTTGTGGTTCAGCTAAGGGTCTAATTCCGTTCCTTTGCGTGCAGATATCATTTTCCCAACATCATTATTTTGAAAAGACTATTATTTCCTCACTGGGTGTTCTTGGGCCCTTTATCAGAGAACAGTTGACTGTAAATGCATGAATTTATTTCTGGGCCCCCCACTCTGTTCCATTCATCTATTTGTCTTTATGCTACTACAATTCTGTTTTTATCACTGCAGTTTTGTAATATATTTTGAATCAGGAAATTTGATGCTCCTAGTTTTGTTCTTCTTTTTCAAAAATGATTTGGGTGTTTTGTGGTCTTTCATGGTTTCTTAGGAATTTTAGAATTTTATTTTCTATTTCTGTGAAAAATGACATTGTGGTTTTGAGAGAGACTGCATCGGATTTCTAGATCATTTTCCATAGCATGAACATGTTAACAATATTATATCTTCCAATCCATCAACACTGCAGAACTTTCCATTTGTGTGTGCTTTGTCTAATTTTTTTCATCAATATTTTGTAGTTTTCCATGTACAGGTCTTTCTTTTACCTATAATATGGTTTGGCTCTGTGTCCCCATTCAAATCTCACCTTGAATTATAATCCCCATAATCCCCATGTGTCCAGGGAGGGACCTGGTGGGAGACGATTGGATCATGGGGGCGATTTCCCCCATGCTGTTCTCATGATAGTGCCTTATCACAAGATCGGATGGTTATGCTAGTGTTTGACAGTTCCTCCTTCTCACACACAATCTCTCTCTCTCTCACCTGCCGCCATGTAAGATGTGCCTGCTTCCCCTTCCACCATGACTGTAAGTTTCCTGAGGCCTCCCCAGCCATGTGGAACTGTGAATCAATTAAACTTTTCTTTATAAATTAGCCAGTCTCAAGTAGTTCTTTATAGCAGTATGAGAACAGACTAATATATACCTCCTTAGTGAAGTTTAGTGTTAAGCATTTTATTTCTTTTGGTGCCATTATAATTGGGATTGTTTTTCTAATTTCCTTTTTAGACAGTTCCTTGTTACTGTACAGAAAAAAAAAAAACCTGATTTTTGTATGGTGATTTTGTATCTTGCAACTTTACCAAAATTGTTCATTGTTTCTAACTTTTTTTAAATGGGGTATTAAGGATTTTCTATATATATATAAGATTGTGTTGTCTGCAAAGATGGACAATTTTACTTCTTCTTTCCAATTTATATCACTTTTGTTTCTTTTCCTTCCTAATTGCTCTACTGAAGACTGCCAATATCACATTGAATGAAGTGACAAGAGTGGGCTTCCTTCCCTTGTTCCTGACCTTAGGCAAAAAAAAAGTTTCAGTTTTTCGCATTTGATTACGATGTCAGCTGTAAGTTTTCATTTTTGATTTTTACTATTTTGAGATCATGTCTTTCTATATCTAGTTTGTTGAGAGCTTTTATAATGAAAGGTTGTTTGATTTTGACAAACTCTTTTTCTGCATCTATTGAAATGATGTAATTTTTATCCTCTATTCTGTTAATGTGGTGTATTACATTAATTGATTTCCATACTTTCACCATCCTTGCATCTCAGAAGTAAATCCCACTTGGTCATGTTGTATGATTCTTGGATTCAGCTTGCTAGTATGTTGTTGAATATTTTTGCATATATTCACCAAGGATACTCGCTTGTAGCTTTCTTTTCTCTTGGTGTCTTTATCTGGTTTTGGTATCAGTTTAATGAGTTTGGATGTGTTCTTCCTCTTCAAATATTTTAGAAGAGTTAGAGAAGTATTGGCATTATTATTATTATTATTATTTTTAATGCTTGGTAGAATTCATCAGTGACGCTGTCTTGTCCTTAGATTTTCTTTGTTGGAAGGTTTTTGATTACCAAATCAATCTCCATACTATTTATAGATTTGTTCAAACTCTATTTTGTCATAATTTAGTCCTGGTAATGTGTATGTTTTTAGGAACTTATCCATTGCTTCTATGTTATCCAGGTTGTTGGTGTGTAATTGTTCATAATATGAGTCCTTTTCTTTTCTGTGTCTTCAGTTGTAATGTCAGCCAGATAGAATTAGAAGCCCTGAAACTCCCCACACTACCACCAACATATTAATTCATCAACAATTCACAAATTCCCTTTGTGAGAAATCAGAAACTAGTTGAAAGGGTCTTGCACCCTGGGAGAATAAAACCAAACTCATCAAAGGAGGCAGTGAGATTTTTCACACCCTCTTGCCATAGATCCTGACCCTGATAAGCATCATATGATCAGGAGGAGACCCCAACCCTAGGTCCCAGCTTCACCCAGGGCAGGGAAGGGGTTGGTTTCTGCATCTGTCATCCCACATTTTCCAAGACAGCTTCCCCAAAACTGGCCTCTGTCTTGCCAGTTGGTGCTCTGATTGGTATGGTAGAGTCTAGTATCCTTGGGGAGTACGAAGGCAGTGGTTTGGGCTGGCAAATCCCATTGGTCCTCCTGCTCAGCATGGAGTAAGTGAACAAATAGAACACAGCTGCTTGCTTCTCTCTGGGGAAGAAAAGAGTTGACAGAGGCTTCCAGAATTTCTGCTTAGGCTAATTGGTGGAACCCCTATTTATTTTTTTCTCAAAATTTTAACACTCAGTCTGCAGTAAAAGTTAAATAAAAATTGAATGGATATGAAAAGATAGATTATTTGTAGTTATAAATCTGTACCTACATACCTGTGTTATTTCATTTCTCAGAATGCTTTGGCCTTTGATTATGATAGAGGAGAAAGAGTTTAACCTTTTTAAAGTTTGAACCAGGCTTGCAGAATTTGGTGGAAAGAATTGAGAGAATAATTAGGGTTGGAAAATGAGATCTAAATGGCAAAATTAGAGAGCACAAAGTATTAAAAAATATCCAGAGGTCGGTAACATGAATGAGGACACTCTGCACAATTGCTAATGTGCCTTCTGTGGCAAGTGTCTGCTCCTTTCTCATACCACCTTTCCTTTCTTTAAAATAAGTATCTGCCTTGATGCTCATCTCCTTCTTCCCATCATACCTTGAGCCCTCAGGCTCTTTCAGTGACAACTACCTGGAGTGCATACCTGCCAGCTCCCACAGCATGTTTCCCACCTGCGTCAATCCTCAAAAAATATGTCAGGAGCTCTTGTCATTTGTTATTTGCTCTCACCAGTCAAATATGTCAAGAAATTGTGTACGTGAAGTATTGTTTTGGTGTCATCCTTGTGGGAAGCCCAGGACAGACACTCGGTCCTCACTTCCATGTTTGTCAGGAAATATTGAAAGGACCTCAGGCATTTTAACTTATATCCTCTGTTTAACCTCTTTTCATCAGTTCTAGAGTAATCTGGATCTCAGGTAATTATGGCCTGGTCCTTGGAGATATAAGAAGTAAGACACTGTTTTCATCAGATCTCCTTCTGTTATTTTACAACTCTCTTTCCATGGACACTTCTATGGTTCAAGAGAATGCACACAAATAAAATTATCTATTAAGGAATTCTACAGGATACACTATTTACTTGATTTTGCCAACTCTGGGTGCCACAGTCTTGACTCTGATGTGATATAAGATTTGAAGACAATTTCCAAAGAACTCAGGATAAGTAGTTATGCTACTCAGACGCATTTGTGCTTCTCCAGTTCTCCTGTTTCCAGCCCCAGGAGAAAACTATGCATCTCTAATTCAGATGTGATCATAGGCATCCTCTTACCACAGAACATGAGTGGACAGCCAGCCTCTGGGCCTCCTTCAGGTGAAAGTATTTAAGAGAGGTCTCCCACTCAAAGGCAGATCAGACATAATGAGGAGCTGAGCCGCCTACCTACATATCATGATATGAACAAGAAATAGCTGTTTCTGGTTCGAATCACTGATGTTTTATTGTCTGTTACCATTGCATGACTCAGTTTAAACTGATAAATACGGAGGCATTTAAAAGAGGTCCCGAGGCATTGGGAGCCCTTACAGTAAGTTTTTCAATAATACATACTTTACTCACTGTCATATGAATAAAGCAGTACTGAAATGCTTCTTAAAGAATTGAAGGTTTTATGATGGTGCTGGAATCACTTTATCTCTCTGAATATTCAGTTTCACATTTGTGAAAAGTGAGGATTTAACTTAATACTGTCTGGAGTTTCTCCCCAATCCATGACTCGATTACTTCTCTGCATACTTTGAATTCACTGCACATTTCCTCACCCCACACATGGAAAATTACATGCACTGAGTATGTGAACAAGAGGAACACCTTTAAAAAGGGTAAAGTCCTTAATTTCATGATATAATTTTTCAGGAGTATGTTGCCAAAATTACTGTGTTAGCATGGGTAAGCATGAATTAGACTCTTCTATATAAAACAAACTTCGTGGAGGTTTTTTTTTTTTTTTTTTTCTTTTTGAGATGGGGTCTCACTCTGTTGCTCAGGCTGGAGTGCAGTGGCATGGACACAGTTCACTGCAACATCCACCTCCCAGGCTCAAGCTATCCTCCCACCTCAGCCTCCTGAGTAGCTGGGACCACAGGTGCTTGCCATCACGTCCAGCTAATTTTGATAGTTTTTGTAAAGATGTATCTTGCTACATTGCCCAGGCTGGTCTTGAACCCCTGAACTCAAGGGATCTGACCACTTGGGCCTCCCACAGTGCTGTGATTACAATCGTGAGCCACTGCACCTGGCTGGAACTATTAACATGAGCATCTGTTTGTTTTTGTCCTTTGAAAGATTAAGCAGTCATTGGGATAACCCATTTCTTGCCCTAAAAATCCAGTGTTTATTCATGCTGGCATTGGTGTGAACCCTGTAGAGTTCTATCTCTTTTCAGTATTTCACTCTCCCACCCACACACAGCTAATCAATCACCAACTATGATAATTTGACTATTTCAGAATTGCTAGTATCCATGAACCTTTTCCCATCCCCACTGGCAATATCTTGATCCAAGAAAGCTTGCTTGCTGCCACCTGCTCCTAACTGGTATTTTTGATGGCATCTTTGCTTCAGATATATTTTCCTCCAAGTCTCAGCCTTTCCCTGTGATATATATATATCACCTCTCTTTCCTGCTCTTCTTCACTTTGAAATTTTTATTTTTTCTTAAGGAAATTTTCCCTGCCTGTCTCTCTTCAATTAAGGACAAATTCCCTTTACATAAACAGCAAAACAATTTTATTTTCATTTTCATGAGACTAAAGTAGATAACTATAATTTCTTGCTGAGGTTATTGCAGTTGGTGATCTTACAATTACTTATCCTGCTCCAGTGTGCTCTTCATAATGCTAATTGTATCTTCACACAAGATAAAGTTCAAGTACAGCTTGGCAAAAAATGATCTCATTCTTAGTTATTCCTCTTATTGCACCTCCTACTGAGCTGCAATCTCACCTTAGGTGTTAGGTTCATTGACCTAAGGGAATGTGCCTAATAGAACATTTTTCTCTGGCCTCCAACAATTGAAGCTTTGCTCCTCAGTCTTTAATATTCCTGATCCAGATTCTCCCGTGGCTAACATCTAATGGTTTCTGAGAGCCCATTCAGAAGGACATTTTCAATTCTAAGAAGCCTTTTTTGAAACTCTAAAGTGGGTTAATTTCCTGCTATTCTCCACAATTTTCCTGGCATTTACTACCATTGTATTACACTAAATTTGTATTTTCATTTTACCTATCTGGATCTTCCAGTAGAGTTGATGTTCCTTGAGGGCAAAGCTTAACTTTTATTCATTTTATAGGTCTAAGGCAAATCTTTTACCCTCTCTTGAACTTACTCTTCTTGCCTGAAAAGAAACCTCATGCTCTTTCCTCCTGACAGCTTTGAGGCTTATGAAAACTGACCTAGGTAACGGATATAAAATTGATGCATTAACTACAAAATACTGTACAGGTGGAATGGACATATTCCAGTTCCTAGCACATGGTAGGCTTGTAATAAATGTCAGTTGGTGACAGTGCAAATTGAAATCTAAGCAACATGTGTTACCTCAGAAGGTTAGTCTCTACTCAGTCATTCAGATTCTATCAATACCTAGACAAAGTAATGGCATCCAACAGCCATGCATTTTCTGTTCCACAAAACCAACAGGAATAAGGATTATCTTGGTGACCTATTGAGGCAGTAATTCAAAATTCAGAAGTTTCTTTTTAGCTTGTTTGTAAATAGTTCAGTGAAGATTTTGGACCAAAGTGTTTTTCTATTTTTTTGCACTATACAGCTCATTGTTACATGCTTGCATGCATACCTGTATTTACCATTTACTGTATAGTAGGCAAGAACTTGGGGAAATATTTGAAGATCTGGAACTGCCCTTCCTATCAAGAGTTCTACTGATCAGTGGAAGAGATAGATGGAAAAATGAAACAAAACAATGAAACGTAAACCAAAATGAATGAAAACACATACAGGTAATAAGGGCTCCAAGGTGAGTGCTCCCTGGGTGGAATGGTGTTAATAAAAGAGAGAATAGTCCAAAAAGCATTGTAGCAGAAGGTCAAAGCAAGATCTTTCAGGGATAAAGCAAAGTTATTTAGATTTAAAAAGAAAATGATTAGGAAGGTATAGGATTTTTTTTCGGTGTGTGGGCCCAGGGGGCATACTCCAGACAGAAATTTTCTAGCATGTAAAAGTAAAGGTGGCAAGAGATATTCCATGAGGCATTTAACATTAAGGGAAGTATGTGTGTTTTAAGAAACCCAGGGCTTGGCATTAATAGGGACCTGTTGTTTTGCAGTCAGAACAAGAAGAATTTCTGAAACCCCTCTAAGTTGGTCACCTATATTTGAAACCGCCCAACTAGTTCACCCTGCCGTCTTCCTAGACAGCCAATTTACCAAGACCGGGGAATTCCGATAGAGAAGGAGTAATTCACACAGAGCCAGCTGTTGGGGAGACTGGAGTTTTATTATTACTCAAATGTCAGTCTCTCTGAGCATTGGAGGATGAGTTTTTAAGGACAATTTGGTGGGGAGTGAGGAGAGTGAATCAAGGAGTGCCGATTGGTTGGGTCGGAGATGAAAATTATAGGGAGTCCAAGCTGCCCTCTTGTGCTAAGTCAGTTCCTGGGTGGGGGTCACAAGATCAGATGAGCCAGTTTATCAATAGGTGGTGAAAGCTGATACATCAAGTGGAGTGTCTGCAAAACATCTCAAGCACTGATCTTAGGTTTCACAATAGTGATGTCATCCCCAGGAGCAGTCTAGGGAGGGTCAGAAACTTGTGGCCTTTAGCTATATGACTCCCAAACCATAATTTCTAATCTTTTGCCTAATAGGTTAGTCCTACATAGGCAATCTAGTCCCCTGGCAGGAAGGGGATTTGCTTTGGAAAAAGGCTATTATATTCATTTCAAATTTCGAACTAATTTCCTCCCAAAGTTAGTTTGGCTTATGCCCAGGAATGAGCAAGTACAGCTTGGTGATTAGAAAGAAAATGAAGTCGGCCGGGTCACATCTCCGTCACTGTCTCAGTTACAATTCTGCAACAGTGGTTTTCATATTCTGTGGCCAAAAAGAAGGCCCATTTCAGCAGAATTATATGAGCAAGTAACACGTTAGACAATGACTTAGTGAGAGTAGGGAGGAGCAATGGTAAGTCTAGAAACGGATAAAGAGGCTAGTATTCCTGAGGCTTAAAGAACATAAACAAGAATCAAGGCTGTAGAAGGATTTTAAGTGATTAGTACAGCAGTTTTGTTTTTTTAATACAGAGCGTTTATTTTTTTCTATGTATTTATTTTGCAAAGGAATCATTTTCTAAGCAAAATCTTATGTCAGGGATTTGCCAGTGTTTTATCTGTCGTGACACCTCTGATCATTTGGGACTAGTTTCTTGTATCACTGTGTCAAGAAGGATTCAAAGGCTGTATCTAGCCTGTAGGGGAAAGAAAATGTGATTGGATGATGATGTATGTCATGGACAAGATAAATAGTGCCGAGATAAACCATAAATTTGTTATCTCTGTTTTCCATGTACATTCAATACAATGGAACAGAGATGTGATGTTCATGCTTTAGTCATGAGATGAGAATTCCAGAGTTCTAATAGGTCATCCCTTTGCTCTTTGCACCATCTTCATCCTGGGTAATATACTGTCCAATTATCTCCTAGAGCATTTATTTGGAGTTCAATGGCACAGTCATAGCTCACTGCAATCTCGTCTTTCTAGGCTCAAGCAATCCTCTTCTCTCAGCCTCCTGAGTAGCTAGGACAACAGGCATGCACCTCCATGTCTGGCTAATTTTTATTTTATTTTTGTAGAGATGGGGTCTCCCTTAGTTTTCCAGGCTGATCTTGAACTCCTGGCCTCAAGCAATCCTCCTGCCTTGACCTCCCAAAGTGCTAGGATTCAACAGCACTGCTGGTATAGTAGTATTATGCATTATTCCCAAAGTGTTGGGATTATAGGCATGAACCACCATGCCCAGCCATCTCCTAGAACATTTAGATCTTTGAATAATAAAGCTTGCAAACTACTGTTCTAATTAAAACACCCTTATTTCATAGATGGAGAAAGTTTTCTCTAATCGTGGAACTGCAACAGCTATTTTCACAAAGAATGTTCTCAAAACTGGGATTAATGCTTTGTTTTTAACAGATTACTTTGCAATAACAAAGAATACAAGGTGAAAAATTCTCATCTCAATAGATTTAAGAACACAGCTTCTGGCTAATGAAATACCTTATAATTTCTAATTGGTTTAGATGTCCCTCGTCCTTCTCAGGTGAATAATATCATTTAAATATTTTCAGTAATTTTCCTTTAACAGGCTTTTAAACTTAATGTTTCTGCCTTGCTTCAGGACAACATCTTTTAATTGCTCTAAATTATCAGTGATGTCTGTAGCATTTTCACTGAACCTGGATTGATTTCAATTAACTTTCTCACGCTTTTGCATAAAAGTAGTCTTTTTCAATTTGCCTAATTGGATCATACAACCTCTTACAGCTGAGGAATGACAGTCGTTTTAAAGGTTGAGAAAGGAGACAAAAATCAAGGTTGTTTACTGCCTAATGTCTCCTTATGGAGTTTTCAGTTGTGGTTGATCAAGAAAGACCATTCGCTAAGAATGTGGGTTACAGTCGAAGTAGACTATCCCATTAATGGAGCCCTTTGAATTTCCTAGGAATGCCTTTTAGCTCCAAGGGAATGATCAAAAAGAATTTCGTTAAACCCTGTTTAAACAACCCTCCCCCAAAGAAAACACTGTCCTCTTCCCATTTTTATCTTCCTGTGGATTTGATAGAAGTGATAGGCCCCCAATGTCTTCTGCACCTGTGTACAGTGAGGGACGGAAATAGAGATCTGCTGGTGCTTTTATTCGGGATTATTGTTGGATGATGAGATTTGGGATTATTAAATACTAGCAAGCAACTTTTCTAGGCAGAATAAAATAGGGTCTCAGAATATTGGAGGTTACAGAAATTGAAGCTACAAAATATAACGTGAGACAAAGTAGATGGTACAGAACCTAGAGTGAATCGAAAAGAAATAGGAAAAATGAGAGAGGATGAGACAAGGATGAAGAAAGTTAACTTTTAGTGCCATATCTAATAAATCCAAGAGACCCAACTGAAAAAAGGAGCACCGATAATTCAACAGAATTAGATGACTAACTGCAAAATTACCATAAAAAATCCAAGTTTCTTAAAAAGAATAATAGAGTGAGAATAAAGGAATTTTATTTAATCTTCCATGAAAATGTAATATACCTAGCAGTAATCTTTTAAAATGCGTGAGATCTATAGAACACTTGGGTCTATAAAGAGTTAGTCATCATTTTGGGGTACAACTTAATATGTTAAAGAAGTCAGTTATCCTTAAGTTAATCTAAAAATTATACACAGTTGTAGAGTAAGTTGTAAGTAGAACTCGATGCTTAGAAATAGACTCTAGTTGATTCTAAATTATAAGCAAGCAGGAATAGTGACAATGATTGGAAAAAATAATGAGGGAAAAACCTACACTAAGTCAAAATTTAAAAAGTAAAATTTCAACCAAAGAAGAAGATATCTTTTGTATAAAGTAATCCTATTCAGTGAAAGTGTGATAAGCATCAACATTCTGACAGACTATAATCTATACAAATAATTGCAGTAACCTCATCTAGATTACTAATTTCTGTCTATTTGTTTGTATCGAGAGCCTAGAGCGCAGTGTCACAATCTCGGCTCACCGCAACCTCCATCTCCCGGGTTCAATCGATTCTCCAGCCTCAGCCTCCCCAGTAGCTAGGAACACAGGCCTGCCCCACCACACCAAGCTAATTTTTGTATTTTCAGTTGAGATGGACTTTCACTATGTGGGCCAGGCTGATCTCAAAATCCTGACCACAGGTGATCCACCCGCCTCGGCCTCCCAAAGTGCTGAGATTACAGGCATGAGTCACTGTGCCTGGCCAATTTCTGTTTTGTTGTAAAGACAAGAGACTATGTATCAATATGCTGATACACATAGCAAAAAGTCTTTCATAACAACAACAACAAAAATCACCAATGGAGTGGCAACAGAAATTAATTTTTTTCACGTTTCTAGAGCCTGGAAGGCCAAGACCAAGGTGTTCATGGGCCTGGTTTCTTCTAAGCCTATCTTTGGCTTGCAGATAGTGCCTTTTCTCTGAGTCTTCCCACAGTCCTTCCTCTGTGCACAGGCATCCCTAGTGGCTCTTTTTGTCCAATTTTCCTCCTTCTACAAGGAGTCTAGATGGACCAGATTATAATCCACACGAATGGCCTCATTTTAACGTAATCAACACTTTAAGGATCCTATCTCCCAAATACAGTGACATTGTGAGGCACTGAATTTTCTGGGGGTTACATATTCAAAATATAAATTTTGAGAATACGTGATTCAGTCTGAAACAGACTAAACAACCTGAGTAGCCACAGAGTATTCATTAAATAAGTCATGGTGCATCTCTGCAATGAAAACCATATAGATGTGTTGCATAATCAATCCATTCTGGCTCACATGAAATACTTTCCAAGATGCATTAAATAAGAAAGTGTATTAATATAAAGTAAGATATGCTAATATATTAAAAAGACATAGAGTTTGACAGACAAACGCATGTGCGCACGCGTGCACACACACACACACACACACAAATAAACATGCTCTTAGGATTATCATATCATAGGAAGGTTAGCCAATGGAATGGGATAGTGTTCACTTGTAGAGAGAGAGAGACATATCTCATGACCTAGGGATGGGTTGCAGATTATTTTTGATTGCTTATTATTATTATTTTAAATGTATATGCATTATTTTAAATGAAACAGAAAGAAAAAAATTTTAAGAGGAGTGATTCTAAGACTTGTAGAATGTGCAAAAATGATGATGATGTCCTTAACTAAGAAAATGAATGCAGAAATAAAAATAATAAAACAAATGAATTTGTGGAAATCCGCATCCATGACATTCAAGCACTTCTTTCTAAAGACCTTTGCAGTGATATTGTTATAGTATCATCCTCACCCTTCTGATATTTTAAGTAATTAAATCTCCTTCAATAAGGTCATGCCCATGTAATATTGAACTCCATAGTAATGTCAGTCCTATTATATTGAGCCACCAATGTGTTACTTCACTTGTGAGACTATATTTCCGCTAGACTACACCACAGACACATTAAAATGAGTGGAATATTAAATTGACCATCACTCCACTACAGAATATGTTATCAGTCTCCATTATAACGCAGTGCAGCTTTCTTGAGAGACCAGGAAAACTTTTTGGTATTGTTGGTAAGTTTCTGCTTTCTCTTTCATGTTGGTAGATATTTAATTTAATTATCAGGGTTGAATGAACTTGGTGCAGCTGAGTGATAGCTAAGTGCTCTGTGGAACTGGAACCGTCCACAAACAAATTAGTTCTCCAGATGTGGAGACATAAATAATCATGCAGGTGCTGTCTGCGTGTGGGTGTAAAGGGGAAATAGGCATTATGAGCAATCACTGAATATTTTCTGCAATAGTAGGGAGAGCATTTGGATGCAGAGAACAGTATAGTTGTTTCATCTAGAGGAATACCCTTCACATTATTTTCTATTTTAAACTTCGTCTCTACCCAGTCATAAATTTATCTGCATCCTACCTTTTCTATATGTCCTGTGTCCACATTCTGACTCACCTGCCTGTGCCTTTGTTCATGCTGCCACATGTAAACTATGGAAAAAGGTTTTATAAACCATCCTCTTTTTTCAGTCTCATCCACTAAAACCTTCCCACCAGAAAAAAAAAAAACTATAATAAATACAACCAATCAAATAATTATCTTGCTCAAGTTTATTCTGAGGTCGCCTGTTGACTAAAGGAAAGAACCTCAACTCCTCGGATAGCTGTGCCAGCGACTTCAAAATATGGTTCTTATTTATCCCTCCATTCCAATCCCCATGAATTTCCTCTCTTATGCTTTATACTCCAGAAAGGAATATTCCCAGTTCCCTGAATGTGTCCAATATACTTCTGGTCTAGAAAGATCCTAAAGAAATTGCATTTCAATGTAAGTATCTAATGAACCCCCTCATCTAAAGACTAATATATATATATATTTACCTCTTAAATTTTCGCTGCAAATGAAATTAAAATGACCAATTATTATTCATTTAAATAAGAAAATAATTCTAATACTTTAACAAAAGGATGCCTTTTATAGGGGAACTCTATGCATCATAGCAAGGTAGATGTAGCTTGGATTAGCATCCTACTTTCAGCAACCTAGTTAATGTCACCCTCTTCTTGCCATACTGAATAGTTGTTGACAAGGCTGACATCCAAGCCTTGAAATACAGGCAAACAGAGAGTGAGGACATGGTTGCTTTAATTTTGAGCACATTGATTCTAATAATTTCTTTGTTAGGATCTGATTAATCATTTCTGCAGATCTGAAAAGTTTATGCTATTTTTTAAAGCTAGAAAATCACTATTGGCCACACATTTACTGACATTCAGAGCATGGGATACCATAGTGATTCAATTACTATCAGTTATGGGTGGAACAGAGATGTCAACTATTGACTGGAGGCAGCAAGAATTTCCTTCCTGCAATTTCTACAAGTAGCAATAGAAGTAGGAATGGAGACACAATCCCTACAAGTTGCTTTATTTTGTTATGTTTTGGTAAATATAGAAACATGGTTTTCCTGTTCTTTAGAGTTGACTGAGAGGGTTCCGTTTTCTATTTGGACTGAGAACAAATGTTTTCTTTGTTGTAAAACCAGGGTGTAGGTGTCATGGAGACATTTGGAATAACAGATGTCAAGCACATTTGCACAGACTTTTGTAAGAGAGGGATTTGAAACAGGACTTTCTGGAATATCAGGTGGTCTTCAGAATTCCCCATGTCATCTCAATGGTCTATATGCTACTTCACCTGTTTAGAATGGCCACTTCTGTTTGGTTCACTAGCACAATCTCAGTAAACCACTGAGCATCAGTTGAAGTACTCCTCCCATTTTAAAGCCTCCATTCACTCCCCCCACAAAAATATTCTAGTATAGTTGCTATAGAAAACAGTGTGGAGATTTCTTAAAGAACTAAAAGTAGAACTACCATTTGATCCAGCAATCACACTACTGGGTATCTACCCAGGGGAAAAGAAGTCAATATTCGAAAAAGACATTTACACTCACATGCTTATAGCAGCAAAATTCACAACTGCAAAATCGTGGAACCAACCCAAATGCCCATCAATCAACAAATTGTGTGTGTCTATATATATATATATATATAGACACACACACACACACACACCACATATAATATATATATTATAATGGAACACTATGCAGCCATAAAAAGGAATGAATTAACAGCATTTGTAGTAACCTGGATGGGATTGAAGACTATTATTCTAAGTGAAGTAACTCAGGAATGGAAAACCAAACATCGTATGTTCTCAATAATATGTGGGAGCTAAGCTATGAGGACGCAAAGGCATAAGAATGATACAATGATACAATGGACTTTGGGGACTTGGGGGGAAAGTGGGAGGGGGATGAGAGATAAAATACCACAAATATAGTGTGGTGTATACTGCTCAGGTGATGGGTGCACCAATATCTCACAAATAACCACTGAAGACTTTACTCATGTAACCAAATACCACCCGTACCCCCAATATCCTATGAACAATTTAAAATATATATATTTTCATACCTTCTACTATGTCTCTACGGCTTCAAGAGAGCAATTGTCTTAGTCGCTTATTTGCTCCCTGAGGACTAGAATCTTATACCCTTTCACCTTTGTACCTGGAGAGCCTAGCATAAATTCCTACCAGGTAGTAGTTGGTGCACACATTAAAGAAATTCTAGAATGGATTACTAAATGCAAACTAAATTAATGAGTTGACGAAGAAAGAATAAAAATGATTTCTTCTGTTTGAGTTCTATGAAGAGGAGAACAAGAGCTTGGCATAAATAAATATAAATACTTGATAAATATAAAGGGAGTAATTTGGGGGGAGAAGAGATCTCCCCCAGCCTGGCATGGTGGCTTGGAACTCGTCTGAAAATAAAAGAGTGTGGGTGGTAAGATTAGATTATAAGAATGATTACTGATAGTAGCAGTTGGTAATAGTTATTGGTTGATGACTGCATAGCAAAATCTATACTGTGTGGTTGACATAATTACCTAAAACAATTCTCAGCATAACACTTTGATTCAGCTGCTTTTTTTAGCACACCCATTTTACAGATAAAACAATTGAAGCAAGTGATAGTGTGGAATTTGTGCTAAGGAATTCTAACTTTGGAGGCGACTCTGAAAACACTTACCATATATTCTGTGTCTTAAACCAACCTTATTCAATTATCCTGAATCATTATCTACATAAATATCATACTTTTCAGTCTTTCTGTATTGATTTTTAACTTGTTCTTATTTTTCAAATAGTGCCTCCATATGGATCTTCCTAAATGCGCATAAGCAATTACTGATTTCTTAGAAATACCATTGAAAAGCACCCTGAATGTGTCCACTATGTGAGGACACTAACAACAAATCTATCACATTCTTTCTTAATATGTTTATAAATTTTGCTAACATATATTTTAGCAACAATAAGAAACTATTGATAAATGTATTTTTTGAATAGTCAAGTGATATAAATATAAACATATTAACCCAGGTATATTTTTGTCAATATAATGCACAAATATGTTTTTAAAGGTTTTGAACATTTTCAAGGGTTACACATTATAAAAAAGACAGTAATACGCCATCCGGGAAGTGCAGGCAGCTAGGTTTGTGGCATTTAATAGTAAGACAAGAAGGCAGCAGAAACCGGAGTCTTGATCAAAGGTCTTCCCAAAGGATAATTCTTATCTAGGTCCACCTGGCTCAGGAACTTTAAATATAGCTTCCCAGAAATTAATTTGAAAAAAGAAATCTAGGTAACACTACAAAAACGTCCACTCTGGAGTTCTGAAGCAAACTTGTCAGGCATTCAAAAGGCATGGAACAAGATGTCTTCATGAGGATGGTAAGGAGCCTTAGAAACCAAGAGGAAAAGACAGAGGTGCTCAAGTAGACTGGAAAACACTAGAGTCAGAAAGTTTCATGGAAATCAGTGCTTTGAGCGGCGAATCAGATTACAACAGAGTTTTTGGTTTGGCATCACTGACGTTTGGGGCCAGAAAGTTTTTTATTGTGGAGTGTTGTCCATCACATTTTAGGACGTTTGGCAGCAATGCTACCTCTACCCTCTAGATGTCAATAGCACTGCACCTCCAATTGTGACAACTCATAGTCCAGTTTCCCCTATAGGGCAAAACCTCTCCTAGTTCCTACCAATTTACAGACTCTATGATTCTGTAACTACTCTCTAATTCCAAAGTAGGATGTATTAATATATCAAACTTGGCATGATGTACTGGTTTTGTTTCAAATTAATCCTGGGTTTCCTATATATCCTCTTCTTTTGTGCCTTTTACAAATTATTCCACAATAAAAACTGGCATTCATTTAGTCCATTTGTAAAACTAAGTCTCAACAATAGGAAATTATCGATTCAGAACAGAATGTACTCTCTGTAATCCTTAACAAAGTAACACTAATATAATTAGCAATAAAAAATGGGATGTGGGTAAAAAGTTTCAGAGTGCTAATTATCTTATTTGCATAAAAGGAAGTCAATCCATACTGCCTTAAACATGTGGGTAAAATAATGACTCTAACCTCTTAACGATTTTAATAATGTATTTTCTTAATTTCAAATTGATCTTTTAATAAATTATACCCCCTGATATGAAAAAAACCTTTTTTTTCCCCCTGAGACAATGTCTCTCTCTCTCTCTCTCTCTCTCTCTCTCTCTCTGTCTCCCAGGCTGGAGTGCAGTGGCATGATCATAGCTCACTGTAACCCCCAATTCCTGGGTTCAAGAAATTATCCTTCCTCAGCCTCCTGAGTAGCTAGAACTTCAGGGATGTGTCACCATACCCAGCTATTTTTAAAATTTTTTGTAGAGACAAGGTATTGATATGTGGCCCAGGTTGGTTTTGAACTCCTGACTTCAAGTGATTCTCCTGACTTGGCTTCCCAATTTGCTGATATTACAGGTGTAAGACACTGTGCCCGGCTGAAAACATTCTGAAATGTAGCAATTATTTCAGTTTTTCTTAAGTTTCTTTTTATCTTAAATTCAAATAAAAGAAATAAAGTACTTTTTTTTTTAACATATCAGTACTAATAGAAATAGTTTGTTTACAAATATTACGTAGTAATGTTTGTAATCATCCAGGCATCTTCTTCTTTCTTGTTTTTCCCTCTAATTATCTATTTATTATATATATTTCCATCCATCCATCCATCCATCCATCCTTCCTTCCTTCCTTCCTTCCATTAATCTGTCTATATATACAGACAGAGAGAGATAGGTTTAATGACTGACTTACAATGTTATCATCAAAATATCAATCAAATAATTTTCGGGTCACAGTATTTGGTGTTATCTGTTGCTTTCATCTTTCTTTCTTTTCTTTTCTTTTTTTTTTTTGAGATGGAGTCTCACTCTGTTGCCCAGGCTGGAGTGCAGTGGCGCGATCTCTGCTCACTGCAATCACCGCCTCCCGGGTTCACACCATTCTCCTGCCTCAGCCTCCCGAGTAGTTGGGACTACAGGCGCCCGCCACCACGCCCAGCTAATTTTTTATATTTTTAGTAGAGACGGGGTTTCACCGTGTTAGCCAGGATGGTCTCTCTCTCCTGACCTCGTGATCTGCCCACCTCAGACTCCCAAAGTGCTGGGATTACAGGCCTGAGCCACTGCGCCCGGCCTTATCTTTCTTTTTATGTTACTTGAGATGTTACATAAACATAAATATTTCTAATACAGTTAAAATTATTCTGCTTTAAATAGGAACATAGAACAGATAGAAGAAGATAGTTTGTATAATCTATTGAGGAGCTGGATCACAAGAATTATTTCTTATCAAACATGGAAAATAATATTCTCTTGAAATAGGAAAAAAAGGCATTTGTTCTAAGTAGAATAAAAATTTCTAAAGATACTGATTTTAAATACTTTGTGCATCTTCCACGACATCCAACACAGTTCCTGTGTCCTCAAATCACAAACTTCATATTGCAACAGAAGCCAATAGCATACTCGGTCAGATTCCTAGTTTTTTCTCCTCGCAATTTCATGTTCCATACAGTCTTGACTTTGCAACTGGTACACTCTTCTCATCTTGCCCTATTTATCTTTGGTATTCTGGATTCGTTTTTATTTTCTGGTTTTCAAGAACTTTAGGAAGCTGGAGATAGAAAATAAGATTAACTATCAGATCATGATATTCCAGGTCTGGCCTTTGAACTGTAACAAGCTGATGCCAATCTGTTGAGGGCGGACGCTTTGTACTTAGGAGATACAAATAAATCACTGAATAGGATGGTGTGGGGTACATCAGTCTAAATAGATTTTATGCATTTCTTCATCTGTGTTCTGTCCCATAGGCAAAGTGACCTGAGTCAGCCTCTATGTCCAGGTGATAAGCATGAAAAAAGGAAACACTAGTTTTAGACATCATCTCTCTCAGGGGTTATCTTTGCATCTAGCATTGGCATGTATCAATTAAACTTACTAAGATAAAGAGTACTTAAAGAGTTTCTTTATTTAATTTCTTCAATAAAAGAGTTTTTTTTAAAATGAGAGTTTTCAGTGATGCTTCATTCACGTCTTTTATCTGGGCCATGACATCTGAGGTATGTCTACAAAGAGGCATATCAAGGCATATGGCATCTGATGGCTTTCTTCCTCCATTTCATGTGGCACCAAGCTTGCCTTTATTCTCAGTTCCCCTGGTCATATCAATTGTCTTTTCTTGGATGCAACTTTCTGGCTTCCATCTTTCATAAGGCTCATGCTGTTGGGAGTGAAAAAAAATAGATGAACATACGATTTATGATTTATGTAAATACAGAAGTTAGAGCAACATGATGGAAGTAAACCCTTCTTGGAAATCTACATTCTATTAAATAAAAGAGGATCATTGTAGCCAAAACTTGACTGGTACATCATAAATAGGAAAACACTGTGATATTGCATTGACAAATATGGTATTAGAGTTCCTCAGTTTAAGGAAACTACCTAGTTAAAGCAATTTACCATTGAAAATGGAGAAGCTAGGGCACAAGCTAGAAAAAGATACAAATTGTAGAAACAAGACAAAGCAAAACAAAATATGTGCATGAGAAAATAGTGGGATTCAGTACTTTGTATAGACAGGAGAAAGAAAGGAGAAGAGGAACTTGAGAAAAGAGGAAGCAAATTGGTATATTCAAGTCTGTAGCCTATAAGGTTAGGTGGCCAGTGAAAACTGTCCAGGGCAAGTGGTCTCAAAACAGGAATTTGAAACACTAATGTCTAACATTTTGTGGCTTACATTTTTCATCTTGTGATTTAAGTAGAAATTCTTTTTAAAAGTCTGTATACACAGAGAGCCCAACAGCAGAATTATTTGCAGTAATAAATAGACTTGCTTTTCTGAGTGCTAATGCAGCATTGGAAATGGGACAGCAGGTCAAAAATAAATGAGAAGTTCTCTAATTCAGTTGAAGGAATAAATTGGAGGAAAGAATGTGAGGGAAAAGTTCAATCAAATCCATAAATGGTCATAGTTGGGGGGCAGGAACTTGAATCTCCTTCTGAATGTAAGATGGCAAGATGATTCTATTTTAGCTGAAAATCAAAAGACTGACCTAAACTGATATCTGAATTATTTATTGGGCATTACTTATAGAAGTTTTTAAAATATAACTTGGAAAAAAAACTGGACCAGCTTCTGCTGTGTCAGAAATATCATTGAATGAGATTTAGGAAATATAGATTTAAATCGAGACAGTCACCAATTTTCTTAATGATTTGACCAAGTTATATATTTTCTGTGATCTCTCTCCAACTGTAAAATAGAGGCATCTGACCAGATGTCACATTTTCATTCCTTTGAATTCATAAAGGATTCCTGGAATGTGCCAATTATATTGAATATGACATAATCAACCTGCTATTCACAGATTCTCCTTGCTCTCTCTATTATCTTTGTAAAGTTTTGTTTTGTTTTGTTTATAGTAGTAACATTCCTGATTTAAAAACAAGTGGGTGAAAGACTTCAGTAGATATTTCTCTAAAAAAGACATAAATGACCAATCATGATATAGAAAGATGTTCAACATCAGTAATGATTAAAAACTGGAAAACAAAACAGCAATGAGACTTCAACTCACACTTATTAAGATGAGTATCATAAAAAGATGTTGGTGAAAAGGTAGAGAAGTTGAAACTCCTGTATGCTGTTAATGAGAAATAAAACTGGCACACCCACTATGGAAAACAGTATGGAAATTCTTCAAAAAATTAAAAGTAGAACCACCATATAATCCAGCGATCCAAAGTCTGGGTATATACCTCCCAAAACTGAAATCAGGATCCCATAGATGCATCTGCCCTCTCATGTACATTGTGGTATTATTCACAATAGACAAAATAGGGAAATGGTCTAAATGTTCATTGACAGGTAAACAGATAAAGTATGGGGTGTGTGTGTGTGTGTGTGTGGGAGGGGTGTATACAGTAGAATATTATAAAGTTGTAAAAGGTGAGGACATCTTGCCATATGCAAAAATATAGATGAATCTAGTGGACATTATGCTAAATTTAATAAGCCAGACATAGAATGACCAAAGCTGCATCATTCTACTTATATGACAGCTATCTAAAATAGTCAGGCCAGGCATGGTGATTCACACCTGTAATCTCAGCACTTTGGGAGGCCTAGGTAGAAGGACCACTTGAGGCCAGTAGTTATTGACCTGCCTGGGCAATAAAAAAAGACTTCCTTCTCACAAAAAATAAAATAAAATAAAATAAAATAAAATAAGATAATTAGCTAGGCATGGTGGCGCATATCTGTGGTCTCAGCTACACAGGAGGCTGAGGCAGGAGGATTTCTTGAGCCCGGGTGGTAGAGGTTGCAATGAGCCATGTTATCACCACTGTACACAGGCTTAGGAAACAAAGTGAGACCCTGCCTCAAAATAAAATAAAATGAAATAGTCAAACTCATAGGAACAGAGAGCAGAATAGTAGTTGCCAGGAACTGGGATGGGGAGGAAATGGGGAGTTACTATTAAACAGGTACAAAGTTTCAGTTTTAAAAGACAAATCAGTTTTAGAGATCTCCTGCACAATATTTTACCTATAGTTAATAATATTGTACTGTGCTCTCAAAGATTTGTTAAGAGAATAGATCTCATGTTAACTGTTCTTACCAAAGTAAAAAAAAAATAAAAATAAGCAAATACAGTATTAGCAATCATGCTAACAGAAGTATCATGAAACATACATTTTGAAGAACGTTTTTTTCTTTTTTTCTTTTACAGTAGCAATGGTTCAAGCTATGTGAGCGATCACTAAATGAATAAATCTGGGAAAATAGCATATCATTCTGTGTGCTGCATTTCCTGAAAGCCATCATGTGCATGTAGCGTCTGAGTTAGTTTTTTGAGCCGCACAAGGCATTCAGTCTTGGAACTTAACAGTTTGCCCCTAGTTTAAGGATATCTTCTCCTAGGACACTTGTGTGGTTTCTACCCTTTTCTTCTTTGCAGCTACAGCTCTCTAATAATGTGGAGCTTCCTCTAGACTAGCTCAGCAAATTCTGCTCATTTAAAAAACATTATTCTCTTGACTGGATTTACCTTCCCTTCAATGACTGTAATTTGATTGTTTTCATGCTGTGAAATGATAGATGGAACATTTGGAGGGGTACTGTGATTCTGAGTACTAGTGGAAGACTCTAATGGTCCTGTCTTTGTCTCATATGAGAAAACTATTAATTAGCTTGCTCTCTTTTATATCATGGTTTCTTTTAAAAATGGTAAACATATTCAACATCTGTATCTAGGCTCGTGTGTAAGGCTCCATTGCTTATTAGAAGGCAGTAGTGTGGGATGGTCAAGGCAAAGAACAAGGAATTTGGCACCAAATAAACATACAATACATCTGGTTCTGCTGCTAGCTGTGTGGCCTTGGGCAAAGCACTTAGCCTCTTTAAACCCAGTTTTTGTAGCAACAAATCAGAAGCAATTATGACACTTGCCTCACAATATAGTTTTGAAAATCAAGTTAGTTAATAGGTATAGAGCATTCAGAACAGTGCCTGCCACAGAGTGGCCCTCAATTAATAGTGGCTATCATTTTTTTCTGTTTTTATGTGGATGTCATCATTCCATACAGGTGAATTATGGGAAGACATCAAAACTTTGGCTATATAGACATCCTTCCATATATCTACTTGCACTTGGCAATAGAAATCTTATTTCCCTTTATCCCAGCCAGCTAGCTGCTTCTTGCTGAGTCAGGAATTTACTACTTACAACCAGTGACATACTTGGATACTTGGTTTTTGTTGATCCAGCCTGCGGATCTTCCAGAAGCATTTATTCATATACACAAGTTCTAGTACATATCATTTAATGCAAAATACAGGTCTCTCCAAACACATCACTTCTAATCTATCCAAATTCAATCAATATTCACTGGCCATCAGGTGAATGTCTTTTCTTAATTCAGTAAAATCTTTCATATGTCAAAAGACTGTATTTTTGTTTGTTTTTTGTTTTTGTCTGTTTTTGAGATGGATTCTCGCTCTGTCACCCAGGCTGGAGTGCAATGGTGTGATTTCTACTCACTGCAACCTCTGCCTCCCAGGTTCAAGCGATTCTCCTGTGTCAGCCTCCCGAGTAGCTGGGGTTACAGGCACCTGCCACCAGGCCTGGTTATTACTTTTCTTTTTTTTAAATAGATATGGGGTTTCACCATGTTGGTCAGGCTGGTCTCAAACTCCTGACCTCAAGTGACCCACCGGCCTCAGCCTTCCAAAGTGCTGGGATTACAGGCATGAGCCACCATGACCAGCCCAAAAGACTGTTAGTTTGTCTCAGGTACTGTTTTGCTATTGCATGAATTATTATTTTTTCATGACTTATATGTATTGGATTTTAATGCAGCTATACCCTTAACAGGGTTAACTAACCCTGTTGTTCTTTCAGATCCTGAGCAATGCTCTATTATCCCTAAATTACCCATGTCAGTGTCTGGCTTATCCTAGATGGAAAATAAATGATAGTTTAATATACCAGAGTTGAAATAAACCTAGCTATAAAAATCTTAAAGAGTTTTAATCCAATCCACTACTTCCCTCTAGATCCTTTATGTTTTTCATAGTATGAATGAAGAAAAGACTCTGAAAATCCATTTTATTTGGAGAAGATATCAACAGGACTATGTGTGTAATTAGCCTTATTCGAAAAATTCCATGGGTATGATTCACCATTGCTGGTCATGATACTCTTGCCATAGGAAGGGAAATAAAATCATTAAACCATAGAATTATTGAGCAGAAAGGTGCCTTAAACTTTGACTTTTCCAGTATATATTATGCTAACAGCATCAAGATCAAGCACTATTGGGTGAAAGTATATTTGTATGAGGCCTAATATTATACATTTTAACACTCTCCCTCAGTAATTCTGTTTGCAAAATAAATTGGAAAATTGCTTCTCTTGTTCGACACACTTATAATACAAATTAAGGAGAGAATGGGTCCAAGAAAAAGATGTTTAGCTGAAATTACCTTTCCTAATCTCTTTAGTCCTAACATGATTTGGACGGAATTTGGCCAATGGGAATGCTAAAACCATCCCATCTTGTCATGTCAATTTCTCACTGTGAAATGATTCTGTCAGCCCACATGGCTCATACCCCAAATGTTGGGGAAAACTTCATCATTTTTCCCTAGGATATCAAGTACATAATAGAATACAGCATTATATAATTAATAGGTCTAGCCCAGCCCTAGAATCAATATGACTTTAAGGGAAAGGTACACATACAGTCACACACACACACACACACACACACACACACACACAATGAGAATAGAAAAATAAAACTTTGTTATTGCATTATGTCTTCTCTTTATCAGTCAGACTACTTTGTTCATAAATCTTTGGATAATTGGCTCTGCTGTGTCCTAACTCCATGAAACCATGCTCTCAGCAGAGACGCTTTATACAATTTGACCTCCCTGAGGATATTTTTCTGAGTTTTGCTCTTATATTTTCTCTAAAAGTTTTCAGCCTAAAAATAATTATAAGACCTGATAGCTAGTCAGAAAACGTGGACTTGAACTGCTTATCATGAAATCTGTTAAAAGAACAGCTCTTTTGATTGCAAGATTTAAGCAGCAAACTGTAAACGGATGAGTACCAAATAGACATTTCAGATCCAGACATCTTTCTATACCTGGCTCCAGGGTCTCTAAAGCTGAGTGAAGAGAAGACATCATCTTCCCTCCAAAGCTCTATACCTTGAGCAAAGTCGTGTACCAAGCTAAGCCTCTCTTTCTCTCTCTCTCTCTCTCTCTCTCTCTCTCTCTCCCCCTCTCCGTTTTCCTCACCCCTGGCTGGCACATCAATTAATGCTGGTTATAACCTCTTCACTGTTAGTAAAATCAAGCCTTTCCCTTACCTCCTGAAATATTGTTCTAGTTTAGTTCCTTATTTATTTTCGTTTTATTTCTACTAAGTCCTCCAGGTGGGCTCTTTGTCTTCAAACCATTATCTATCATTTTTTGGCAGTTTTCTTTTGGAGATGTACCTGGGAATCTGTCATTTTTCTTCCCTGCCTTCCCCTCCTCACTTCTCTTCACTCCCTCCCTTCCTTCATTTTTTCTCTCCCTTCCTTCCTTCTTCTCTTTCTTCATTCTTTCTTCCTTTCACAGCTTCCTATAACTTTAAAGTTCAAACTTCTCATTTTCATTAAGTTCACATGACCTACAATCAAACATTTTAAAGTGAAAATTTAGTGACAAACAGTGCATTCACAGTGTTGTGCAATCACCACTTCTATCTAGTTCCACAATATTTTAACCACACTGGAAGGAAACTCCATACCTATTAGGCAGTTGTTCCCCATTCTTCCCCTCTCCCAGCTCCTATGTAACAGCAACTGGCTTTCTGTCTCTATGGATTTACCTATTTCGGATATTTCCAATCAGTGGAATCAGACTGTAAGTGACCTTCTGTTTCTGGCTTCCTTCACTTAGCATGTTTTTGAGGTTTAGCTACAATGCAGCATGTAGCAGTATATGATCCCTTTTTATGGCTGAGTAATATTCCAGTTTATGGGTGTACCACAATTACTTATCCATTTTTCTGTCCATGAACATTTGAGGTGTGCTCCCCTTTGGTTATTGTGAGTAGTGCTGCTATGGACATGTATGAAAATATGTTTGGCTGAGTACCTTCAATTTTTCTTTTGGTATAGACCTATGTTTGGGATTTCTGGGTTATAGGATAATTTTAGGTTTATATGTTTTCCAGAGCAGTTGAACCATTTTACATTCCCATCAGCAAAGTACAAATGCGCTAATATCTTCGTATTTTCCTAAACACTTGTTATTTTATTTTATTTTTTTGACAGCCAGTAGTGTGATCTTGGCTCACTGCAAACCCCACCTCCTGGGTTCAAGTGATTCTTCTGTCTCAGGTTCCTCAGTAGTTGATACTACAGGTGCCAGCCACCACGCCTGGCTAATTTTTGTATTTTTGGTAGAGACAAGGTTTCACCATATTGGTGAAACCCTCCTCGGCCTCCCAAAGTGCTGGGAATACAGGTGGGAGCCACCACACCCTTCCCAACACTTGTTATTTTCTGTCATTTTCTTTTTTTTTTATTTCAAGTATAGTCATCCTGGTGTCTATGACATGGTGTCTTGAGGGTTTGATTTGCATTTCCCTAATGACTAATGAGGTTGAACATCTTCCCATCAAACTTCTCCTTTTCATCACAAGGTCTTCAGGGTCTTCCCTTGTCCACCTCTCATCCCTCCCCCAGGCTCCGCACAGGGTTTTGCATCCCTAATTGTGGTCCTCTCAGTTGCCTACCTCTGTACATGGTTTCCTCTGCCTGAATTATACCTGCCTATTTGTCTCCTGGCAGCTGTGAATCCTCTAAGACTTATCTCAGACATCAACTTATGTTACAAGTCCCCCTCAAGTTGTATTTGTTTTCTTTCTATAGTTTAGGATATCACACTCTACTTAATTATACCATGTTATTTATACCAGAAGCCTCCAACGTTTTTGGCATCAGGGGCTCATTTCATGGAAGACAGTTTTTTCCATGGACCAGGGTAGTTAATTTTGGAATGAAACTGTTCCACCTCAGATCATCAGGCATTAGTTCGATTCTCATAGGAGTGCCAGTCTAGATCCCTCACATGTACAGTTCACAATAGGGTTGCGTTCCCAAAGAATCTAATGCTGCCGCTGGTCTGACAAGAGATAATGCCTGCTGCCCTTTGCTTACCTCCTGCCGTGTGGCCCAGTTCCTAACAAGACACAGTGCAGTACCAGCCCAAGGTCCAGGGACTAGGGCCCCTGATTTACACTGCTTTGCTTTGCTTTTGTTACATGTTTCTTTACTTCTTTCTCTCTGTATTAAATTCTAAACCTTTAAAGGAAAAAGTCATTGTCTTTCTTTTATGTAGCCACACTTCTGATCATGGCACTGTCATGTTTAACACCCCAAGTGTTTTACGCAATTCTTACAGAATCTGCAACGTCGGAACACGGCTTAAAATTGTCTGAATAGTCCAGCCTTGAAACCCCTTACATTTTCCCACCTATCCCCGATTTCAATTTTCTTTCTCTATCTTACTCTCTTCTCTTCTGTCTTCCTCTTTCTCTATCTTCCTCTCTTCTTCTCTCCTCTCTTCTATTACTTTTCATACCTTATCCTTTCTTTTCTTTCATCTCATCTCTCACTGTTACCTCACCTAATAGTTCTCTATCTCTTTGCCTCAGTCTCTCTTTTTCCCCTCTCTCTGTAGCTCTTTCTTTCCCAGTCCTTGCCCTTTCCCAGCTTCTTTTCTGTCCCTGTTCCTTTTTCTCTCAGTCTCTCCCTTTTTCTCTCTGCCTTTTTCTCCCTCATCCCCTTCTCTCTCCTCCATCTCCCTTTCCTTTCTCTTCCCTCCTTCTCTTCCTGTCTTTCTGTCTCTACTTTTCCCTCTTTTCCCCTTCTTCCTTTTCCTTCTCTCTCCCTTTTTCTCCCACCCTTTTCTTTACCCCTCCCCTGTTTTCTCCCTCCTTTCTTATCTCCCTCTCTCCCCCTCTTCTCCTCTGCCTCCGTCTCCTTCCTTCCCTTTCCTTCTCTTCCCTCCCTCTCTCCCTGCTTTCCTCTCTTTTTCTTTCTGCTTCTTTCCCCCTCTTTCTTTCCATCCCCTCCGTCTCTCTCCCCTCAACCTCTCCATCTCACATTCACTCTCTAACCCTCCATCTTAGTTCATTTTGTGTTGCTACAAAGCCACACTTGAGGCTGGGTAATTTATAAAGAAAAAAAGACTTATTTGGCTCACAATTCTGATGTTTGGAAAAGTTCTGAATTGGGGATCTGCATGTGGTAAGGGCCACAGGCTGTTCCCACTCACGGCAGAAGGTGAAGGGAATCCAGCCTGTGCAGAAATCACACAGCGAGAGGGGAAGGTGGAGAGCAGGGGAAGGCTCAAGGCTATGTTTAACAACCAGCTGTCCCAGGAACCAGTAGTGGGAAGTCTCTATCATTACCACCATAGCACCAAGCCATTCATGAGGGATCCACCCCCATGATCCAAACACATCCTAATAGGTCCCACTTCCAACACTGAAGATCAAATTTCAACAGCAGGTTTGGAGTGCCAGGTAGTGGGGAACATCCTAACTATAGCAGCCTCTCCTTTTCCTCTCCTTCTCTCTCTCTCTGCCTCCCTCCACTCTCCCTCTCTCTTCCTCTCTTTCTGTCCTTCCTTCTCCCCACTCTCCCTCCCTCTCCCACATGTCTTCTCTCTCTGCCCCTGTCTCTCTTCACCTTTCCCTCTCTCTCTCCCCCATCACTCTCCCTCACCCTCCAGCTTGCTGTCCTCAGCATATGCTCCATTTCTTGGAGTCCTGAAAGGCCCCTTGCTTCTTTCTATTGTTCCCTCCTCTGTTGTCTCCTAAACCAGAGCCCTTCATATACTGCCTCCTACACAGTTAACTGTTTATTATCCTGTGCATGTCAAAGTGTGCTACCTCAGGGATGCCTCTCCTGATACCCTACACTAAATTAATTCAATTTTAATTTTCTATCTCATAGTCCTGCAATGATTCAATTTCTTTTTAAGATCTCTTGGGAAAAAGTTGAAAGGTAGGCTGCAGCCAAATTGCAAAGAGCTATGCAGATTTCTCCCATACCAGGCAAATGAATCATGGGATCCAGGGCACAGTGCTTGACACACTGAAATAAAACAATAATCAAATGATATAATGTGCCTCAAACATGCTCTGCCAAGGTATAAGGTAGAATACAAATGCCAGGCGTTGCTATTGTCATCTCCTGATTCCACTCATTAGATGATTCCTGGCAAGTACAGAATGAACAGTGTTCCCCAATGGTAGTATTGGGGATACACCATTAACTCAATAATAAGGTTAAAAATTCTCATTTTTATTCATTTGACTTCTATTAAACCTATCACCAGCTATTTATAGAGGATTCTAAAGAGAAATGAAAAGAAGCATGTGGTTATTGAAGACAAAGTTAAAGGTTTATTATTCCATTGATACCATTCAAATAGCTTTACAAAAACACTTAGTTTTGTCTAAAAAGTCATTCATTTAGCTTATGATACATGCAATAAGAAACACTTATAGAAATTCTAAAGCAAACAATAAAGAGAGTCTTATAGGAATAGTCTGGAAAACAGTAACTTGAAAACAGAAAAATAAGACTAAAGAGGTAGATTCTCTCTTTCTCTCTTCTTCTATCAGCCCTCCCTCACTGCATGCCATCCACTTCCCCACACCAGCAGCAACAAATGAGGTCAGGGTTATTCTTGAACAGTCTGCCACGCTGTTCTTTCATAGACACAAAAGACCTGTTCACGTTGGCCTTCCAAAAATTCCTCTGGTCCCTCTCCTGGCTATTCCTGTTCCACCAGTCAGAAAGTGCGTTAAAAGATTGCAAAAACAAAATGAAGCCTTAGGTATTTTTGTCCCTTAACCAAGTGACTGCAGGCTTGTGTTTTAATAATAGTTTATTTTCAGTCTATTGGTTCCAATCTGCTCTCTATACGATGGCTATAGAAAATTACAGGACTTCAGAAAGACTCCCAGATTATGCTCAGACCACCTAAAGAAGGAGACTGGCATGTCTCATGCACTAGCTGCATGCAGACATTACTGTTGTTGATGCCAATTACATTTCATTCAAACCTCACAGTAAGCCTGTATGGCAAGACGTCCGCTAATATCATGACTGATTAAAGTGAGCTTCAGAGAGGTTGTACAATAGACTGAGGTTTACACAGCTTCTGTCGAATTCCTAAGCCCAAGTGGGACATAGTGGAGAGTCTAAATGAAGTTTTGATGAATTTCACTGGTTGAACAAATTCTGAAAATGATTATAAATATTTAAGGTGATAACAGGACTTTCAAAAGAAACAAGTGATTGATGTGATTTTGGGCAACGTATTTCTTTTCTGGCCAATGGCCATATATATGTCATACTTTAAGGAAGTTGCTAAGATAGAGCAAACATATCATATTCTGTCAACGAAAAAACAACCGAAAATGCACTTAAATTATGAAAATTTTACTATCAAAAAGCATAACGTTTGGGGAGCTACCACTCACAGCATTTCTCCTTGGAGAAAATTCCAGACACTTCCTTTCTCAATATCTTTGGAGGCACCTTTGGAAAGAGTGACTGAGTCTTGGAATTTATGTCTAAGAAAGGATTTCTAAGGTTAAATTTTATTTCAGAAAGATAAGTTGCCAAAAGTTCACCAAAATACTTCAGTCAGTTTCTCTTTTATGCGGCTGTGCAAGGCTCATTTGGGAAAAGAAAAAGAAACAAAAGGAAAATAGAAAATAAACTTCATTACAACTTTGTTGGATGCATTATAAAATAAATAAATGCAAACTGAGCGGCTATGGATACTTTATTGGATTAAAACAATGCAAACTGCATACTGTGTCTGAATGTTTAATATAAACATTGACACTGAATATATTTGCAGATCAACAGCTGCTCAAACAAAAGCAGCAAATCTAATGGATTTCATAGTTGAAGCCCCCAATCAGAATGGAGTTCACATTCACCACTCATAGCTTATTCAATTGTGCTTGTGTACTGGCCTTTGTGACAAACTGATTATCTACTTTTAATCACCTCCTAAGATGCAATCAAAACAAAGTTACTTAGTCGGTGTTTCCAGACCAAATGAGTGCAGGGCAATTAATTTTATTTCTCAAACAAAATCCAGTTAGTACTGTTGATATGCAATAATGCTTTGCTATCATAATGCTATTGTGGCATGCATGCCCATCTTAAACATTTACAAAGACGTTCCAATTGCATTTGAACTCTCTAATGCTGTCCTATGTATAATTCAAGTATTTCATTTAAGGACACCTACAAACCCTGGTGATTATAGATTGAACATCTCCCTTTGTGAGAAATGAAGAACTGCATGACCTAAATTGATTTATGACTTTGTAGGAATTTGAATGTTAGTTGAAGATGCTGGCGTGTGAGAGTCAATTAGTTCCTATAGGTGTTGATAGCATATGTCTCCCAATTTACCTATATAATAGTTGATTATTCACTGCGCACAAAATAAGTTTTTGAAAGCAATGGAAATTGAGGTTAGTTTTGTTGTTTTTTTTTTTTTTTTTTTTT
>NW_012116699.1:2057668-2063929 GCF_000951035.1 Colobus angolensis palliatus | reverse complement strand
TTTTTTTTTTTTTTTTTTTTTTAGAAAATGAGTGTCATGAGTGTCCACTGTTAATGCCAGTCACATAAGTCAGGAGAAAATAATGTCATATTAACAACAAAAGCAATAAAGCATAAACAAAACAATCCCCCCACAACATCCCCCCATAAGAGGGTGAATCTTATTGTCATATTAATTAAGTTACTTATAACTAAAGGTCCTAGAGTGCATGCCTCATAAACAACAAAGCTGTGATAAGTGTGATTAAATGAAGGTATAATTATTTCATTTCATATAACATTTCCTTTGGGGATGAATTTTGGATTTGGCTATTTTCACGGCTTAGTCAAAAAAGGAGATTAAGGAGACTCTTGTAAAAGGTGGAATGCATTAACTCTTTCGGGTCCTCTGAGTGTCTTTTAAGTAGTAAGACTTAATCTGTTAGAAGCCACTTATTCACTTGGGGTTCACTTACATCCCTTCTTATTCTCAATGCAGGCCATGCTATATTTATTTTTTTCAGCCAAAACCAATTTGGTATTTTATCCTTTTCTTTTTCATTTGACTTAAGAACAAAGTGCTTTCTTAGAATGAACACTAACAAAAATAGTTATTTTCAGTAATAAATATATACAACTTTATGATTTTTTTCCTTCTCATTTTGGAAAGTAAGAAATTCCAAAGCTACCCTGATACTGAGGTTTTTATCTTCATGGTCTGGTATTATTTTGATAAAGTATTCTTATAAATACTCCTGCAATTGCTCTATCTTCATGTTTAATTCCTAATCTACCTTTTTATAATGCTAACAAAATATATCTCCTAGAGTATTATTTTTAACATGAAATTTCCCAGCCCTCAAATTTTAATGCCTCCCTAATGTCAACTGTCAGGGATTCAGTTTGTTGTTGTTGATTTGCTTTGTTTTAAATGAAAATCAATCTCTTTAAATTATGGAAGTGCAAATATCATCAACTCCAAAATAAGGGGAGTTAGGAAACTATTATTTATTATGTACCTGGTTACTCTTTGAAGCTGTGCCACATGTATCACAAGATTATCTCACATAATCTCCCCAGTAACCCTGAGATATGGAGAAGTGAATTGAGCTGTGGGAAGGAATCCTGTAACTTACCTGTAAAGGCTAAAATTGAAAAGGATGAATGTATATGAGAGCAAAGGAAAACAAACAAAAACCTGATATAAGAACTTATCAAGAAGGTGAGTAATTTTTGAGGGTCTGAGACCCAAATGTTTTATTCCTCCATTCTTTACACTGGAGGTCTTGTAGATTGCTAGTGTTTGAACACAATTGATGCCAGCCCATGCCTACACATGCAAGTAACTTTGAATACCATTTTCAGCCTAAATCAAACCAACTCTAGAGCATAGGTCTCAGATTTTTGGCCACCTCTCAACTGTCAATATCTAGAAGCTCTGTTCCCAAAGGCTTGGCCTCCAACCCATAAGTATATGCTGTGGAAAACAATTAAGGCTGTTTCAGGGAGTTCATTGCGTACTAGTATTCTAAATAAATACTTCCTACTTAACTTTGTATAGGTTATTATGTCTAGTTGGGTTCTTGTCTAGACATGCTACAAGAAAGAAAGCAATGTCATAATATGTATGTATCATTCATTTATTCTCGCATTCACTTACAAATATTGGAGCTGATATACCATGTGGCAGGTATTTTTCTACAGCTTGGTGCTGTAGTGGCAACACAAACTCCCTACATCCCAATAATCTCTAATCATTAGTAATTTTTGAAACTATTTTCTTTGGAGTATTAGAGGTTGACCAAAATCTCTCCATTTATCCATTGCTTTTTTACTTACAAATATTAATCAACTTAAATATATAAAAAATAAAAATAAATTGAGCTATGCCTGTAGGATGGAAAAGTGTGTAGTAATTAATATTTAGGTACACTTTATAATAATATGAATTTTTATGAGTTAAGTTAAAATTATAAACATGGAATTATGTATACATACATACATATATACACACATATATGGTAGATTATTATACATAAAACCTATGTACAAAAATTATGCCTGAGATAAATTATATAAAATTATTAACAATGGTTTTCTCTGTTAATAAATAAATAATTTTTTGTGACTTTTCTAAATTTTCTGAAATTCCTAAAATAATTGTGTATTTATTTTCTGAAAAAAACAAACACCTATTCTACAAATAAACTATTCTGCCTTCTAGGTGATATATATCACCTCTCACTGTTCTTAACAATACCCACCCATATCACCATGTGTGTCTTAGTTGAACACACCCCTAGGGAGACATTTTCATTATTATACAACCATAGAAAAGTATTTGTGACCAAAACACAGAGAAGGCAGCATTCACAGTAGTGGTTAGATAAATGTGGGGTTATTTTGGAAATGCATGAATTTTATGATTTTCCAACACTCTTCAAATCAGATGCAAGTGCCATTTAGACCAGTTTAAAATACATTTATACATATAATATATATATATGTGTGTGTGTATATATATATTCTGTTATATATATATGAACAATATAAACAATGAAGAAATGACTGAATCTTCTCCACCTATTAAGAAAGAAGGAGAGGGCTGGGTGCAGTGGCTCTTGCCTGTAATCCCAGCCCTTTGGGAGGCCAAGGCAGGCAGATCACCTGAGGTCAGGGGTTCAAGAACAGCCTAACCAACATGGCAAAATCCCATCTCTACTGAAAGTATAAAATTAGCCAAGTGTGGTGGTGCATGCCTGTAATCCCAGCTACTTGGGAGGCTGAGGCAGGAGAATCACTTGAGCCCGGGACATGGAGTTTGCAATAATCTGAGATCATGCCACTGCACTCCAGGCTGGGCAACAAACACTGAAACAGTGAAACTCTGTCAAAAAAAAAAAAAAAAAAAAAATAAAAAAAATAAAAAGAAGAAGAAGAAAAGAAAAAAAGAAAGAAAGAAAGAAAAGCACTTTCTTCCACTGTGAATTTGGCAAAGCTTATCAACTCATGACATACTTGACAACAAACTGAATACAGCTAGAGCATACCAGATTTGCAGAAGGCCATTATTCACGCACTCTATAGCAGAGACCATGAGTAAGTTTTTGGAAGCAGTAGAACATTCCTTTCCTCTGGTTATCTGTATAGCTTAAGGATTTCAAAATTTCCTTATGATGAGAAAAGAATCAAACTTCTGTTAAGTAATAAAGGAGATAATTATAGACATAATAAGAAAACTATGCTGAAGCAGGCTTAAGGATAACTTATGGGCTGCTGAAAGTTCCACTCCTTTATAATTGGAAACAAAATTCCCGAGGTTCAACCCAAGAACCAGCCTTTTATTTTTTTTTCTTCAAGCTCTGTTGTCACTGTAAAGCTCAAAGATGGAACCAACAGCTTTCCAAAGATTACAAATACATACAGACATTTGTCACTACTGCAAGAAAAAAGAGAAGAGCGTGTCAGTCTAGGTGAAGAGCCTCAGATGGCTTCAGAGTTTTATACTCGTAGGACACTGCTCTAGGTAAAGCATGCAAACTTGTTATTTTTAATTCTTCTTTTTTTAATAGCTTTCAGCTGTGATTTCATTATTCTGGGTTTTGAAGAGATATTTGGCTATAAAACTCTTGAAGGAAATCTTTCTGCCTTCATGACAAAGTTAACAGTAATAACATTGTGCTGAGGTTTTATATGTGTTCATTCTTTTCATTCTCGCAATCATTCTTTCAGGTGCACATTATATTTTAAATAAAAGTGGCATCCAGAGAGATGTCCTAAATATCAAGGACATGCCACTTGAAGGTCTTCCACGTAAGATGTGAAGCCAGCTGCCTCTAACTCTGAGTTTAATAGGCTTTCAATGGTATCATACTGCAAAGAGATGGGTTTAAATGTGTGCTATAAGAAAGTTAATTTATTTTAAAATGAACTCTCATGTATTAATTATATGACATTTAACACATCAAAATATACTTTTTAAACTGTCGTTTTAATGTGAACTCTCTAAATTCATCAATTAGTGCTTTGTAGACTCAAGCCAATTTTAGACCAAACATTGAGGAAATCCTATTTCTCAAGGATAATTTATTGGTTTCCTAAAGTATGATATACCCCAAGATCATATTTAAATTCAAATTTTCACAATAATATAAATAGGTACATATGGGAAATAATGCTATTGCATTGTTTATAAGGATACCAAAATAAAGTAAACATGATTAGAAGAGATGATTTAGGAGGTATTAACATTATGTTATAACAATATGCTGAACATAGAATCGGTAATTCAAAACCAGAACTTTGAAATTTCACTTTATTACTAATTGAATATCCTCAGATAATTCAGTTAAACTCCTTGAACTTCAGTTTCCTCACCTGAGAATTGGAGGTAATTATGGCCAACTTACAAGATTGCTATAACAGAGAAAAATATATAGCAGAGTAAATTACTCAAAGTTTGTGGAAAACTTGTGTTATTAAAATAATCACTGCAAAGTTTAATTAAAAATCCATGAAAATCTTTCTTGATTATGGCTTTCTAAGTTTCATTTATTCAACAGATTTTTGTTAACTGTCTACATTTACCAGTATATTATTCGACCAGGGCTGCCATAGCAAGATACCACAGACCACATGCCTTCAATAACAAATTTTCTCACAGCCCTGGAGGCTGAGAGTCCAAGATTAAGGTGTTAGCAGGTTTGGTTTACCGAGACCTCTCTCCTTGGCTTGCAGACAGTTTTTTCTAACTGTGTCCACACATCATCTTTTCTCTGTACCCTTGCATGGCTGATTTCTTTTCTTCTTCTAAGGACACCAGTCATATTAAATTAGGGCCTATTCATAAGACCTCATTTAACCTGACTACCTCTCTAAAGGCCCTATCTGAAAATACAGTTATATTCTGAGTTATAAGGAGTTAGGAATTCAACATAATCAACTTTGTGGGGGATGAGGCGGTGAAATAAGGAATTAATGTTCCCTAACCTAATGCTTGGGAATCGCGTTAGGGTATTGAATCAACCTATGTGCAAAACAGATGAGTTGCCTGCCCTCATGGAATTTCAACCTGGTGGAAGGTCATATGAATTAAAAGGATAAAAGAGTACTATGTGATGAGTTACTTTAGGAAAATTACTGGGGGAGTGAAAGCAGAGAGTTAGGGCATTTTATCCAGATTTAAGAGTCAAGAAAAGATAACCAAAGAATTTCTTCTAAATTTACAATTGGTATACAAGTGTGACCAGGAAGTGCAGGAATCCTCGGTTCTTTGTCCTCTTGGAGAAAGCATTCTGCCAAATGACTGATTTTGCCAAAAAGAGAATTTACTGAAGGAAAATAGCAGAGAGTTATTTGAGGGGACTGTACACTCTGCAAAACTGAAGCAGAGCGCCCGCGGAAGGGGTTGAGCCAGCAGCAGCTTGAGAGTTCTGCACTGGGTTTTTATTATGTCAGACCCCTTCTTGACGTTCCCACCTCTGTCTTAAGTTTCTGCCTTTTTCTTTGTCTAGGTTTTCTGCTCCTGCTTACTCCCCTCCTAGTTCCTGCCCCAGGTCTGTGGGACCGCACCCTCACTCTTAGTTGGTGCGCATGTGCAGGCTGTTGCTAGATAGGAATCCTGCCTACTGGCTGCGTTGCTCATTATTGCCACCCCAGAAAGGTCGCATAGTGGTTAAATCTGCACTTATTACCCCTGAGTGTATCTTAGGAATTTCTCCTTTGCCCTCTTTAGGAGCATATAACCTACATTCAGTTAGGGTAACTACAGAGGGAGTGATTACTGAGCATCTTAAGGGGCAATCCTTTCTGCTCGGGTATTTCCGCTCCTCTCTGTTTATAACTAACATGCAGGTATCAGTGGTCCCAGGGGTGTGAGACTTTTCAGACTTTTCCCTTTTCTTGGGGGCTTCCATCTATCTGCCTACTCTAACGGAAGTAGAAGTCAGTCTTACAAAGCTCGAAGGGGTCAAGTGTGTTCCAGAAACAAATGATGAAATAAGCAAAGCTCTAAAGTTGAGAACATGCATTTGGGGAATTTACTTAAGGCTACAGGGTGGGGCAAAATAAGGAAGAGAGAAAAGAAGAGTATACAGAGATAAATGTGCATGACATGATCCTAATGGGCCTTTCAAGCTAAATCAGAGCTTTTGACTTTATCCTGAGGGGAACAAGAACCTCATAAATATGTATGAGATAAGAGAAAGACATTAGCAAGTTTGTGTTTCAGGAAGATTTATGATACAGAAAATAGGTTGGAAAGAGATAAAAATAAAATCAGAAT
>NW_012116699.1:2013298-2057618 GCF_000951035.1 Colobus angolensis palliatus | reverse complement strand
CCTACTGGCTGCGTTGCTCATTATTGCCACCCCAGAAAGGTCGCATAGTGGTTAAATCTGCACTTATTACCCCTGAGTGTATCTTAGGAATTTCTCCTTTGCCCTCTTTAGGAGCATATAACCTACATTCAGTTAGGGTAACTACAGAGGGAGTGATTACTGAGCATCTTAAGGGGCAATCCTTTCTGCTCGGGTATTTCCGCTCCTCTCTGTTTATAACTAACATGCAGGTATCAGTGGTCCCAGGGGTGTGAGACTTTTCAGACTTTTCCCTTTTCTTGGGGGCTTCCATCTATCTGCCTACTCTAACGGAAGTAGAAGTCAGTCTTACAAAGCTCGAAGGGGTCAAGTGTGTTCCAGAAACAAATGATGAAATAAGCAAAGCTCTAAAGTTGAGAACATGCATTTGGGGAATTTACTTAAGGCTACAGGGTGGGGCAAAATAAGGAAGAGAGAAAAGAAGAGTATACAGAGATAAATGTGCATGACATGATCCTAATGGGCCTTTCAAGCTAAATCAGAGCTTTTGACTTTATCCTGAGGGGAACAAGAACCTCATAAATATGTATGAGATAAGAGAAAGACATTAGCAAGTTTGTGTTTCAGGAAGATTTATGATACAGAAAATAGGTTGGAAAGAGATAAAAATAAAATCAGAATCTCCAGTCATGTAGTTGTCCCAATATTCCAGTCAAGATGGCCTGGGACATGGAAATATCAAAAGGAATGGAAAGACATTGATACATTTGTGAGCTATTTATGGGGTAGAATTCATACCTGGATTGAATGGGGAGGGAGGAGAGAGCATGCGGAGGAGTATGAGATGATACCTGCCAAGCTCTGGCCTCCAGTACATGCGTGGGTAGGAGCCATATTACCTGGTGGAGAGAACTGAAATGAACGGCAGGATTTGGAGGGAAAGGGTGAGTTTAGTATGATTTTACTCCTGCTTTTCGGATGGACATCTAATTGGGGATATCAAAGAAGCAATAGGCTCTATGCATCTGGTTTCTGCTACTTGTTAACTTGTGTTTTGCTATTAATATATCATCTTAAACCAAATTCAACTCTATTGTTTCTAAGGTAAACTGCATCTTACATCACATTGTTACCCAAAAGGGGTCCTGATCCAGACCCGTAGAGAGAGTTCTTGGACCTCGTGCAAGAAACAATTCAGGGTGGGTCCATAGGGTGAAAGCAAGTTTATTAAGAAAGAAAAAGAATAGAAGAATGGCTACTATATGGACAGAGCAGCCCCATGGACTGCTGGTTGCCCATTTTCATGGTTATTTCTTGATGATATGCTAAAGAAGGGGTGGATTTTTCATGCCTTCTATTTTTAGACCACGTAGGGTAACTTAACTGACATTGCCATGGCATTTGTAAACTGTCATGGTGCTGGTGGAAGTGTAGCAGTGAGGACGACCAGATGTCACTCTCATCACTACCTTGGTTTTGGTGAGTTTTACCCAGTTTCTTTACTGCAACCTGTTTTATCAGCAAGGTCTTCATGACCTGTATCTTGTGCTGACCTCCTATCTCATCCTATGACTTAGAATGTCTAGCCATCTGGGAATGTAGGCCAGTAGGTCTCAGCCTTATTTTACCCGGCCCCTATTCAAGATGAAGTTGCTCTGGTTCCAATGCCTCTGACAACATCAGCTCTTTATTTTTGTTAAGACACAACTAATAATTGGTAGCTTTCTTTTAGCTCCTTTGGAGTAAATTGTGGATTATAAGAAGTACCTGGGCTGGATGTGGTGGCTCATGCCTGTAATCCCAGCACTTTCGGAGGCTGAGGTCAGGAGTTTGAGGCCAGCCTGGCCAACATGGCAAAACCTCATCTCTATGAAAAATACATAAATTAGCTGGGCATGGTGGCCGGCAAGAGAATCATTTGAACCTGGGAGGTGGAGGTTGCAGTGAGCCAAGATCGTGCCATTGCCCTCTAGCCTGGGCGACAGGGTGAGACTTCATCAAAAAAAAAAAAAGGTACCTGGATTGGCCCGTTTGATCTTATTTCATCTTTCTACGAATCTGCAGATAAGAGTTCAGCTCAGCTTATATTATGTTATGGGCCAGCGCATTTAGTAAATTGTGTAAATCCATGCTGAAAGATGCAAAGAGGCAACCCATGAAAATTTATGTAGAGAAACCTCATTTAATTGTTGTAAAGACACTTGAATAAAGTTCAAAGCCATGAATTTACAAATACTAAAATGGGGGAAAATCCAATTAAGAGCATAATTTTACTCAATAACAACAAAAACCCCAAGGTTATTTTTAAAAATTGTCAAAGAATTTGAATAAACATTTCTCTAAAAACAGACAAATAGTCAATGGATACAGGAAAAGACCGATGCTGAACACCACTAATCATAAGAGAAATGTGAGTCAAAATCACAGTGACGTATCAGTTCGCATCATTAGCATGGATTTATTTAAAACAAAACAAAACATATTAAGTGTTGGCAAGGATATGGAGAAATTGAAACCCTCTGCATCGTTGGTGGGAATTTAAAATAGGGTAGTAACTGCAAAAAAATGATATAGCCATTCCTCAAACAATTATACATAGAATTACAAAATGTTGCAGGAATCCCACTTCTGGGTATATAACCAAATAGAAAAAATAAAAACCCCAACACATATGTTGTACACCCTTGTCCACAGCAGCATTATTTTCATTAGTCAAAATGTGAAAACAACATAAATGTTCATCATCAACAGATGAATAGATGAACAAAATGTGGTATACGCAGGCAGTAGAATATTATTCAGCTTTAAAAAGAAATTCGACTGTGACATACGCATGGATAAACCCTGAGGACATTGTGCTAAGTGAAATAAGCCAGTCACAAAAAGACAAATACTCTATGATTCCACTTACCTGAGTTACCTAGTGTAGTCAAAATCATAAAGACTGAAATTAGAATAGGGGTTGTCAGGGGATAGGGAGAATATGGAATGAGGGGTTACTGTTTCATGGTTACAGAGTTTTAGTTTTAAAAGTTAAAAATGTTCTGAAGGTAGATGATGGAGATGGCGACAAAGCATGTGAGTATACCTAAAGCCCCCAAACTATACACTTAAAATGAATAAAATGGTAAATTTTATGTCATACATCTTTTGCACCATTAAAACAAATTTTAAGAATCCACAATTTTACAGTACTTTCTTTACTTGTGGATTACATTAAAAGTAAAAATCTCAGTTTGTCATAGAGCAAGTGTATGGTATCAACACTCCACAATATCAGCAATAGTGAGTGCTATCAATATGTAAGGAAGTCACATTATTCTACAAATTGTTTATGTGCTGCATGTGCATCAAAAACAGTATTTTGAAACAAATGTCAAATTTACAGCACATATGGGGAGCTCTAAACCTTGAGATAGTCTTCCCGTCCCCGTTAGCAGAAGCACAATTAGATGCTGAGATTAGAATTTACTTGAACTTAAGTACAGGAAAAAAATAAAATAGAAGTTAATTTACAAGCATTATTGTTTTAAGTCTTTAATTTGTATGAATATTTCAGAAGATATTTAGAAAAAAAAGCCCCTTGGTAATGAGTTCCAGTACATCAAAGCAGAAATAAACACATATGTTCACAGTGTCTGGGAGAAAAATACAAATAAATTATTACAAAATGAGAAAAAGATTGATTGGATTGATACTCCTTGGAGGTGCTGTTTCTTTTTGGTTAATTCCATTTATTACATGAAGTTGCTTGAAACTCCTTAAAAGTCTGTTTAATATTAGCTTGTTAAATAGTGTCATAAATGTTTTAAAGTTTGGTTATTGCTTTCTTCAGATCCATAACCTTGCTTTAATAACCCACATATATTCACATCCATTTAGCAGACACATTACATTGTGTCATTAAGTTACACAATGAGTATAATTGCTTTACTTCCTACTGATCCTCTCCTAGGTCTAAGTCATCAGAAAAGAACATTAGAACATTCTCGCAGAGACTTACAATCTGAAAACCACTGCCTTTTGAAAGGATCAGGCAAGGTAAGAGGCTTTCTATCTCTCCCAACATCTTAATTATTTATCACCTAACTCTAAGCAGGTCAGGGGATTTTTTTGGAGATACTCTGTCAATCTGATTTGAAACAGAAAAAAAATCTCAGCACTTACTCTCAGTTACAGGAGAACAAATGTCCAAGAGCTGATGAGAACCCCAGGGAGCTTCACACCCCAATTAGGATATAAATGGGAATTATTGATCCACATTTGCACATTACAAAATCAACTCACTAGAAAGAGTCATCTCTTGGTTAGATGCTTCAAATCCTTTGGGTGCACCCCTTTGGTATATCTCCTGCTTCTTCTGGACATCTGTTTATTCCCACTCTCAGAAATCCTTTGCACCTCTCAAGAGACCAAAGGGAAAGCATCACGTAAAACTGGAATTATTGTTCTGGGCTTCAGTTACAGTAAGCAATTAGATTAGATATGAACAGAACTTGAAACTGTTGGCAAATGACAATTTCAGAGCAGGTCATTTCCCTTGACTTGATATCCTACCCCTATTATATACACACATACACCTTACCACCCCTGAGTGTTTTTCAAACAACAACAACAACAAAAATAAACTCAACCAACATTATTCACTAAGTATTAAATCTTAAAAGTAATCTTTTCATCTAAGTATACATTGTCCCCATGAAAGACTTGAAATATCCACAGGGGAATACAGAACAGGGTCTCTGGGTTGGGGGGTGTGTAAAGAAGAATATTAATGTAACCACCTGAAGAGTTCCTTCAGTCCACTGCACAAAACAGATCAGTTCACAGAGACCATGGCATTGCAGTAAAGAGAGTGTAATTGACATGAGGGTGACCACACCAAGCCAAAGATTGAGTTATTCCTCAAATAAGTCTCCCTAAAGGTCCAGAAGTTCGGAATTTTTCAGATAGTTTGGTGGGTAGGAGTCCAACGAGTGGAGAGTGCTGATTGGTTGGGTTGGAGATGAAATCATAGGGAGTCAAAGCTGTCTTCCTGCACTGAGGTGGTTCCTGGGTGGGGGCCATAGGACCAGTCAGTGAGTCCAAGTAAGGCCATCTGGTTTTCATAAATGCAAAAATCTAAAAAGATATCTCATAAGGCCAGTATTAGGAATAGTAATGTTATCTGCGGGAGTAATTGAGGAAGTTGTAAATCTTGTGACCTCTAGAATAAATTATTTGTATTGTTAGTAATCATTTGACCACACCTACATCTTAGTAAAATTCAGGCCCCTCTCATCTTCTTGTGGCCTTTCTTAGTTTTTCAAGGGCAGTTTAGTTTTTGGAAAGTGCTGTTATTTAAACTATAAACTAAATTTTCTCCCAAATTAGCTTGCCCCACGCCCATGCATGAGCAAAGACAGGCTAGCCTGTGAGGCTAGAAGCAAGATGGAGTCAGTCATATCAGATTTCTCTGATTATCATGATTTTCCAAAGACAGTTTCATTAGTGGATTCGTTGGTCATTGTATCAGGTAAAGTAACCTAGTATGAATCTCAGGAGAACTTTGCAGGACTATGTGCCTTTAGACAAGCCTCATAACCTCTCTCAATCTCATTTCCATTATTTGTAAAAGTTAAAACCGCAAACGTTACCCAAATCTGTTCTTCCATTTAACACTGTAAGAGACATACACAATGTTTGAATGTATAAGACAGAGACTGAGCTCTCAACCAGGTGACAGTCTAGACTTGGAGCTCATCAAATTCAAATGTGCATACATATCCCTGGGAAACTTGCAATACATGAATATTCCTGCAGAACACAGAGAAACCCTGATTAGGAATTGTTGAAAGAGCTGATTTTTCTCCTTCCAAACAAAAATTTGAAGTATATTATTCCTTAAACAATATATTATGATCAATGTGTTCTGATAAAGAATGTATGTATATAATATTGTGAAAGATATATTTGGTCTTCTTTCCAGTTTTCTAACATACAGATACTAAAATCCTTGGATTTTCTAGGGTGACAAGTGTTTTTTGCATGCGAATGAGAGGACTGTTGGCTGGAGATCTCTAGATAGCTTCAAGATGAGGCTTGGTGACCAGAAAAAAAGGTATTATTGGAGAATTGGGACTTTCAGCCCCATACCAGAACCTTTGTAGAGAGGAAAGGGGCTGAAGGTTGAACTGATCACCAATGACCAATGATGTTATCATTCATGCCTAGGAAATATCATCCAAAGGACTGAGTTTGGATGGGCTTCTACATAGTTGGACACATGAATGTTTCTGGAGGGTGGCAAGACGGGGAAGTTCTGTACCCCTTCCCATATACCTAGCTCTATGCAATGATTGTTCATCTGTATCCCGTATAATATTCTTTATAATAAACCAGTAAGCAGAAGTAAGTACTTGTTTCCTTGAGTTCTGTGAGGCTTACTAGCAAATTAATTGAACCCAAGGATGGGGGGGAGGGAGGCTTGATTTATAGCCAGTCAGTCAGAAGCATAGACAAAATCTGTGGTTGTGACTGGCTTCTGAATTGAAGAGCAATCTTGTGAGATTGAGCCCTCAACTTATTGGATCTGATGCTATCTCTCTGCAGGAAGTGTGAGAATTGAATTGAGTTAGAGGACACCCAAATTGTGTCCTCTGGAGCATCTGCTGCAGAATTGATTGATTGGTGGTGGGGATGAATCTTCACACATTTTGGTGACCAGGAGTCACAGAAGTGTGCTATAATAAAAAATGGTATGTTATTCTCAGAGTGTGATGTTAACTCAGTGTGTAATTGTCAACATTTTAGGTCAGCTCTCTTCTGCATTGCCATGAAGTTGGAAAACTTAATTTAAGCACTCCATACTTTACTTGAAAATGTAAAATGTCTCATATTATGGCACCCACACGCCCATATATGTTACAATGGCATACATTGGTAATCACTTAAATCCAAAGAGTGTTTTTAATTTTGTCTTTTTCAGAGATTTCCCTCGCTGTGAATACTGCCCTTGTTTATGTATACTATTCTCTCCACAGTGTAAATCTGATATTACCATTTCTCTTCTGGATGTCCCATTATTATTACCCAATTATTCCTGCAATATTTTCCAAACTTTGGCTAGGGAGGATACTTAGGGAATACCAGCTAGAAACGCTGTTGGTCTTACTGTTTTGCCAATCTTCCCCACACCCATAACTAGAAAGCTATAGTTTTAATCTAGTTTTGAACACTGAATTTCCAAAGATGTTGATTAGGTTTTAGAGTTAATAAAAGGCAGGACCAAAGCATTAGATTTACTCTCCCTGACATGAAATACAAGTTCCATTATCTACTGGCTCCAGCTGTCTTGCTGAGGTTCCTCTGTCTTCCCACTTCTCCGTGCATTCACCATATGAAATTAATTGCATTTTCTTGAATGTGCCGCACTTACAAAAATCTGAGCCCGTTTCCTGGGCTTGGTATATATAGCCTTCCTGTGGTGTTCTGTTAGCTCACTCCTACTTATCTTCCAAGTCTCAAACATACCTTGAGACTATATTTTGGGTCCCTTTTCTGTGTATCTACCAAATGTTGTGAATAATTCTACTGTAACCCACACCACTGTATACTTTAATCATAGACTTACTTTTTGGTGTCTTTTATAGACAACCCTTTGAAGGCAGGCATTCTGACTGGTTTTTATTTGTTTGTTGTCTTAATTCCTAGTGACTAACATCGTGCTGGGGACAGGGTATGTGCCACTAAGTGTTTATGGAATAAATAAATATAAATATAAAATAATTTATTTTTTCTTTACTCTCTTTTAATGTATTATTGATGTTTCTCTATTTCCATTTCTCAAAGACAAGATTTACTCTCGTGTCTTTGGTCATTGTATCATTGTATCATTGAAGCAAAACAAATAAACACATTCAGGCAAACAAATTCAGAAGACTACATCAATTTTGTTAGAGATAAAATAGAGAAATTAAATGAAATGACAAGTAAATATTTGAAAGGATCTGGTAATATTTTAAGATTCTTTACATTAGCAATGTTTTTAAATTTTGTTTTGTTTTAAAGCTATTTAGACAATAGATGGGGAATCTGCTATGGCTTAAGAATGTTTAGCAATTCTCCACATATATAACATACAAGGGTTCAACTTACTCCACATCTTTGTGTGCAATTTATACTCACGGTATTTTTCATGGCTTTTCTAATAGGTGTGCAGTGGTATGTCATGTTTTTAACTTGCGTCTATCTAATGACTAACAAATTGAACATCTTTTAAATATGCTTTTTTGACAACGATACCCTTTTTGGTAAATTATCTATTCAAATTTGTTGGCCATGTATTAACGGGCCATTTGTTTTCTTCCTGTTTAGTTATTCAGTTTTGAGACTTAGTGATATATTCTGGATACAAGTCTTTAAGTCAGACATGTGATTTGAATATATATTTTCTCATTCCATAGCTTATCATTTCATTCTTTAACAGTATCTTTTAAAAAATGTTAAATTTAAAATAAAATATTTTTAAGTTGGGTAATATGATTCCTTTAACTTTATTATTTTTCTTTTCAAAGTTGTTTTGCTTCTTCTTGTTCCATTGCTTTCTGAGATAAATTTTAGAATGAGCTTCTCTAAATCAATAAAAATATATTGCTGGGATTCTATTGAAATTAAATTAAATTTGCAAAATAAAATGGAAAGATGACATTTGAGTCTTTCAATCCATGAAAAGGGTATGCATCTTTATTTATTAAGGTCTTCTTTGATTTGTTTCATGTGTCTTGAACTTTCAGAATATACGTTCTAGATATGTTTTATACATTTATTAATGAGTTTTATCTTGGAGCTAATTTAAATCTTTTTCTAGAAGTATTTTAAATATTTACATTTTTTAACTTGCATCTATATTGATAAATTGCATTGGTAGTACATTGAAATGTAGATTTTTGTGTTTTAGTCATGCATCTTTCACTTTGTTAAAGTCACTTAATAACCCTGAAAGATTTTATTCTTTTATTGTTTTATTTTGTTTTTATGTTTTATGATTTTCTGCTTAGGCAATCATGTCACCCGCAAACAGTGGCAGTTTTAGTTCTTCATTCCAAATCCGTATGCCTTTTTAAAAATATATCTTGTCTTTTTTTTTTTTTTTTGAGGCGGAGTCTTACTCTGTCACCCAGCCTGGACTGCAGTGGGGCAATCTCAGCTCACTGCAATCTCCGCCTCCCGGATTCAAGTGATTCTCCTGCCTCAGCCTCCCAAGATGCTGGGACTACAGGTGCCCGCCACCACTCCTGGCTAATGTTTTGTATTTTTAGTAGAAACGGGGTTTCACTGTGTTAACCAGGATGGTCTCAATCTCCTGACCTCATGATCCACCCACCTCGGCCTCCCAAAGTGCTGGAATTACAGGTGTGAGCCACAGTGCCCGGCCTAAAAGTATATCTTGTCTCATTGCACTAGCTATAGCTTCCCGTTTAATAAGAATGACATATTTAATGGGACTAGACATCCTTACCTTGTTCTTGAACTTAGGGGGAAATAACTTTGTCTTTCATAATTAAGTATAAGGATAGATACAGTTTTTCTTGTAGGTGCCCTTGTAATAAGAATGCCACAGCACAGCCTACTGCCTAGATATTAGAAATAGAACACCAGATCTATGACAGGAGATAAGAACTTAGAGACATCTTTCCCACCTGCCAGACTGGGCTCCTCGCTTTTCTGCTGCTTCCTCCAAAGGAGCCATTGAATCATTTGCCTTCAAATTTAAAGTGACCCACATCCTATTCCCTATGTACGTATTTTGCTAGTTGCAATGCTCTCTCTCTCTCCCCCTGCCTGACGCTTCATTCCTGCCTCATGTAACCTGGTAACCCTGAGGTTTGCCCTCCAAACACATTGTGCCGTGCCTGCTCAGAATCTGTAGGTAAAAATATTTGAATGTTTTTTCTATTGTGGTAGTGTATTGAAGTTTCACTTTCCATCTGAAGAACTGGGGGCTATCCCCAAGCTAGGTTTACCCTGGCGTGTCAGGGAGAACACAAGGCGGGGCCCTAACACTAAAGCAACAGTTAGGCAGGTATTACTGGATACGTATCAGACAAGAGCCCCAAGGGCATCTGCCAGCATAATCAAGTTTTCTGGGTGAGGAAGTCCTGGTCATTAGCAGGACAACTAGGCATTAGGCCATCAGTCAGGTAAAAGAAGTGTTTCATGAAAGACACACTGTAAACACATGCTCAGCTTCTATTCATTTTTCGTTAAGATAGGGTTGCTAATCTCTGGCACTAGAATCGCATTTTAGCTTGTAGCTCTCAAAATAGGCTTTTATCAAGTTGAAGAAGCTCTATTTATAATTTTCTGTGAATTTTCATTAGGATAGATGTTGAATTTTGTCAATTACTTTTTCTGCATGAATTTGTAAGATCCATGCGGATTTTCTTCATTAGACTGTTTATATAGTGAGATAATTTTTTTTCACATATTAAACGAGACTTTCATTCTTGTGAAAAACCACAGTTGGTTATAGTTTTATTTAAATATATGTATTTAATCCTATATATATATAATTCTCTTTATATATATAATCATATATATGTAATTCTGTTTTATCTATATTATTTATGTTATCAAATATTACTTATTCGGTAATATTTTGTAGGAGATTTTTGAGACTTTATGTACTGCATGGAAACCTGCTTTACATGAATGGGATTTTGAAAGCAACTGTTGGTCAGGCACGGTGGCTCACGCCTGTAATCCCAACATTTTGGGAGGCTGAGGTGGGTGGATTACCTGAGGTCAGGAGTTCAAGACCAGCCTGGCCAACATGGTGAAACACCATCTTTACTAAAAATACAAAAAAATGCCAGGCGTGGTGGCAGATGCCTGTCATCCCAGCTACTTGGGAGACTGAGGCAGGAGAAACACTTGAACTCAGGAGGTGGAGCTCGCAGTGAGCTGAGATTGCACCACTGCATTCCAGCCTGGGTGACAGAGCAAGACTCTGTTAAAATAAACAAACAAAAAAATACAAGTGTCAATATAAGGCTTTAATAAGGTAAATGACTGTTACTGCTTTCTTATTAAATTTTATTGTAATCCAATAACATAACATATAATTTCTATTATTTAAAAAATATTAAGATTAGTTTTATTACCCAAGATATTATCTTTCTTGGTGTAAGTTCCATGTATACTTGTATGCATATTGTTTCGTTGTTCAGTTAAATGCTGTATAAATATCAATTAGAGCCAGTGGATCAATGGTATTGCTCAGTTTTCCGATGCTAGTGTTGATTTTGTTAATATTCATTTTTCTTTTTCCTAAGTGAAAGAGTTTACATCTCTAATTATTGTGGATTAATCTATTTCTTTTTTCATTTCGGTTAGATTATGCTTGTATAATCTAAAGCTCTATAGAGAGGTATAATAACTTTTTATTCTTAGGGAGTCAATTCTTTTATTATTTGCCATGCCTCTTTTTATTTCTAGTAATTTTCTTTGGCTAGAAGTCTTCTTTTCTGGTATTAAGGTAAGTACTCCATCTTTCTTGGGATTAGCATTGCATAGTATCTATTTTTTTTTGTTAGTCTTTTAATTGACCTATATCATCATATTTGAAGTGAATTGAAGTGAATTTATTTTTTCCTTTTCCTTTTTTTTTTTTTTTTTTGAGACCAAGTCTTGTTCTGTCACCCAGGCTAGACTGCAGTGGTGCAGCCTCAAATTCCTGCACTCAGGTGATCCTCCCACCTTAGCTTCCTAAGTAGCTGAGACTACAGGCACATGCTACCATGCCCACCATGCTTGAGAAAGGAAGACATGTGGTAACATATTCCAGTTAATTTTTTGTAGAGATGGGATTTCACCATGTTGCGCAGGCTGGTCTTGAACCCCTGGACTCAAGTGATCCCTCGCCTCGGTCTCCCAAAGTGCCGGGATTACAGATATGAGCCAGTGCGTCTGACTTGAAGTGAATTTCTTATAGATAGCGTATGGTTGGATCATATCTTTATTTTAGCATCCATTCTTGGGCTAGGCACAGTGACTTATTATGCCTGTGATCCCAACACTTTGGGATGCCAAGGTGGGAGGATTGCTTGAGGCCAGGAGTTTGCGAACAACCTGGGAAACAGAGAGATTACATCTTTACAATTTTTTTTTTTTTAAAAAAGGATTAGCCAGGTGTGGTGGTACATGCCTGTAGTCCCACTTACTTGGGAAGCTGAGGTGGGAGGGTCACTTGAGCCCAGGAGTTCAAGGATGCAATAAGCAATGATTGTATTACTGCACTCCAGCCTGAGTGACAGAGTGAGACTATGTTTCAAAACAATAAAAAAATTTAAAAAATAAAATTAAAATAAAATAAAATTGATCCTCACAATCTCCTTATTTTAATTGTTATATTTAGATACTTTACATTTTGATATGTTTGGATCAAATCTATAATTTTATTACTGTTCTTCTGTGTTATCTCTTTTTTTCTACTTTCCTATATTTTTGGAATATTTTAATATTTTTAGTATTGCCAATTACTTTTTCTATTGATTTTAACTTTTTAATGTTTTTTAAAATTATTCTAATGATTGAGATATAGATTCTTAATATTTTTACAGTATAGTTAGTATCAACATGTTATAACTTCAACTGAGATATCAAAACCTCACCACCATACAGATGTCTTTACTTTCCTCTTTGTTATAATTTTTTTTATATATTATAGCTATATACATATTTATAGAAAACCTTATCAGATAATATTATCATTTTTTCTTTCTTTTTTAAAATTTTTATTTTTAAAAGATAAAGATGAGATCTCACTATGTTGCTCAGGTTGTTCTCAGACTTTTAGGCTCAAGTCATCCATCCACCTCAGCCTCCCAAAGTTCTGGGAATACAGACATGAGTCACTGGGCCTGGCTCATTTTTGGTTTCAACTGTCAAACATTTTAGATAACTCAAAGGAGAAGAATAGTTTATTATATTTACCCAAGATATTTGTCATTTTGTTGCTCTTTCTTTATTCCCAATAGTCTAAGTTTCCTTCTGATATTATTTCTTTCTATAGAGAGTACATCCATTGCTGATAATTTGAGAGAAAGACTGATGGTAACAGATTCTGTCAGTTTTTCTCAAAGTGAAAATGCCATTATTCAGCTTCACTTCTGAAATATAATTTTACTGGACATAGCATTCTGGGTTAACATGTTTTTTTCTGGTTTATTTATTTTATTTTATTTTTTTGATTCTTATTTTTCTTTAACCACTATAATAGTGTAGTCACTTTTTTAAGTCTCCTAGGTTTGTGATAAGAAATCTTTATTCATTGGGACTGTTATTCCTTATAGCTTATTTTCCTGTGGCTATATAAAAAGTTTATTTCATTCTCTTCAGTTTTCAGCAAGGCATGTATTTTTGGAGGACTTACTTAGATTTCACTGAGCTCCTTGAATTGGTGTGTTTATTTCTCTTCGTTTTTTTTAAACATCAAACTCTTTCCTGTCTTTTTCTGGGACTCTGATGGCATGAATATTGTATTTTGTATTATTGTGCCACTGATTTCTGAGGAAAAGTTTATTTAGCAAAATTTAAAAATATACATTATAATTACACTTTGAAAATAATGACTTCACAGTCAATATGGAAACGTCACTAGATTAAACAATTCCGTTGGTAAAAAGTAGAAAGCAAGAGCTGAAACAGCAATATGTGGAATTGAAGAATGAAGTGCAGCACTTTGGGAGGCCGAGGCAGGCGGATCACCTGAGATCAGGAGTTCAAGACCAGCCTGGCCAACATGGTGAAACCCTGTCTCTACTAAAAATCCAAAAATTAGCTGGGCATGGTGGTGGGTGCCTGTAATCCCAGCTACTCGGGAGGCTGAAGCAGGAGAATCACTTGAACCCGGGAGGCGGAGGTTGCAGTGAGCCGAGATTACACCATCGCACTCCAGCCTGGGGGACAAGAGCGAGACTTCGTCTCAAAATAAAATAAAATTAAATAAATTAAAATTAAATAAATTAAAATGAAGTGGACAACATTTCTGGGAACCAGGAGGATAGGAGTACATAGGAAATAAGCAATAACAATCTGGTAATTTTAACTTCCTCATAGCTGTTGCCATGTTATAAGTGAATGTTTATGGCACTATCTATGGCTGCCAAAGATGAGTTATGCATGCAAATCAGTTAAATATTAATTACTTTAGACTCATGGTATGCTTTAAGCAAATCTTTGAGTGGTGTTCCAAAATTAAAAACTTTTAGAGGCAAAATGAATTTTTAAAATGATAATGTAAACACAGATTTATGGGTAGTACTGTTAGCCTGTCTAAGAGTGCTGCATGGTATCTTATTCAAATACAACTCAATAATGTTCACTGGGATTTCCCGGTGTTTCAATACTCACTATGTAATGTTAATCTTTTAGAGAATAGATGCAAAAATAATATATGAATGTTGCTGTGGAATACTCTAAGATAAAATTAGAAACTGATCTAAAATCTGAAGTAGAAAAAGCAGTCCATATTTTTATGGAAAAATTAAAATTAAGACAAATAGACCAAAAATATTTTTCATTAAAAAATGTTTATTGAAACAACATATATCATATCACCAAACGTGAATGTGATTTTGGGTGAATTTGTACTAAATCAACCAGCATCAATGCAAAATGGAAGAAATTTTTCTGTCTGGAAATTTTGCTGTAGAAAAGAAATTAAGGCTATGAGACAGTCTTTGTGCATTTTGAACTTTCAGTTTTAAAGATAATAACTTTTAAATATTAATTATCTCTACTATTATATTTTAAGTTTAATTACTTTATTTTGCATTCATTGAGTGACAAGCTTCCCTTCTTTCATGTTTTTTGTTATTAAATATTTATATTAGGCAGCATTAATTTTACATACTATTTAAATAATCTTATCATATTTGTTTATATCAAGAACCATGTATATATTCTATTTTTTTGACAAAAATCCCCTGAGATATTTAATACAATTCTGTCACAAGAAGATTCATTTTTTTAACTGCTCGTTATATTATCTTAAGACACAGTTTTAACTGCTGTGAAAATACAGAATATATGATATCAGAAATTCCTGAATATTCCTGGGAATTCTTATCTCTCGTTATCAAATTCCAAAGATTAATATATTTTAGGAATTTGGAATCACTAAGCGAATTCTAGAACTTGGTTATAGAATCCCAAGGAATCTAAGAAGCTGACTGTGAAAACATGTAAACCTGGTGCTCCTAAGGACTTTATCTCTTCGGGGTTTTCAGTCTTAATTCTAAGTTCATCTACATGCGGAGTTAGGAAGTACTCCACATCTAATCATGCTCTCATGTTTATATTGGGAAACAGTTGTCCTTAACTTAGGACAACATTTCTTTTTGTAGCTTTTGAGGTTTATATTTCTGCTGAGTGTTAAAATTTCAAAGGTGAGCAACTATTTACATGAGGGTCAGTTGGTCTAAAGAAAGCCTGACAGTTGCAATAAGTCTGCTGAGACTTTAGAAATTTTAAAAAGAAAACACACACACACACAAAACAAAATAAACCAAAACCCGAAAACAAACAAACAAACAAACAAAAAACCTTCTCCTTCTGGCAGTTCTAACAGTGGCAAATCCTGCCTTGATTTCTGAATTAATTTACTTTTTGAGTTTACAGGTGTCATACAGAAAACCTACTTTACATGAAAAAAGATTTAAGAGCAAAAGTTGATACAAAAGTTTCAAGGTAAGGCATGTGGAACCAGAAAACACAAGTAAAGTGAAGTGCACTTAAGTTGTTGGTGAAATATTTGCTCTTGTTTAATAACCGGTGAATGGATCCTCTCACCTAAGATATCTGACTCGTTGTATAGGTTCCAGCTGACTAATTTCTCTTCCGGGAAAGAGAATATATACTACATGAAATAAATTTTGAGAAAAGCGAAACCTGATGTTTACCTTAAATAGACCAATTTCTTTATTTTTCTGCACACCGAATTTCCTGCTTTTTCTCCTTTCCAGAACAGAAAACTTTATGAAGAGGGAAAATTCGAAAGAGAGAAATAGAAAATACTAATTCTTTGTCCCTCACATCATTAAGAATCTCCAATCCAACCAGAAGATACCAATCCAGTGAAAAGCTGCTCAGAAAAAGGAGATTTATCTCTTTGAAATCCTCATTTCAATTCTTTTGGGCATATACCAGAATTGGGATTGCTGGATCATATGGCAATTGTATTTTTAATTTTTAAGGAATTTCCATCCTGTTTTCCATGGTGGTGGCATCATTTTACATTCCCACCAACAGTGCACAAAGCTTCTAATTTCTCCACACCCCCACCAACACTTGTTTTCTCTTATCCTTTTAATCATAGTTGTTCTACATGTTAGGTGATATCTCACTGTGTTTTAATTTGCATTTTCTTGATGACTATAATGTTGAGCACATTTCCTTTCCATATACCTATTGGCCATTATTATGTCTTCTTTACACTCCTGTGTTCAATGAAGCTTTATACATAATAGTCAAAATGTAGAAATAGACTAAACGTTCAGTGACCTATAAATGGATAAATAGATATGGTCTAGACATATAATGTAATGTTGTTCAGCCTTTAAAAGGAAGAAAATTCTGCCACATGTGACAATATGGATGAACCTTAAGGACGTTATCCTCAGTGAAATAAGACAGATGCAGTAACACAAATACTATGATTCCACTTACATAGGATACCTAGAGTAGTCAAACTCATAGAAGCAGAGAATAGAATAAAGGTTGCTAGGGTCTGTGTGGAAAGTGGTATGGGCAGTCGCTAGTCACTGGATGTGAAGTTTTAGTTATGCGAGATGAATAAGTTCCAGTGATGTGCTGTACAATACTGAGGCTACAATGAACAATACTGTATTGTATACTTAAAAATTCATTAAGAGGGTACATCTCATGTTAAAGCTTCTTACTACAATTTAAATAAAAAAGAAAGAAGAAAGAAGGGTACATAACCATTAGAAAAGAGAGTCCAGGGCAAGTCAGGGCACACAATTTACTCATCTTGCAAACAGTGCACTGGGAGTTGTTTGAGGTTGTAATAGAATAGGGGAAATGGGGAAATACAGTTTTAATAAACATTGTGATATGTAAAACAAATACACTTTGATGCACTTTGAGATAATATATCAATTTAAAAACTTTATATTACTGTATTATGTTAATGTAATTGCATTAGATGGGGCTAGAATTGGGCCACAAAATTTTTCTCTGCTTTTATAAAGATTGTATCAATTTGATGAATATATATAAACATCTGTCCACTCCCCCGGTAAAACAAACCTATAGGACAGACCCCAGCCTCTTTCTTGAAAATTCTGCCAGTGTAGTTCCTACTAATGCTGTATGACTTATATTATTATCATTTCCAGGAAGAAATTTTTCTGTCATCATTTCTCCTATGCTCTTATTTATTACTTCTATGTGCATCCATTATTTCAGTCTTAACTTTGATCACATTAGACGCACAATTTCATGATCACTGATTTCTGCAGTTTTGTACTCTCTTTTCAACCTCCGAGGTAGCAGTGGGTCTGCGGTGGAGAAAAGTACACATAAATATATTTTAAATACATACATAAATATATTAACAAGCTAAGGTAGTGGAGACAAGTGACATGGAAGACTATTTATAGCCACGTATCCATTTTTAGGGATTAGACTCTAATGTAGAAGAAATTATGTCACTTTGAAAATAAAAGTGGAAATGAGAGTGGTAGAACTGATAGCATTTTCTCTTCCAGTTCCCCACTTAATAATGCACCCAGATTGAAAAGGGTCTCAAGAAATATTTGGAACTGACACAGTGTAAGAGAAGTTAGAAAAAAGTTCTGTATGTAAGATGAAGTCCTTGGTATCTGAGGGACATAAGCAGAGAAAGATCTAGAGAGGCCCAATAATTTGACATGATATTCAAAGCAGACATGGGCATGTATCTATATAGTTTGGTGGTAGCCTATATTCACCAGGACTTTTCCTTACTTTACTGAGCATTTACTTTATTTCTTGTACTATGAACATGTATGTCATGCTTTGCATAATAATTACTTCTAATCATTTGTCACAGACATCTTCTCTTCTTTGTGGTATATCTTCTTTGTTGTTAAATCACATACTCCACCATATATACTTTGTATTTTTGATTTTTCCCTCATGTCTTATCTTAATTATTTTTCATCAATAGCACTAAAGTAACATTTACTAAAATAGAACTTTATTGTTGGATATATAATTCCCTGCCCCCATCACAACTGCCAATACATTTAAATAAATTCTTCAAAACTTCCTTATTTAGACTATCAAAATTGGCCAAAAAAAAAAAAAACAAACACACTTTTAAATATTCTAGGTTCAGACAAAATTATATTTTGAAATGATAAAGTATGAAGATAAAAATACCCTGTTTACTCGCTAATTTAAATTCAGCAGGCTACTTCTTTCATACAAAAAAGAAAAAGAGAAAAATGTAAGTTCTCATTCTTTCCCACTGGTTGTATTTACTTAACTTCATGCACTTCATATTTTTTTGTCCTTGGTATTCACTATAATTAGCTGAACATAATGCTTGAAATAATATATTTTTAATAAAAACAATTATATTAAAGTGCTTTTTAAAATTAATTGAAAGCCTAACATAGAAATTGTTGACTGTGTTGCTAGATATGTTACTAAGGACACTCTATGGTTTAAAAACAGAAGTTTGGAAAATGCTAAATTACACAAAGTTAAATGGTTATTTAATGGTGAGATTTTCTAGAAATTATTGGCATAGGAATCCTTAAAGGATTAAGCAGAATTTATGAAAAATGTGTTACTATGTATGTTTTATTTTATTATTAATTTGTAATGCTCTATCTGTATGGGTACTAGATAGTAATTATTTGTTATTTATTTACTTTTTTCAAGTTAATTGGAAAATGAAACCTAAGTTTTGCATTTGCATTCAGTGAAGGCAAACTGAGATCTCTGTATTTTGTAATAAGGAAGATTTCACTGCAATTTAAACATAGAAAAGTGGCATACAACCTGAGTCATCACAAGGTGTACATAGCATAGTCATACAGGATTCAAAGAAAAATGCCTATATCATGCACTCAGTCGAAAACAGGAGTTCAACTACTATACATAACCTCATCTTTCACATGAAATTAATGATCTATTAGATAAATGTTTAATTGGTATAAATTTATGTGGTTTTATGTATAAATTTGTATAAATTTGTGGGGTACAAGTATAATTTTTGTAAATGCATAGATTATGTAGTGGCTAAAGTCAGGGCTTTTAGGGTATCCGTCACCCAAATAATATAAATTGTACACCTTAAGTGATCTTTCATCATTCACTCCCCTCCAATGCTCTCACCATTCTACTCTATCATTTCTATCATTATGCTCTCTACATCCGTGTGTACACATTATTTAGCTCTCACTTATAAGTGAGAACATGCAGTATGTGTCATTCTGTGTCTGACTTGTTTCACTTAAAATAATGGCCTCCAGTTCTATCTGTGTTGCTACAAACAACATAATTTCATTATTCATTATCGCTAAATAGTATTCCATTGTGTATATATGCCACAGTTTTAATCTAATCATTCATCTATGAACACTTTGGTTGATTCCGTATCTTTAGTATTGCAAATAGTGTTGCAATAAACATACAGGTGCAGGTATCTTTTAGATATAATGATTTCTTTTCCTTTGGGTAGATACCCAGCAGTGGGATTGCTGGATCAAATGGTAGGTCTATGTTTAGTTCATTAAGAAATGTCCATACTCTTTTCACAGAGGTTGTACTAGTTTATGTTTCCATCAACAGTGTAGAAGAGTTCCCTTTTCTGACATGATAGGTGATATCGCACTGTGTTTTAATTTGTATTTCCTTATTGAGCACCTTTCCATATACCTGTTGGCCATTATTACGTCTTCTTTAAACTCCCGTGTTCGTTGAAGTTTTAAACACAATAGTCAAAATGTGGAAATAGGCTAAATGTTTAGTGACAGATGAATAGATAAATAGATGTGGTATAGACATCCAATGGAATATTATTCAGCCTTTAAAAAGAAGAAAATTCTGCCGTGTGTGACAATATGGATGAATCTTAGGGATGTTTTCTCAGTGAAGGAAGACAGATGCAGAAACACAAATACCATAATTCCACTTATTTAGGATACCTAGAGTAGTCAAATTCATAGAAGCAGAGAATAGAATAAAGGTTGCTAGAGTCTATTTGGAAAGTGGTATAGGTAGTTGCTATTCACTGAATATAAAGTTTTAGTTATGCAAAACGAGTAAGTTCTATTGATGTGCTGTACAATACTGAGGTTATAATTAACAATACTGTATAGTACATTTAAAAATTCATTAAGAGGGTACATCTCATGTTAAAGGTTCTTACTATAATTTTTTAAAAACAAAGGAAAAAAAAAAAAGGAAGGATACATAACCGATAGAAAAGAGTCCCATGCAAGTCAGTGCACACTATTTGAACATCTTGCAGAGTACTTGAAGCAGTTTGTGGTTGTAATAGAATAGGAGAGATGAGGAAATACACTTTGGTTGATTCTATATCTTTAGTATAGCAAATAGTGTTGTAATAAACATACAAATGCAGGCATCTTTTAGATACAATGAGTTCTTTTCTTTTGGGTAGATACTCAGCAGTGGGATTGCTGGAACAAATGATAATTCTATGTTAGTTCATTAAGAAATGTCCATACTGTTTCACAGAGTTTGTACTAATTTACATTTCCATCAACAGTGAATAAGAGTTCCCTTTTCTTTCTATCCCCAGAAACATCTGCTATTTTTGTCTTTTTACTCATAACCATTCTGACTAGTGTAAGATGATACTTATTGTGGTTTTGATTTTAATTTTTCTGATGATTAAGGATGTTGAACATTTTTTATATTCTTATTGGTCATTTTATGTCTTGGTGAAATGTCTACTCATGTCCTTTTGTCCACTTTTTAAGGGGATTATTATTTTGTTTTTGTCGATTTGTTTGAGTTCCTTGTAAATTCTGGATATTAATCCTCTATCAGATGCATAGTTGTAAATTTATTCTTCTATTCTGCAAGTTGACTGTTCAATCTGTTGATTATTTTTCTGATGTGCAGGGAAGCTTTTTAGTTTAATTGAGTCTCATGTGTCTATTTTTGTTTGTCTTGCTTGTGATTTTGATGTCCTTGTCTTGCATTCTTTGCCTAAACCTATGTCCAGAAGAGTTTTTCCCAGGCTTTATCCTAGTATTTTTATAGTTTCAGGTCTTATATTTAAGTCTTTAATACATCCATTTTATTTACAGTGAGAGATAAGGGTCTAAATTAATTTTTCTGCATCTAGTGACCCAATTTTCCCGACACCATTTATTGAAAGGGTATCCTTTCCCCGGTGTATGTTCTTGCTTATTTCAACAAAGATCAGTTGGCTATGGATATGTGGGGATTTTTTCTGGGTTATCTATTGTGGTCCATTAATGTATGCTTCTATTTTCATACCAGTACAAAGATGTTTTGATTACAATAGCCTTTTAGTAGCATCTGAAGTCAGATAATGTGATATCTTCAGCTTTTTTTTTTTTTCTTTTTGCTAAGGACTGCTTTTGCTCTTTGGGCTGTTTTGTGGTTCTATATGAATTTTAGGATTTTTTTCTAATTATTAAAAAATGACATTAGTATTTTGAAAGATTTTTTTGCACTGAATCTGTAGATTGCTTTGGGCAATATGGTCACCTTAATGATATTAATTCTTCTAATCCATGAGCATGGGATGTCTTTTCATTTGTTTGTATCACTTATTTTTTTTCATTCGGGTTTTGTAGTTATTCTTGTAGGGATTGTTGACCTCTTTGATTAAGTATATTCCTAGATTTTTTTTTTTTTTGGTGCTATTATAAATGGTATTGCCTTCTTGAGTTGGTTCTCAGCTGGATCATTACTGATGTATAAAAACACTAGTGATTTTCATACTTTGCTTTTGTATTCTAAAACCTTACGAAATTCCTTGATAAAATCTAAAATATTTTGGTAGAATCTTTAGGTTCTCCTAGATACAAAATCATATCATTCGCAAACAGAGATAATTTCACTTTCTCTTTTCCAATTTGGATGCCTTGTATTTCTTTTTCTTCCTTGATTACTCTGGCCAGGACTTCCAATAACATATTGAATAGAAATAGTAAAAGTGGGCATCTTTTTCTCCTTCAAATTCTTAGGGGAAAAGCTTTCAACTATCGCCTACTTGGTATGATGCATAATTTTGTTTTATCTATGATCCTGTTTCACTTTTAAAGTTTTATAATGGCTATTAAACTTTTATACCTGAAATTATGTTCACATATATGTAATTACTAAATCAACTAATGGGCTTTAAGGTTGTTTTTTCTTCTTTCAGTGAGGAATAATTTTGTTATTCAAGTTTAGAAGCTATGTCAGCTGATAGACATAACATAAAGCTTCATTTGTTCAGTGATGTTTGGGTTTCCTAACTATTCATTTAGAACTAACAAACCATTTGTGTTATTTAAACTTATGTCAGGCATAAAAATAAGTGAAGAGTTATGATCTCAAACTATATTAGTCTCCAAAAAACTTACCCATTAAAAGAAAAAATCTCACTCTATTATTATACAAGTTTCTTAAGAACAAAACCATGATTTTATCACAGAACAAATGTAGATTTTAGCAGTTTCTAATTGTGAATGTTACTGATACTTTAAACCATCCCTTTGTGAATTTCCAAAATTTTATAATTGCATATATTTAATTTTTTATTTAAAAATATTTTTATGGGATTATATATATTCAGAGACATAAAATCTGCTTAAGATTGGGAGTACATAAACATCGAAAATAGTGTAGAAATACCTGCTCTGATATTTAATAATTTTATGACACTGAGCAATCAAATACTAATAATATAAATAAATAAACTTCTTAAAAGACTTCTCTGAAATTACATGAAACTATGCACTTATGCTAACGTTTTCCTCTCTTACTAAATATCCCCTATTCAAATTTAATGGCTACAAAAAGTAACCTATTTTATATATATTCTTCTGTGGACTTTAATCTCAAATCTGTTTCCTTTCAAATCTGTTTCCTTTGAGAAGAGCATGTAATAATATGCATCAAGGAAGAAATGTATAAGCTCTAAGTCTTACCTAAGGATATATTATGCGGAAAATAGTTTTTTTATGAGACTGTATCACCTCATGCTTTTATGGGATAAATATTGTTTTTCCATTTCAAATGTCTTTTGAATGGATTTGATATTCAAATAAATATTAAACATAATTCACATACAATGCACATTGTGAAGGTTATGAGTAAGAATTCAAGAGAAAACTTTTTTAGAATAATGCTCAAATGAGTTCATTGTCAGAATGTATTTTTCTTCTCACTTAGATCATAGATTTCTAAAAACTAAGAACAATAATCACTTATGTGTTCCAGTATTTTTTATTCTGTGGTATGTAATGAATGTTAAAGTTAAGAAATAGGGATAAAAACACTGAGTGTTACTGGCTATTTAACCTATTATTGATGTATTTATTTACAATCTCTTTATAATTTTGGTTGGAATTAATTCATGAATTAATTCACCACTCCACCCATTATTCTAGAGACAAAGGAATGGTCTCTATAGACCTCTGAATGTAGTCACTTATTCGATGAGTTTGCATGGCTATTGAAACAAATCAATATATCTTCAGTTGTTTATGATATTATCATCCTCAATTTATTTTAAGCGAAAGAGGAGCAAATAGCATTACTATGTGCTAGTCACTGTGTAATATCTTTTCATGCACTGATATTATTTTATTCTCAGAAAAATTTCACTGAATATTGCCATGCTCATTTTATACTCAAGGTAACTAAAGCTTAAAAGGTTAAGGGAAATCACTGTTTATGCAATAATTAAGCTGTGAATCTGGATGTATTTGCCATCCACAGTCTTGATTATTTTAAAAGCCAGACAGCTGTCCGTTATGACTATCACAGATGTCCTGAGCCTCTTAGTCTCTTCTGTTTTTTTTGAAAGTTCAAATTTAAAGCCTCTTTGACTTGTTTTAGGGAGATTCATCTCACTTTTTTCAAAAACAAACAAACAAATAAAATAACCTCTTTTAACTGACACTTATTATTATACTCCTCCTCCTTTTTTTTTTTATACTTAAGATAAAGCCTTTCAGGTACAGGCAGACCTCAGAAATACATTCCCATGACCTTGCTGGTTGAATCCTGCCTGTGGAGGATACTCACAGAGATTCAAAAGTTGTCCTAAATAAATGTATCCTATTCAAACCTGCTCCCCTAAGGACACTGATTTCTTTCTGGAGCTTCTGCCCTCCTGATAAGACACTGCCAGGAGCTGAGCTGCAGAGGAAGGTTTCCTGCGGTAGCACATCTAAAGGCAGAAAAATCAGGGACAAAAGTCAGGAGAATATAGGTGAAGGTCACTGCAAGAAAAATTTTCAAGACCACATCTAAAAATTATGTTGCAATAGATAAAACCTATCTAATCCTTACACTCTATCTATCTATCTATCTATCTATCTATCTATCTATCCATCCATCCTTCCTTCCACAGTGCTCATTAATTTTATGGCTACATGACGCCCAGATTTGGTCAAACATTATTCTGGGTGTGCCTGTGGAGGTGTTTCTGAATGAGATTTACGGTTACATTGGGCACCTTTGAGTAAAGCAGATTGTTCTCTCTGTTGTGGATGGTATTTGTCCAGTCAGTTGATGGTCTAAATAGAATAAAATGGCTGACTTTCCCATTATTAAAAAGCCTGTCAGATGTCTTGGACATTGTTGCTTTTCTCTCTCTTTCCCTTTTTTCCCTCAATTTTAATTTATTGTGGTAAAATACATATAACAAAATGTACCATCTTAGCTATATTAAGTGTATAGTTCAGTGGTTTTAAATACAACCATAATGTTGTGCCACCATCAGCACCATCTATCTCCATAACTTTTTTGTTCCTCTAAAACTAAAATTTATAGTCATTAGACAAGAACTCATTTTCTTTATCCCCTTCCAGCTCCCCTCTGGCACTCGCCATTCTACTGTCTGTCTCCATGAATGTGATTGATCTAAGGATCTTACGTAAGTGGAATCATAAACTATTTCTTTTTTTATGACTGGTTCATTTCACTTAGCATAATGCCCTCAAGCTTCACTCAGGGTGTAGCATATGTCAACACTTTCGATCTATTTGTGTTTTTAGATCTAAGATGAGTCTCTTGTGGAGAGAATCTAGTTGGATCATTTTTAAAAATCCATTCTGCCAATCTCTTTTGATAGGAGAGTTTAATCCATTTACATCAAAAGTAATTACTAATAAGGAGGGACTTATTTCTGTCATTGTGCTATCTGCTTTCTATATGTTTTATAGCTTTTTTGGTACTGTATTTTCTGCATCACTCTTTGTTTTTCCTGTGTGTTTCCTTTTTTGCAGTGCAATATTTAAATTCTTTTCTCTTTTTTGTATATATTTTACAGCTATTTTCTTTGTGGTTACCATGGGGATTAAATTTAACATCCTAAAATTATAAAACTCAAATTTGAATGTATATCAGCTTAACTCAAATAAAAAACAAAACTCTTCTTCTTTATAGCTCAATTACCACCACTTTCAGTTGTTGATGTCTCAAAATTGTATCTTTATACATTGTGCACAAAAAGTATAAACTAACAATTATTTTGAATATATTTATTTCTTAAATTATATGGCAGACAAAATGTAAAGATTTAAACCAAAGTTACACTAATACTAGCTTTTAAGCTATTTTTTAATATGTTAGTCTCTTAAATTGTATTAAAAATGCTGTTACAAACCATTTAAAAATAATGCTAGATTTTTATAACTGCCCATAATACTAGATTTTATAATTGCCCATTTACTTTTATTGAGATATTTATTTTTTTATACAGCTTCAAATTAATTTCTAGTGTCTTTTCATTTTTCTCTGCAGGATATTTTTGAGTGTTTCTTACAGGTCATGTCTAGTGTTAACTAACTCCCTCAGCTTTTGTTTATCTGTGAATGTCTTAATTTTTCCCTCACTTTTGAAGGACTACTTTGCCACATTCTTGGTTGTTTTGTTTTTCTTTCAACACTTTGAAAATATGGGCTCACTACATTCTAGCCTCAAGAGTTTCTGTTGAGAAATATGCTGATAATCTTATTGAAAATCCCTTATACATGACAACTTGCTTCTTTCTTGTTGCTTTCAAGATTCCCTCTTTGACTTTTTCTTTCAAAGGTTTGTTTACAGTGTGTCTTGGTGTGGGTCTCTGACTTCATCTCACTTGGACTTTGTTCCGCTTACTGGTTGTTTGTACTCATGTCTTTCATTAAATTTGGGAAGATTTTCAACATCTTTTAAAATATTGTCTTTCCTTTTTTTCTCTCTCTATTCTTTCTCTAGGATTACGACAAAGCATAACTGGTTTCCTTGATGGTGTCTTATAGGCACCATGGGCTCTGTACATTTTAGTTTTTTTTTTTTTTCTGTTCCTCAGACTTAATTATTTCCATTGTTTTATCTTCAAGGTCAGTGATTTTTGATCTGTCTGTTTATATTTGCTTTTGAATCCCTGTAGAAAATTTTTTATTTCAGTTATTAAATTTTTCAGCTCCAGAATATTTTGTTCCTTTTCATGTGTTCTCTTTATAAATATTCCCAGTTTTGTTCATACATCAATTTCTTGGCATTCTTCACAACTTCCTTTGTGTTTTTAAGCATTTTTAAGACAATTGTTTAAAGTCTTTCTCTCATATATCTGCCATCAGGTTTTCATTAAGCAATGTTTCTATGAGTTTAATTGTTTTTCCTTTGAACGCACCATAATTTCCTGCTTCTTCTATGCCTTGGGAGTTTTTGTTGAAAACTGGACATTTTGAATCTTATAACATGGTATCTCTGGACATTAGAGTCTTCTCTTTCCTTGAGATCATGTGCTATTTGTTACTTGTTTGTTTGTTTTATTGTTGAAAGCTGTCTCTGTGCAACGATTTAGGTCGTTTTGGAGCCTGTGCCTTTTTCTGGGCTCTGTTGTCACTTTCTAATTTTGCCAGCATAAACAGTTCGTTTCCAATGTCCTTGTCTTCACTGTGTGATTCTTAAAGGGGAAAAAGAAAAATGAAGTGGGATGGAGAAGGGCATCATCCCTTTAACTTCCCTAGAAGTTACTTCAACTGAAGTAGGAGAGGATTGCCACAATCAAGGCAGCTGTAAAGGCAGTGACCACCCACCTCTTTTGTCTGTATCTCTGCGATCAGAAGCAGCAATCAGTCATCAAAACACAGATTCCTGACTTTTGAAGGACAGACTTCTTTTTACTTACACCATGTGCAGTCTGCTCCAGAAATATGTACACAGCTGCCTGCCACGGAGCTGGTTGTGGCAGATGAGTAGCTGCTTCTGTGCTTAGAGCTAAAATAAACTGAAACTAACCACAATTTACTATCAAATTCTTCCCCTGGAAGTTGCAAGGTGTCAACAAACTTCAGAGTTTCAAAATAGTTACATCAGACAGATTCTACCAGTTTAATTGTTGTTTAGGTGGGGAGACAGATAATCTGGTGCTTCTTAGTCCATCCTAGAATTATCTCCTTAGGACACTAGTATTTTTCTGCCTCTGGACTCTAAGTGAAACACTGACTCTTCCTGGGTCTCAAACCTGCCAACCTGAAGGCTGGAACACCATCAGTTCTCCTGGATCTCCAGTTTGCTGAATGCATATCTTGGAACTTGTCAACTTTCATAGTCATGTGAGCCATTTTCCATGTAATGGCTCTCTCTATTTATATATAAATGTATACATATCAATATATTTATATATATTGATATAAAGATATTTATCTCTATATATATTTATATAGTTGTTGCTGCTGTTGTTTGGTTCTCTGTCTGGAGTAACCTGACTAATATACCTATATTAATGTGCTATGGATAGGATCTCAAAGGGCATGAGATAATCAATTTTATAATTAATTCTTCCATAATCTTCTCAAATAATGTGGGCCCCAGAATTTTCTAACAGAAACATGAAAACCTCAAAAGGAACATTTTTCTTAAGAAATCCGCAGCTAGTTAAAATTTCATCCCTTACTTATTCTCTTCCTATTCCTAATCACACAGAAGTATGTTTCTGGCAGACTTTTGATAACTTACTATTTCTTTTAATTGTATAAATTTAAGATCTACAGTAACCTAATGTTTTACTTATCCATAGTGAAGTAACTACTGCAGGTAAGCAATTTTACATATCCATCACTTTCTATAGTTACCTCTTATTTTCATTTTGTATCAGAGCACACAATCTTCACTCATAGCAAATTTTCAACGTACAATACAATGTTGTTAATTGTAGTCCTACTGCTGTACATTACATCTTTAGACTTATTCTGTGTAACTGCATACTTGTGCCCTTTGACTTACATCTCCCCATTTTCTCCTTCTCCCTACCACTGGTAACCAACATTCTGTTCTCTATTTGTATGTATTTGGTTTTTTTCTTTATTCTTCTTTTTTATTTTTTTACATTTTATATATAAATGAGATTATGCAGTATTTTTATTTCTCTCTGGCTTATTTCACTTAACTTTCTCCAGGTTCAACTGTCTTGCTATTTTTAAATCTATTACTAATGATCTAGTCATTTCTTGCCATAGTCACAGTTTTTTCTCAACCAAGTGTAATCTGCACTATTCATTTGATATTTTAATAAACTCACCATTTTTACTTAAGCATGGGTACTAAAGAGATTTGAATATGTTGGTGTTTTACATGGAAAACTGGCATCACTTGCCATAACGACAAGGTAAAAATAAATCTAAGAAAATAAAAGAATGTTATTAAATTCTAATAAGAGTTTATTTTCTTTAAGACTCTGAACCTAGGGGCAACTTTTTATTTGTTTCAAATGGAAATTAGCAAGTGTTAGAGAGGCATTAAGAGATACCACCAATTGAACACTTTCTCCTTGATGCAATCAGCATAACCAAAAGATAATTCAAAGAAAGGAAACTTCTTAATACTTGAATTAGTGTTAAAGAGGTATATTTTCTACTATACCCCTAAATTACTATAATTTAACCTTAATTACCTCTAGTAATACAAATAATAAGTTCACTGCATTTTCATGAACATTATTATTAAGTATTTTCATCTTTGTGGTAAATTACACCTTTGGGCCATTCTATTCCTGGTCTCAGCCCTCCTTTCCCCACACTGACTTTTCTTCACAGAAGTGCTTCTTTGGGCAGGCACCATCCTGTTGTGAGCAACTGACTTCCTCAGATCTGATACTAGTACATCAGAATCACCCGAGAAGCTTTATAAATGTCACCATTGGAAGCTCTCCATAAAATGGAAAAATCTCTAGAGCTAGAATGTAAAAATTTTTGTTTTTAAAAGCAGCCCATGTCAAGTCATACCCTAGTCCAAACTTAGGCAGCCCATCTAAATTCAATAACCTAGAACCTATTGCCCCAGGGTCCATCAATGACCAAGAAATATTGCCCAAGTTGAACCTATATTGACAAGGGTTCCAAGAGACCATGAAAATTTGCCATTAATGAGCCACAGAGTGTTAAAAGCACAAGGGAGGTCTTGGCAGCAGCAACTGATAATTTAAAGAGGGACCAGACTCTTGTGTGCTTTCAAAGTAAAGCAAGATTCTCAGTGAAAGATAGAAAAAGGAAAATTTTAGTAAAATATAAGCAAAACAGAACTTTCATATTGTTAGAGTGGCTCACTAATGTATGTACTTGTTCCATAATTTCTTGGATTTTTACCATTTCTCAAGGTAGGAATTTAAGTTACAGAGATAAAGCAGACTGTCATAGTTCTGCTTGTGTTGCTATTATAACTCTTGGCTACTTTATTTCTAGGAAAAGGAAATAACTAACATTGCTTTGACTCTGGCAATTCTATCTTATTGTCTGCAGTGAACAGAGTAATTTCCAGTTAGTGTGGTAGGGATCATTTGCAATTTCAGGTCCTCGTCTCTACCATTCACATCATGTTGGGTAGAGTTTGAGGCAAAAGAGTGAAGAAGATAAAATTGTGGGAGTAAACATTATGACAAAGCTAAAAGGGTTTGGGTGCTCCCCTTCCCCCTTTTCTTTCTTGGTCCCTACAGTCCCATTTCTGGGCAGTCAAAGCCTTCCTCTTGCTCCTTGGAACAGTTCCAAAGGACTGTGGTGCCTATTGGAAAACCTGGATAGTCCCTTTTTCCATGCATATTTATTAACTGTGTGCCCAGCTATGTGTTAACCAGAGAACCCAGAGAATGGGAGCCTCTGGTCCGTCAAAATTATGACCTTACTCAGTAATGTAGTGGGGAAAAATACTTGCAAAATGTTAGGTTAAGTGCCTTAGGGTGTCAAAGGAGGGATATTATCTCTAACTGTTGGGGGTATTTTATTTGGGCCTTGAAATATTGCTTTGCAAAAGTGATACCAGATGAGAGAACAAGTAAAAGCAAGCTATGAAGACAGTCACAGGTGATATATATATATATCTCATATATGGGTTTGGTTAATGGGTCACATGATCTGGAATATATGATCAGAAAAAGGAAATTGTGTGCACATGTGGATGAGTAGACAAAATAATTTAAAGATTATCTTTTCCCTTAACATAAAACACTTATAAACAAACCTTTTGTTAATGAGATGAGCATGCCAGGAACCAGAAATTTCCTTTTGTGTTAAATACAGAATATCAATTTTCTGACTATAAAAGTAATATATTGTCAATATTTTTTTTTGTATGTGTTTCTTGATCTAGGTTTAGAGTGCCTTGGCCAGAGGCTTCCTCTTCTTTCAAGTGAGAAGTTCTGTTTGGCATGTTTATAAGAAAAATGGTAATAACACTGTAGTGATAATTAGAATCCCAATATAGAAGGCCTTGAAAGCTAAGTAGCACAGCATTGCTAAGTAGCCCCAGCACATGAAGAGTTACTGGATGTCTGCTCTACTGATATATGTTTTTCATTCATTTTTTAGTCATGATTATGTTTTTACCAATAGAAAATGTAGTACTATAGAAAATTTGAAAATATGGAAAAGCATATAAAAGAGCATGCGAGTCATGCAAAATCCCTTACTCAGAGAATTATATATTTCATATATTTGCTTCCAGTTAACCGTGAACATATAATCCCACCAAACAACATATATGTTGACATTGATAGAGGTAGATTTACACTGCATGTATATTTTTGTACTTTTTTTTTTTTTTTTGAGACGGAGTCTCACTCTGTCGCCCAGGCTGGAGTGCAGTGGCCGGATATCAGCTCACTGCAAGCTTCGCCTCCCGAGTTTATGCCATTCTCCTGCCTCAGCCTCCCGAGCAGCTGGGACTACAGGTGCCCGCCACTTCGCCTGGCTAGTTTTTTGTATTTTTTAGTAGAGACGGGGTTTCACCGTGTTAGCCAGCATGGTCTCGATCTGCTGACCTTGTGATCCGCCCGTCTCGGCCTCCCAAAGTGCTGGGATTACAGGCTTGAGCCACCGTTCCCAGCCTATTTTTGTACTTTTTTAAACTGACTTACGCCTCATTCTATTAACTAGTCTATCAAAACAGACCTTCCTTTACAACGTTAAATTATAAGGTTTACAGGAGTTGTCCTTTGGTTTCTGAGCAATATATCTTTCCATTGCTCACTCATGTATTTCCAACGAGATGTAAAGATTAAACAGATTTGTTTTATTTTTATTTCATTTTGGTTGCCTGAATAGAAGAGGCCTGCTAGTTGAAATTGGCTTAATCATCCCATTATATAGAATGCCTGTGGCATTCCACAGCTGGAAGTAGGTTGCTGTAAATAGCTGTGAGCCCACTTGCCAGTATAGTACCTGCTTTAATTTACTACAGATTGCTAGACTGAAGTGATACAGTTTTATCCCAAATATCAGGTTTGCAGACCAGCTGCCAGATGGAATACCTGACAACGACAATCTCCAGCATGTCTGCCCACCAGGAGCCGTCCTGCTGCCTTCTCTATCTGCAGCCAATTCCTATAACTGCTATGTCCTAGCCAAATGTTTTCTAGATGTCCTAGTCTGAGAGGAGAAGTAGCAATTGAGATCCTGATTGTGGATAAGAAAGAAAGAGCCTTCGGCTTGCCCTTGTCCCAACTAAAAATCATAGCAATGGTAGAAGAATGGTTACAGAGTTGATATATATATCTTTTCTGAACCAAGATAAGAACTATCATTAAAGAGGTAAAGGAACTCTCTAAATACCTGACAGTTGGATTTCTACGATTTGTTGCATAGCAAATTTTGGCTGCCAATTTCCCAATCTGGAAATTCCTGATGAGAGGTGAAGCCAGCTGGACTTCCTGGGTCCAAAGGGGACTTGGAGAACTTTTCTGTCTAGCTACAGGATTGTAAACGCACCAATCAGTACTCTGTGTGTAGCTAAAGGATTGTAAATGCATCAATCAGCACTCTGTAAAAACACACCAGTCACTGCTCTGTGTCTAGCTAGAGGATTGTAAATGCACCAATCAGCACTCTGTAAAATGGGCCAATCAGCACTCCGTACAATGGACCAATCAGCAGGATGTGAGTGGGAACAAATAAGGGAATAAAAGCTGGCCACCCCAGCCAGCAGCTGGCAACCAACTTGAGTCCCCTTCCATGCTGTGGAAGCTTTGTTCTTTCGCTCTTCACAATAAATCTTGCTTCTGCTTGCTCTTTGGGTCCGTGCCACCTTTAAGAGCTGTACACTCACCGGGAAGGTCTGCGGCTTCATTCTTGGAAGTCAGCGAGACCAAGAACCCACCGGAAGGAACCAACTCCAGACACACTGACATTTTGGGGCAATATGTGGACCTAATTTTTTTCTTCTACCTGCACAGTTGGCTAATCATTTATAATATATATCCCTATGAATATCTTTAAGGCAGCTGATCTTTACATATGAATAGCTCAGGGATTAACCTGAACCTTCCTATCTTTCGATCTATTCTCTCCTGTATTTCAGGAACTGACTTAGCGGCCTCCACTTTTTTTTTTTTTTTTCCTTTGGTCTCCCAGCCTGTTTAAAGCACTTTGGCATTGATATTTTAGGAGAGAATGTCTTCCGTTTTTTAACACTACCTTTATCCCTGGATGCGGCAAGTTCTGTGAGAGTTGGGCTGCATCTATATCTACTCAGTTTCCAGACCCTACCAGAGATCTTTGACTGTCTAGGAAAAAAGGTTGAGGATTTCTGTGGGTTTCTAATTATTCCTATAGGAAATTAGGAGAGACTAAGCCAGCGATTCTTGGTTACTTAGAAGCTATTCTAAAACTGGAAATAATTTCAATGGACAATTTCTGAGGAAATAAGTGAATCGCTTGTGTTAAAGATAATAAAAACTAAGCTACAATAGATGAAAAGCTTTAAAGCTTTTCATCTGTTGTATTTGAAAAAAGTCAGTTAAGAAAATTACTGTAAAACTTCAAGCCAGAGGTAACAAAGGCCTGAAATGTTCTTATTTGCGACAACAGATAAACTCACCATTTGCCTCTTGACTCAAAGCCCAGCAAATAAATAAGTTGGAAGACATTGTATAATATTTAGACAATTGAAGAATAAAATGGTGAGCATTTTCGTTAAATGAAGTAGTTTTGCTTTCTTTAATACTTTTTTGGGGGGAAGTGAAGATTGAAAATAATATTGCCTTCATAAAAAGTTGTGATTATTAAATCAAGTGATATACTGAAATGAACATGGCACACAATAGATATGAGATAAATTTTAGAGCTCTTTCGTGTAATTTTTAGAACTATTTATTTAAACTCAACTGGTTGTACTTGGCTGTTTTTCTGTTGATTCACTGAATTACAACAACTCTTTCTGTTGTCTTAATTTTATTAAGCTGTATAAATAGTGTTACCGTCTTGTTTTGTTACTTTCATCCTGCATCACAAATAAACGATGAACATCACTATCTCTGAGACCCATGGGTATTATCTCTGTTTTTCAGAATGGCATGTCTTTCCCATGTATGTTTACAGGCCGATATGTCTCACGAAGATAACTCAATGTGAGCTGCAGAATTTGTATCATAGTATCACTGAGGCTTCCAATCATTTGCCATGGCTGAAACAACCTGACATGAAATATAACACTATAACATGTCAGGTGGAAAATTTAAACATTGCTTTTTCCCAAGGAAGAACAGAATATTTATATTTTAAACCACACTATTTCAACAGTGGCGAGGGAGGAAGTTATGATACGGTATTGATTCTTCTAGAGAGCTGAATTAGCAAAAAACATCCCTTTCTACTTAAGAATTTTTCATTTCGCCCCTGCTTTTTTGTTTGTTTGTTTGTTTGTTTGTTTGTTTGTGACACAAGAGCAATTCTAAACAAGCTGTTTCATGGCTAACTAAAATCCTTTAAAACTACTGACAATGACAAAATATCTTAGAAAAGCATTCCAATAAGTACCAAACCAATAAAACCATGTGAACAAATGTCTTGCTAATTTCTGCTTTCATATTTTCCTGGCAAAGCTAAAGTTTTCAAGAGCATAGCATCACTTACAATTTCTAAGTCTTCCTCCTTCTAATTTGAACAAGAGAAAAGTTGAGTTACAATTAGACTAAAAGGTTAAAAAGCAAATAACTAATTATACAAGAAAGTTGAGTTGTACACAGAGTGTCAATTTATCTGAAGTGATGAGTTTCAAGTAATTAGTACAATTTAAGGAATCTTTTCTCTTTGTTTATCTTTCTTTCTTTTTTTTTTTTTTGTCAGTATTATTATTTTTCTCGCCCTCTCTCTGACTCTGTAACTATCTTACCTATTAAACATTCTCCTTGGCTTAATCAGAAAACAGGTTCTGTCCTATTCAATAAAAGGAGTTTATAAATTTACATTTGACCTTTCTTTCTGAGAGGTGACTGTCTGATTGACCTGTTGTCAGTCTGTCTTTCTATTGACAATATTTTTCTGATCAAAAGAGTCATTGTGGTGAATGAAGAAGCCAGTAATTATAACATGAAGATAAGGATAATGATGACAATAAAGATGAAGACACAAAGAGTTTATATGAGTATTTAGTATGCAGGGAAACAGCGCTAAATATTTCCCAAGGGGTGTAAAAAACACAACAGCTCTGTGGTAGGTACACTTAGCGTTCCTATTTTCTCATGACAGGATTGAGGTTAATATAAATCAAATGATTCTCCTGAATTACTCTGTTGGTAACAGAACCAAAATAGACCTTAACTAGTCTGAATTGAAATTCCATGTGCCTACTCCACATTCTGCACTGGCTTGAAGGTAGATTTCTGTCATCACATAGGACTCAGAGTACTGACCAAATTTTGTTTAGTGGGGACAGATCCAAGGCGCCCCACAGGCAGTGCAGTTTCCTGGTGGTTCTGCTTTTATAAAGGCATATCTGGAATTGTAAGTCTATTCTTATTCTTTGGATTAGTGGGTGTTTGGATTGTTGGATGCTTGGACTCCACAGATGGAAGTTGATAGAGCAAAATGCTTATAATTAATTGGCATAGATGGGCTAAAGGGCAAACTACAGTATTTTGAAAGATTATAATGGCATCACTGTAGAATAAACAAGGATATAAATTTTCAAGTGGACATTTGTGATTTTAAAACACAATCCAAACTACCTTTTTTTTTGAGATGGAGTCTCACTCTGTCTTCCAGGCTGGAGTGCAGTGGCACGATCTTGGCTCACTGCAAGCTCTGCCTGCCGGGTTCATGCCATTCTCCTGCCTCAGACTCCCAAGTAACTGGGACTACAGGTGCCCACCACCACGCCGGGCTAATTTTTTGTATTTTTAGTAGAGACAGGGTTTCACCATGTTAGCCAGGATGGTCTCGATCTCCTGACCTCGTGATCTGCCCACCTTGGCCTCCCAAAGTGCTGGGATTACAGGCGTGAGCTGCTGCGCCCAGCCTTCAAACTTTACTCTTTATGACTTTGACCAATTTAATTCTGCCTCAGTTTCTTTATCACACGCTGATATTTGTTCTGTTTTTTTAGTTGTGAAGCTTAAATAATAGATTGTATATAAAATGTGCAGGTCAGTAGTTATGAAAAACAAACATTCCAAGAATGCTTCTTATCAATTTTCCTTTATCTGTAGAGTATTGGTATTTTTTTAGTCACTCTGGGGGAAATGATCTACATTAGACCATCAACAACAAAAGGAGTTACGACACATACTCTTGTTGTTTATAAAATCCTTCTAGATTTAGCGACACTTCCTTTCTAAATTTAAAAATATTAAAGACTTACCCAAAGTGGTAAAGATTACTATTCTTCCCTTTATCTCACAATACCTTGGAACAAGATTACATTTGAGGAGACTTCTTGAGACTCTGCCTTGCTCTTAAGACTGAAAAGCTATATATGCATCCCATGCCCTGTTTGGAATGGTTATTTCACCCTGGTGGGAAATTATAGCAACATATCCGTGTTCCAATTATTCCTTCAATTTGTTCAATGCACTAAAACTGAAGAATATAGTCTTAAGTGGTGGCCAACAGTAAGTCAATGACAGGTAGAGAAGCATAGTATTTCAATACAACGTTATGCTGATGTTATTTCTGCTGTGTGGAGTGCCTCAAACCCCTGGAGCCTGTGATATCATCTTAGAAGACTCTGTTCAAATGTCACCACCTTCGCAGGGTGTTCCTTAACCCCTCGAGTGAGTATAGAAATGTTTCTACCTCGTTCCTGTAACTGAAAATAATATTGAAAACTGGTTAAGTATGTATTGAGCACTTTATTATGTGCCAGGCATTGTGCTACTTTACAAGACACCATGCTTCATTAATCCTTATAAGAATTCCATGCTAAAGACATTATTGCTCTCCATTTTTTACGGATGAGAAAATGAAGACTTAAAGATGCCATGCAGTTTTCCGAAGGTCGCAAACTAGTCCGGGGTTCGCCTGAGAGAAGGTGACTGTGCTTTGCCCAGTTGATACACATATTAGGCTATTCCAGAATATCAACGAAGTCAATTAATCTTTTTATTATAACCTCCTCAATTCTCCGGATGTGTTTGTCCAATACGGAATATTAATAAATAATTAAAATGCAATATTCTGAATAATTAAACCCACAAAGGCCTGATTTATCTTTAATGCTTTTAATGATATTTTTTAAAAAGGAAAGTGTTGATAACATATGTTTGGGGCAGCATATGAAGAGATGAACAAGCTGTGCCTTCGTATTGTTTATTCTTAGAGGCTGCTGGTGGTGAAGCAGAATGCCAAGGACAGTGATACTGTTGGTAGGATTGCTGAGCACATGTGTTTGGTGGTGTATTACATTTTTCTTCCTCTGCTGAGTTTTATTTTTGTTCTCTGTTTTCAAAAGTCATGTTCTCAATTGTGCCTTTTCTTGAAAGAAAACATTTTAATTTTGAGTCTGTTTTTAAATTTAGCTTTGTATCTATGAAGAGTTCACTAGGTTTATACATTCAAAAATCTTCATCACTAGGTTCAAAGGAATTGAAAGTTGTGGCAATCACATGCATAGCATGCAACTTGCCTAAAGAATTATCATAGCAAAAATACAATAAAATAAAACAAATATGAAACTGAATGAGCATCAAATCACAAAAAAGATACGGAGGAAAGTTAAGTGTATGTTACTAAGTAAAATAAGCCAGCCTAAAAGCTAGGCTACCTACAGTGCATTTCTATGTATGTGGTATTCTGGAAAAGGCAAAACTATGGAGACAGTAAAATGACCATTGGTTTTGGGGGCGGGAGAAATAATTATATAGAGTAATGGGGAATGTCGAGGGCAGTGGAACTCTTCCACAGGATGCTATAGGGGTGGATACATATCATTATACATTTGTCAGACTCAGGATGACAGACAACAGAAAGAGTAAACCATAACACAAACATAACACAACGAGTGAACTACACTGTATGCTCTAGCCTTTGGTTAATGATGATGTGTCAATTGTTAGCAAATGTATCACCTTGGTAGGGAATGTTGACAGTGGAGGAGACTGAGAGAGACACAGAGAGAGTAGAGGGGAGAATGTGGGAACTCTATTGCACTTTTCACTCTGCTGTGAATCTAAAACTGCTAAAAAATAATGAGTCTATTAAAAATGGAGGGAAGGGAATAAAACACAGTGGTTCTTCTTTTTATATTTACTCTATGTCATATGATCCCACTTTGTAACATCCTAAAGGAATGTGATGATAAGAACTCCCAAGAGGCCGGGCGCGGTGGCTCAAGCCTGTAATCCTAGCACTTTGGGAGGCCGAGACGGGCGGATCACGAGGTCAGGAGATCGAGACCATCCTGGCTAACACGGTGAAACCCCGTCTCTATTAAAAATACAAAAAACTAGCCAGGCGAGGTGGCGGGCGCCTGTGGTCCCAGCTGCTCGGGAGGCTGAGGCAGGAGAATGGCGTAAACCCGGGAGGCGGAGCTTGCAGTGAGTTGAGATCCGGCCACTGCACTCCAGCCTGGGAGACAGAGCCAGACTCCGTCTCAAAAAAAAAAAAAAAGAACTCCCAAGAAACATGTCCAGAAGTAGCAAAACTTGTGGAAAATAGGAAAACTACAAGTCATATTACTTTTCTTCCTTGTAATGCTCACTTCCCCATCTTCCCCAACTTCTTTCTTGTGCTACGGATCTCAACTGAAATATTACCAACTTAGAAAGAGGCTGTTTCTGCCCACCCCACCTATTGTAGACACATCCTTGGTGCTAGTGTATTAACCTGCTCCAGTTCCCCAACTCACACTTGGCACTATCTGTTGTTTTTATATTTATAAATGCCATTATTTTTTTATCTGTCTAGATCTTCCTATCTCACAGTTAAATTTCTTTGAGGCATCTTCATCTTCCTTTCCATCTCACTGTTTTCACTTGGGAGTATTCCAGTCACAAAACACATTTTTGTGCTCTTAAACATAAGAAGGACCCTCAAAACAGAAATGAGGCCGTTGGACTGAATTTCAAATACACTCCTATATAGCAATGTTGTTTGCTCAAGTAGCATTACTTAAGCCAAAACGAGATTTATTCCACTACTAAAAAACACTTATTATGTATATACTATCTGACAAACTTTTGTGTTAGGCACAGGAAATGCAAAAATGAATAAGGCAGGACTACTGAGTTCTCCAAATTCACAATGCAAGATTGGAGAAGGAAGTGTAATTTCATTTGTATAGTACTACTTAGTATTAGTTACAATCCAGGCTCATGTTAATGTTGCCAAATGTAAAATTCTGCCACATACTTCACCACACAGGTAAATTAGTAACAGGCGTTCAAGATTTTGTAGGTGCTCAGAAAGCAAAAGGGGGAGGAGTTTTATGAGCAGATGTTACAACATGATCAAAGACTGAGGGGCGTGAGAGCATAGGGCTTTCATGGGAAAGACGACACTCCAGGGTACTAAAATGAGAGATGGTAAGTAAAATGAATACACATCTCTGTTTGCTAAGGGAAGTCCCAGTCAATACCTGTTGTCTTAGATAATTATTGATGAAAGTGTTCTCTTCCATTTTAAAAGCATATGGTAACCTTAATGACAAGGCCAGGAAAGTAGACAGGGTCTGGAGTGTGAGGAGCATGCTATATTATGGCCAAAAGTTTGTGCTTTCTTCCATGAGGACCCACGTTATTACCCTGGGAAATATGACGGCTGGATAGGATTGTCATTTTTCATCTATTTTTTGTGGTGTTTTAAAAGAAAAGTTACTCTAAGAACAACACAAATAGTAAAATATACAAGAACTGAGGATCCTCTAGTGATCAGATCAGCAGTGTATTGAAAAAGGTAACTAAGCAATAAGACAACATAGACTAAAACTAAAGCAGAAGTAGTAGAGACAGGGAAGAAAGAATGCATTTAGGGTCATTTCTATGAAAGAATCATTGGATGTGGACAAATGGTGATGACTCCCAGTCTACAATATAACTTCTTGATAGCCTGAAAGTAAAAAAAATCTAGAAAGAAACAAGGTGCTTGGCAATGGGAGATGACTACATGAGGGTTAACAGTGCTGAGGTTGAGGGGTTTGCAGAGGATGAAGTGGTCACAAATACACAGGAAAAAAATGGGTAGACAGTAACAATCACTGCAGCCAAATAAAGGCTGGCTAAGACAGAGTCTTGTGGGATTTGCAGTGCCATTAAAGATTATAGTGGCTGGGTAGAATAGGTATCCTTTGACATCTAGTAATTTAATATCGGTCAGGACTTGGAGGTTTGTTGAGGTCATATTTGATGAGCCCCTCAGTGGAGCAGGTGCTCTGTCGTTATTTTGCACCCTCGTAAAAGCATGTGTATCTCGTAGCAACCCAGACACAGGATGTTGTTCTCTCCTTCCTCCAACAAATGTTTACTTAATGTATCATGTGTTTCAGTTACTGTAATCATCATTAAATAATTGTTTTTTACTTTCAAATGTGAAGAGGTATGTTCAGAAAGAAAGAGATTTATCAGACCTACAACTGGTGGAGGAGGGATTAACCTGGCTCTAGTTAATTCACAAGTCCACACACCTCTTTTTTTTCTGAATCACTTGCTTTCAAGATATTACTCTGAGGACTAAATCTGATTATGAACTGGTTAATTGTATTTGAATGGAGGCGGGTTGTTTATGATAGGACTTACTATCTTACTGTAGTATTCTATGTAGAGAAGAATCACAGTGTCAGGCTTTTAAGGTACAAGGTACATCTAATTAGGCACACATACACAAAAAAACCCCACAAGATATTCAGATATTATGTGCACAGACATAGGAAAAGACTCATTCATAGACATATGTTGTCATCTGAGGCCTAACAAAGTGGTAAAGGTGGTTCCCGGTAGGTGGATAAAATAATCTGAACATATTGGGATAGGACAGGTGTGACCAGAAACGCAGGCTGGTTCTTGACATGAGCGACATTTTCAGCAAGGAGACTGATTCAGCCTGTGTCCGTCATGATGTAAGGATGTTCTTATTAACATGAGGTTTGTGTGTGCTGCTGAGTGATGGACCATTTTGGAAGCAGTTCAAGCTTTGTCCCTCCCCTCCCCTCCCCTCCCCTCCCTTCCCTTCCCTTCTTGTTTTTCTTCTTTCCTTCCTGTTTGCCTTTCTTTCTTTTTTCCATCTTCCCTTCACAGATACAAATTTACCACTTACTATAGGTACCCTGGGAACATAACAAGGAACAAAGCGACATTATTACTGTAGACTTTATGTTTTTGTGAAGAAAGCAAGAAATAATAATACAATTAGTGATAAATGATATAGAAATAAAAACCTGGGGTTCAAACTTAATCGATTCTACCTAAGAAGTTCAAAACAAAGTCTTCTTAGGACTGGTGTTTTAACCAAGTCTTGAAGGATGAGGATGAGGAACTCCATACACATGCGAGACTTCCAAATATTAATAAGAGAAACCTACGACTACCTTGTTGCTCAAACCTGAAACTGTGGTTCCTCTATTGCTCGCTCTCTTTGTAACATCTATCGCCTCGTTAGTGTCAGTGCAGGGCCTAGCCAGGAAAATAAAATCCACTGTGAGTACAGCTGGCCCTCTAAGTCCGCAGGTTCCACACTGACAGGTTCCACATCCTCCGGGGATTCCACAAACTACACATCGAAAATATTTTTTAAATAATAATACTGTAACAATAAAAAATAACACAAAGTACAGCATAACAACTATTCACATAACATGTACATTGTTAGGTATTATAAGTAATCTAGAAATGATTTAAAGTATACAGGAAGATGTGCGCAGGTTATATGCATACACTATGCTATTTTATATGTAGCATAGTATAAAATAGCATAGCATTTTATACTGTGGATTTCAGTATCTGTGATGTCTCAGACTCAATCCCTTAGAACAAGGCAATTCAGCCAGGAATTGGTAATACTGGTGGTAGATAAACTGAAAGCCAAGAAAACAATATACAGTCACCCAGGAACACAGGAAATTTCTACTACACTTTGGCTGATAAAACAGAGGTGGGATTTCCATGGCTTTCCCCAGAAGCCATGTAGGATACATAGATGCATCTGAGAATGGAGGTAGGAAGCAGAGAGAGATGAGGTGAAACACTCCTGTACTCCTTATTTCTTTTTATCCATATCTCTTAACTGTAACTCCATTGACTGAGAATCTCTATGACCAAAAACCTTAAAAATTAAGCCTACTGGAGTTAGTCACAGCTCCATCCTTGCAATAAAAAGCAGAGCTGGGGAAGATTTCAGGATGAAGCCAACGACAAAAAGTATTGGTGTCTCACACAGTTTTATCTCAATATGATATCAAGACTAATTCACTTCTCTCCATTTCTGTGTCCCGGTCTGAGTCATCACTGGCCCACAACAATCTTTTAGCTGCCTTGTTTGGTTTAGTCTGATGCCATGACAATGCAACACACAGAGCTTTTAGAGGGAATGAATGAAGCGATCAATCAGTTAATTACATCATTGAAATGTTAGTGGATATGGTGGGCAGGTGGGGGGAGTGAATTTTAATATCAATATTCTGTATGATACTCCTGATTTACCTATTTGCAGCAAAATCACAAACTCCTCTCAACCTCTATTCTTTATTGATAAAATATCCACAACCACTGTCTGTCAGGAATGATAAAAGATAACACAATCTCTTGAAGGCAAAATTGCTTACACTGAAAACAGTGTAATACTGTGGAAAAGTCAAAATCATTTGTCTCATGGTCATCTATGTTTGACTCTTCACTCTGCTATTTACTATTCATGCTATTGCTTACTCGTTCTGAGCCTTAGCTTTCTCATGTTTACCCATCTGTATTTCTCTACTTTTTTTTCAGTTTTTTTTTTTTAATTTTAGGGTGATATATAATACATATACATATTTGGGGGGTATATGTGATATTTTGATACGTTCATATACAGTGTAAATATCAAAGCAGGGTAATTTGAAATATCCATCACCTTAAACATTTATCTTATCTTTATGCTAGGAATATTTGAATTATTGTCTTCCAGCTATTTTGAAAGGTGCAATAGATTATTGTTAACTGTAGTCACCCTACTGATCTATCAGACACTCGGTCTTATTTCCTCTATCTATCTGTGCATTTGTGCTCATTAATCAACCTCTCTTTAACCCACACCCCAACCCTTCCTAACTTCTTGTAACCAACAATGTACTCTCTATCTTCAATAGATGCTGAAAAAGCATTTAATAAAATTAAGCATTCCTTCATGATTAAAAAAAAAAGTTCCTCCACAACTTGGGATAGAAGGAACATACTTCAAAAAAAGGGGGTGCATATATGACAACCCCACAACAAACATCATACTGAACAAGAAAATAAAATGAAAGCCTTTCCTCTAAGATCTGGAACAAGATAAGGATGCCCAGTTTTACTTTTGTTCGACGTAATACCACAGCAATTAGGCAAGTGAAAAAAAAAATAAGGAGCATCCACATTGAAAACAAAGAAGTTACATTATTCCTGTTTTCAGATGATACGATCTTATATTTAGAAAACCTTAAAGACTTTACCAAAAACTATTAGAACTGATTAAAAAAATCAATAAAGTTGCAGGATACAAAATCAATACACAAAAAACAGTTGCATTTGGGCATGCCAACAGTGAACAATCTGAAGAAGAAACCAAATAAGCAACCCCATTTGTAATAGAGTAAAAAATATAAAATATCTAGGAATTATTTTAACCAGAAAAGTGAAAGATCTGTGCAAGAAAAGCTATAAAACAGTGATGCAAGAATTTGAGGAGAGCACAGAATCATGAAAATGTTCCATGATCATGATTGGTAGAACTAATATTGTTAAAATGACAATTCTTCCCAAAGCAATTTACAAATTCGATGAAATTCTTATCAAATTACCAATGACATTCTTCACAGAATTAGAAAAAAAAAATCCTACAATTTATATGCAAACACAAAAGACTCCAAATAATCAAAGTAATTCTGAGCAAAAATAACAAAGCTAGGGGATGTCACACTCCCTGACTTCAAAATACACTGCAAAGTCATAAGAACCAAATCAGCATGGTACTGGCATTAAAAACAAACACACAGACCAATAGAACAGAACAGAGAACCCAGAGATGAATTCGTGCATTTACAACAAACTCATATTTGACTAAGGCATGGAGAACATAAAATGGAGAAAAGACAGTCTTTTAATACATAGTGCTGGGAAAACTGAATATCCATATGCAGAATAATGAATGAAACCCTTCCTTCCTTCCTTCCTTCCTTCCTTCCTTCCTTCCTTCCTTCCTTCCTTCCT
>NW_012116699.1:1969346-2012778 GCF_000951035.1 Colobus angolensis palliatus | reverse complement strand
TTTCTTTCTTTCTTTCTTTCTTTCTTTCTTTCTTTCTTTCTTTCTTTCTTTCTTTCTTTCTTTCTTTCTTCTCTCTCTCTCTTTCTCTTTATCTTTCTTCTCACCATTTACAAAAATCAAATCAAAATGTATTAAAGACTTAAATGTAAAGCATGAAACTCTGATACTACTAAAAGAAAACCTTGGGAAAATGCTCCAGTGCATTGGTCTGGGCAAAATTTTTTGGAGGGGGTAAAGCACAGGCAACAAAAACAAAAAATAGACAAATAAGATTAGAGCAAGATAAAAACCTGTGCAACAAAGAAGACAATTCACAAGGTAAAGTGACCACCTACAGAATGGGAGGAAAGATTTGTAAACTATCCATCCAACAGGGGATCAATAACCAGAATTTATAAGGAGCTTCCTACTTTTTGAATCCGTACTGAACTGGTGACTTTCATTGGGAAGTCTCTCACATAGTTTTATCTTAAAATAGTATCAGACTAATCCACTTCTCCCCATTTCTATACCCTGGTTTAAGTCATCATCATTAGCCCACAACAATATATTAGCTATATAAACTATTGTTAGATAGAAAATGGTGGAGAAGAAATTGTGCAGCTTCCAAGACTGAGCCTTAAAAGGCTTTGTAAGTTCTATTTTCACCCTCTTGGAATACTTCCTTGGGCCTGCCATTTGAGGAAGCTGATCTGGTCTACTGGAGAATAAGAGGTCACGTGGAGGAGAATGGAGGTGCCTCAGCAGACGGTCAGCTCAAATTACCAGACATGCAAATGAGAGCATCTGGCAGCTTCTAGGACAGCCAAGCCTTCTGATAAATGCAATACAAGAAGGAATCCAGGTAAAAATAGTGGAGAATCTCTTAATCACTTCGCATACTTATGATAAATAATGAATTGCTGTTTGTAGCCACTAAGTTGTGGAGTGGCTTGTTAGATAACAATAGTTAACTGAAACAGTCTCCATATGTTATCAAGTGATATCACTTATTATTGGGAAAGAACTAATAACACCATTATTAATTGTTAATTAAATAATTATTAATGTTATTATTGGCATGGTAGCATTATCATATTATAAATTTTTAAAAATAATTAAAGGCATGTTTTAAGAGCTATTTCAACTGGCTATGGATTAAATCATGACTTCAACATTATACTTCGAGGAGCAGGGTCCAATTGCAATTCTTATTTCTGAGTCTTCCTGCTTCTCCACTGCTTAGCATGTTATCTCATTCTTAGTAGTTACCCATACATATTATTTAATTTGAAGGAGTATTAAAAATGTGTACTTTACAGAAATGAAGTCCATTTTGTTTCCAACATTGGAAAACCGACTGAGGAAGAATTTAGGTGGCATAAGCCACTTTGCTGATGTTTGGAAGGACGACAGGACAGGCAATTGAATGCCAGATTCAAGGTCAAAGTTTTGCCCCACTTGTCCTGGGACCATTTCTTGTTCTCCTTTGCAAGAAGTCTCTTGAAAGTCATCTGCATAGCCAAACTTAGAGAGCACTCTTATCTAAAAGGAACTGCTTGTCTTCATCTATGACTCAGATTATTTCTTTGCATATTAAATTACAAGAGACAGTTCCAGCTGGATCCATCAATGTATTTATAACTCTGCCACACAATTTTCCTCCGGGCAGAAAAGTTGGCACACAGGCTTTCAGCCTGGCTGCAGTATTCAAAGATGAGAACAGAAAAATAATCACAGCAATTTTTATATCAAATTTTATTTAAATTCTGAATATAATAGGATAATTTCAATCTCCCAGCACACAGTAAGTCACCATTTTCACCGAAGGAGGGAGTGAGAGGGGCAGTTGAGGAATTCACCAAGAGTCATAATATAATTTCTCCACCTCCCTTAAATTCTGTTCTCAATGAACAATCTTTGGTAACAACGGTGAGAATGTCCTGTGAATTCTGGAAAAGAAAGGAGTGTTGACATTCATTAATGGTCTGGCATAATGTCTAGCACAAAATCTAGACCACTGTACTGGGTGCTATGTATACACTGTCTCATTAATCAACGAAATAGATTAGATTTTCTTCCTATAAGAAAGTAGCTCCTGAAGAGAGCAAGACTTTTTTTTCAATTTAAAAAAAAAAAAGAAAAAAAAATTGCCTTTGAAAAATTAGCACGTTTAGCGCACAGATTTATTTTCTACAATTTGTTTAGAGCTTTGTTTCCTGTAGAAATTACATAAGTAATTATGTATACATGTGACCTAAAATGTTCTTATATAAAAGAAATTGCTTGTGCACGTGTATTAGTCATAAACATCTGTATTTTTATTTAGCATGTAACAGAAAACCAAACTGAAAGTGGTCTAAATAGAAAAGTGATTGTTTAGTCATATAACTAAATATTCAGGAATAGATCTCTATCTTCAGTTGTACCTTAAACATGATCATGGAATTCAGAATCTCTCTCTATTTCTTTGGCTATCTCTGATATTGAAATATTTCTCCACGAGTAGCTCCAAGATTAAGTCATTCTGTACCTAGAAATTCTAGCAGAAAAGAATCTGTTATTTCCCAATAAATTAAATTAAAAGACTTAATTATCATTGACCTATTATAAGGTATTCAGCCATGCCAAAACTAATCGCTGTAGCCAAAGGGAGGAATTAGACTGAGAAACCCAACCTGGACCCTGTGAATTCTAGTAAGATCTATTTATTAGTTAATATAATTATATCAATGTTAACCTTGTTTTTGATAATTATACTCTTACTAGGTGAGATATTTATATTTGAGAAGCTGGATGAAAGTTATGTAGGAAGTCTAAGTGCAATTTAAAAACTCTTCCATAAGTCTAAAATCGTTTTTAAACTTTTTTTGAAATTATTCTCAAACTTAGTGGGTTATATGAAAACAAGCACTGTAACATGAATATATCTGTGAAAGGCTTTGCTTGGCAATTTTTTTTCCATCATTTGAATTTCAGTCTGTGGTCTCCAGGCCTGATAACCCCAGTTTTCTCTTAGTTTTCCTTTTGGAGTCACAGACCATGTCTTTAATATGGATACTGTTGATCACAAAAACATGTACTATGATGTATATATTTGTATATGTATCTTCCCAGCTAGATTATGAGCATCTTGAGGGCCCAGCTTGTACCTTGTTCATCTTTAAAATCTCAGAACCACGCAGAGGGCCCAGCACAGAATGGAAGCTCATTAAGTGTTAGTGTAATAAAGCACTAACATGCTAACTTGTTAACTCACATCAGCATCTGGAATCACAGACTATTATTTTAACTGGCTAATGGCTTGTCTTTTGAATAAATATTTAAAAGGAGTTTTAATTTAAAATGTGCATTTAATTCTTCTCTGTTGTAGACACCAGTGTCCAATACCATGCTACAGCTGGGGAAAACATATTCTGTGTCTGTTTCTGAGAAGAATAAACTAGAAAAAAATGTGAATAACATTTCTGTCTTTACTGCGTTTTGTGTGCATGTGACGGTATGAGTGGGGGACAGCCTTGAGAGTTTATCTATGCATTTATTCCATGATAATTTATTAACTATCTCAATGCTGTGCTAAGATATGGTCTACACCACCCCATCTTAAGAGATTAGTGAACTCATCTGAAGAAGCAAGCATTTCAGTGAGGGGGGAGAATCCCGTTAAAGTGTATCATATTGAAAGTGAACTCATCCTTCCTCCACCTCGCCCCCTGCCCTTGTCCCCTGCTGTTTTTGGAATGAGCCAATTTTCCATCAGCTGTGGCGTTATCACATGATATATATCCATCAGCAAACATGCACCAAGCTCCTGCTGAGGACAAGTGTCATGAGATTAAAAATAAAGATCTTGAAATATTCTCACCTATCTGAATATGTATTACTGCCGATATTTTGTGTACCGGATATTTGACATTTTTTAATTAATTAAAATTATTAAGGTGGTTTAGATGTAAGTGTATACCTGTTTTAGACAATGCAAATGTAACTTATAGCTACTAATATATACTCAATTCTATCTCAGGGAAATGTAATCACATATCCTATAAGGGCAAATATAATAAAAGCCAGAGGTCATGTATGTGTTGAGATTCAGGAAGAAGGAAGTAGTTATTCGTATCTCTGGGGCTGCCCAAATGCTACGGGCTGGAGATCCATTCCTCTGTGGGTCAGCATAAAGTCAAAACGACTTCCTGACTACACGTTAAAGCATTCTTGGGATCAGTTTTCATGGAGTTATAAATAATACAGTAACTGTTCAATGACTGTATTATTGAAATTACTGGGCCGGGCGCGGTGGCTCGCGCCTGTAATCCCAGCACTTTGGGAGGCCGAGACTGGCGGATCACGAGGTCAGGCGATCGAGACCATCCTGGCTAACACGGTGAAACCCTGTCTCTACTAAAAAATACCAAAAAAACTAGCCGGGCGAGGTGGCGGCACCTGTAGTCCCAGCTACTCGGGAGGCTGAGGCAGGAGAATGGCGTGAACCCGGGAGGCGGAGCTTGCAGTGAGCTGAGACCCGGCCACTGCACTTCAGCCTGGGCGACACAGCGAGACTCCGTCTCAAAAAAAAAAAAAAGAAAAAAGAAATTACTGAAAATGGAAGTTACCCAATCCCTACCTATTATAGACTGAGCCCTCCACCCCAAGTTCCTATGTTGAAGCCCTGAACCCTGTTGTGATGGTATTTGGAGATAGGGTCTTTGGGAGATAATTAATTTTAGATGAGGTCATGAAGGTGGATCCTCATAATGAGATTAATGCCCTTATAAGAAGAAACACCAGAGTGCTTGCATTTTTCTCTTTCTTTCTGTCTCTCTCTCTCTGTGCATGTCTTGTGAGGACACAGAAAGAAGGTGGCCATTTACAAATCATTAAGAGAGCCATTTCAGAAACCAACAATGCTAGCACCTTGATCTGGCATTTGTAAGTTTCAGAACTGTGAGAAAATAAATTTCTGTTATGTAAACCATGCAGTGTATGACATTTTGTTACGGTATTTCAAGCTACTAAGAAACTACGTTTCCCTCTCTCTATATTTAATGACAATAGAGCTGTGAACACGTGGATTCAAGTCCACTGGTAAATATTTTTGCTCTGGGTGCCTCTTCCTTCTGAAAGGCTAAAGATTAAATTTGGTGGGGGGCATGGGGTCTTCAATAAGACGTTGGGGGACCTAGAAATAATCAGGATTACTTTAGAGAAGCTTTTGTCAATACATATGACATTTTAGGCTTTAAAAAACCTGTAATCCAAGGATTGTGGGAAATATCCTGCTTTATAACAGAGGCCTGGTGAAAGAAATGGGATACTACACCTTGTTTCCTGGCTTGATCATTAAAGTTCAAGTATAAATTGTTTCTATATAATGTTATTGGTGTCAAAAGCACTTAATTCAAATGGCCTATTTGGTTTACTTAAAATGATTGAAATAAATAGTTCTTACATGTGGGGCATTTATTCCCTTCTGTGGTATCTCTAAAGACTTTTCTAAATCCACTGTTAGATGCTTGAGGAAGCACTGAGCCTTGACCAAGCCTGACCAAGACCTAAAGCATGTGATTACTGGGAAAACTCACAATCCCCAAAGATTCTGGATTTTAGTGTAGGAGGTTTGGTAACTGGGTTGGGACTAAATGTTTTTAAAGTTTATTTCCTTTGTAATATTTTACAGATACAAATATTTTAATATATTTATGTGACACTTGTGATATTTTGTTACATGCATAAACTATGTAATGATCACGTCAAGGCATTTGGGGCATTTACAAACTCAGGCATTGATCATTTCAACATGCTGAGAACTTTTCAAGTCCTTTTATCTACCTATTTTGAAATATACGTTATTGTTAATATAGTCAACATCTCTATGGAACATCAGAACTTATTCCTTCTATCTAACCATATGTTCGTACTCATTAACCAGCCACTCTTTATCCCTGCCTCCTCCTACCGCACACCCTTCCCAGCCTCTGGCATTCATCATTCTACTCACTACCTCTATGAGACCAACTATTTTAGCTCACACATATAAGTGAGAACATACAATATGGTCTTTCTGTGCCAGGTTTATTTTACTTAACATACTGACCACCAGTTTCATCCAACATATTGCTGCAAATGACTTGATTTCATTCTTTTTATAATTGAATAGTATTCCATTTGATATAATAGTATTCCTTTGATACACTGATTTGTTTTCCTTTGGATAAATACCCAGTAGTGAGATTGTGGATCTCTATTTAGTTTTATGAGAAATCTCTATACTGTTTTCCATAGTGGCTGTATTAATTTACATTCCCACAGTGTATCAGCTTTCCCTTCTCCACATGCTCACCAGCATCTGTTATTTTTTGTCTTTTTGATAATAGTCTTTCTACCTAGGGTAAAATAATATCTCACTGTGGCTTCAATTTGCATTTAACGGAAAATTAGTGATGTTGAGAGCATTATTTCACAGATTTATTGGTCATTGGTACATCTGCTTTTGAGTAGTGTCTAAATATGTCCTTTGCCCACTTTTTTAAAAATAATTTGAAATTTTATGTTAAATTCAGGGAGACATATGCAGGTTTATTACATGGGTATATTGTATGATGCTGAGGTTTGAGGTACAAATGATCCCTTCACCCAGATATGAAGCATAGTACCCAATAGTTATTCAACACTTGCCCTCCTTCCTCCCTCCACACTTTCAGAGTCTGTGGTGTGAGTTGTTGTTATCTTTATGTCCATATGTACTCAATGTGTAGTTCCTACTTATAAGTGAGAACAAGCAGTATTTAGTTTTCTGTTTCATTTGTTAATTTACTTAAAGTAATGACCTCCAGCTCTATCCATGTTGCTGCAAAGAAAATGATTTTATGGTTTTATGACTCCGTAGTACTTCATGGGGTATAGGTATCACATTTTCTATATACAATCCACCGTTGATGGGCATCTAGGTTGATTCTATGTCTTTGCTATTGTAAATAGTGCTGCGATGAACATAGGAATGCCTATGTCTTTTTGGTAGAACAATTCATATTCCTTTGGGTGTATACCCAATAATAGGATTGCTGGGTCAAATGATAGTTCTGTTTTAAGTTATTTGAGACGTCTTCAAACTTCTTTCTACAGTGGTTGGACTCAATTACATTCCCGCCAACAGTACATAAGTGTTCTCTTGTGTCCATAGTCGTGCCATCATCTTTTGGTTTTTGACTTTTTAGTAATAGCCACTCTGAGTAGTGTGAGATGGTATGTCATTGTCGTTTTGATTTGTGTTTCTCTGCGAATTAGTGATGTGGATCATTTTTCACGTTTGTTGGCTGCTTGTGGGGTTTGTTTTGAGACGCGGCAGTTCTCGTTTTTTGCACATTCTTTAATGGGATTGTTTTTTGCTTATTGAATTATTTAAATTCCTTATAAATTCTGGACATTAGGCCTTTGTTGAATGCAGTTTGATTTTTTTTTCCATTCTATAGGTTGTCTGTTTACTCTGTTGATAGTTTTGCTGTGCTCTGCATAGTTTCTTTTAGTTTAATTACATCCCAGTTGTCAAATTTTGATCTCATTGCAATTGCTTTTAGGGACTTATTCATACATTGTTTCCCAAGGCCGATGTCCAGAATGGTGTTTCCTAGGGTTTTTTTTGTTTTGTTTTTTGTTTTTTTCTCAGATTCTTATAGTCTGAAGTGTTACATTTGAATATTTAATCCATCTTGAGTTAACTTTTACATACAGTGAAAGTAAGGGTCCAGTTTCATTCTTCTGCATAGGATTAGCCAGCTATTCCAGCAGGCCGTCAATTGAATAAAGAGTCTTTTTCCTCAATGATTATTTTTGCTGACTTTGTTGAAGATCAGATGGTTGTAGGTACGTGATTTTGTTTCTTCTGGATTTCTTTCTTTCAGGATTCTCTGCTCTGTTCCATTGGTCTATGTGTCTGTTTTTACACCTCTACCATGCTGTTTTGGTTACCATAGCTTTATGGCATATTTAAAGTCATAATATTATACCTCTGGCTTTGTTTTCTTTTTTCTTAGGATTGATTTGATTATTTGGTTTGCCCACATTTTAATTTCTGTCAAATTGTATGAGTTCCCTGTATATTCTTGATTTTAGTCCCTTGCCATATAAATAGTTTGCAAATATTTTCTTCCATTTGACAGATTGTCTCCACTCTGTTGATGGAATGAAATATTTTAGAGAGAATAAGGCAGCTATTTCAAGCAAAGTGCCTTCAAATATCAACTCAAGAGATTAATAAGGTTTGATTGGGGCCAGACTAGAAACAGTTTAGCATAACTACAACAATATAAAGCATCCATTCATCCAGGAAATAGTATGAAACATGTTTTAGAAATTCTGAACCAGTAGCAGTTTATCTTAGAGGGGATCCCAGGTGGGGAGAGTTGGAGGCACAGAAACAAACAATCCCGGACAATTTGGGTGGTTTAAAGAAACAACTCTCTTTTTTCTCCAAGGTTCTAAGGCTTAAAAAATTCACAACAGGGCCTGGTAAACTAACAGGAATTATAGAGCCACTTTTATTAGCCTCAAACCAACTTGGCCAGACAGGCTCCATCCTTCAAGCTTGACCTTCATGACGTTCCGTTTCATTGATATATTATTGGTCTTTTTTCGCTGACCTACCAAATCCTGAGGTAGGCCATATTCCTTCCAGCAAGTATACTTTTACAAATTTCCACATCTCCTCTGCCTGGCAAACTTTCATTCTCATACTAAATTCATACTCAGCTTTTAGGTTTCATACTTTTATGATTTTTTTTTTTTTTTTTTTTTTTTTTGAGACAGAGTCTTGCTCTGTCGTCTAGGCTTGAGTGCAGTGGCACGATCTTGGCTCACTACAAGCTCCACCTCCTGGGTTCACGCCATTCTCCTGCCTCAGTCTCCCGAGTAGCTAGGACTACAGGTGCCTGCCACCACTCCAGGCTAATTTTTAGTGTTTTTTTAGTAGAGACGGGGTTTCACCTTGTTAGCCAGGATGGTCTCGATCTCCTGACCTCATCACCCACCCACCTCAGCTTCCCAAAGTACTGGGATTACAGGCATGAGCCACCATGTCTGGCCACTTTTATCATTCTTTTAGATTTTAGATTTTAGATTTCTCATGTATATAACTTAATCAGGCTGTCTTCCCTACCATTCTCACGTGTAGGCAGGCTATTCTCTGCTTTCAGAGCCCATGTTCATATTCTTGATGAACTTATCTTAATTTATGCTTACACATTTGTTTGTGTGCATACTGATTAGTGTCTATGTATTCTCACTGAAATGTAGGCTCTTTGAAAGCATAGGAAATATCTTTAAGTAATAGGGATGCAATAGTGCACAAAATCAAAGTGTTTTGAGCCATATTTGTCATTGAATAAATATTTGTTGAATTTATGAATCAATTAGTCCTTAAAAAACCAGCCCATAGCTAGAAAGTAGTGGAGGCTAGAACTAGCTGTAAAGTAGGTGTCTGTGAAAAGATAGAAAACCCTGAAACATATCTCAAACAGCCTGAGATGACTGAGGAATCCTGCCAAAATAGAACACAGGATTAAGCCTACTTTGGTATCACTGAGACAAAATATCCTGCACTAAGATTTGAAATATTTTACCCTTAAAGAAACACAGTACACCAAAAGTTACATTTTACTCAAAATTCAGACAATGTCAACTTTCTGACATAGGAATTTGGAATAGAGATGTACAAAGACACCAGGGAAATGCTTGGAAGCTCTCAAGTGCGGAGAATTCTTTGCACAGACTCCTTCTCTCTGCACAGATGAACACCATGAGCTTGCTGGAAGGGGTTCAAAGAACAGCCCACAGCAGCACTCGAGTTTGCTAAAGTGACTGACGTTGGCTTCAGTTTGGAATCCAAAGGCGACAACTGACAAGGAAGAGCGGAAGGGAAGGGAGAAGTGAGATTTGAACAAGGCAGCAGAAGGCAAACATCATCTGGGGTTATCAAGTGCTCATAGCAAGTGGCACCAGAGATCTTTCTAACAGAGTAACATCTGGTGATTGAAGCAGCCAGCTCTAAAGAAATACCTCTCTCTCCCTCCATTGTAGAGTCTGAAACAATAGGCAAAACAAGAATGGATTGTTTGCATTTTGATATCTCATTTATTCATCTTTGATGTGAGAGTTTATTATAATAAAATTGGGAATATTAAATAGTGCCTACTGTACATCAGACATTATTCTAAGTGCTTTGCTTATGTTAATTAATTTAATAATAAATCTAACAATCTTGTCATGTAGATATTATTATCGCCCCCCTATTTTCAGCTAAGAAATGGAAGCACAAATCATTCAAAGGGTTTGTTCAAAGCCTGTACTGTTTGACAATCTAGCTTCTAAGTTTTTAACTATGGCCTATGGTGCTTCTATATTATGATATTAAGGCTAACATTTATTGAATGTTTAACATGAGTGTTTCATATGTCTAAGAGTTATCACATGAAATTCCCAGTTCAAGATTTGAAAGAATGTTTTTTTCCATGCGGGCTGGTCTTGGTGGCACACGCCTGTAATTCCAGCATTTTGAGAGGCTGAGGCAGGCAGATCACTTGAGCCCGGGAGTTCAAGACCAGTCTGGACAATGTGGCAAAGCTCCATCTCTACCTAAATTACAAAAAAAAAAAAAAAAATTAACCAGGTATATTGGTGCATGCCTGTAGTCCCAGTTACTTGGTGGGGATAGCGGGTGGTGGCTGAGGCAGGAGAATTGCACCACTGGGCAACAGAGCAAGAACTCTGTCTCAAGAAAAAAAAAAAGAAAAGAAAAGAATGTTTTCCATTCTGACTTTACACACAAGAGAATTGAGGCTGAAAGAGTTGTTACATAGATAACCAGTTATTGAGAAATCCAATGCACATGATAAAGTGTTTTGTGATACAGGCATATAGAAAGATGAATGCCCTGTCCACAAATAGCTCTTAGTTAATCAAGAGACTGGAGTTGAGGCATAATGGCAAGAGATGGGAATAAACATTTATAACCACACACCCTGTTCCAGGTACTGGATAAGGCATTTTACATATATTATGCCATATAATGCTTAGCTCATTCCTATGGAAAAGCTCTAATTCTAACCCAACTTTCTATAAGTATATAGTTTTTATTATATACATATCTATAAATACCAGTGAAGAAACTGAGGAGTCTGCCTGAGCAAGGGTGTTTAGGTGAAAAGCTGACATTTATCATACCCAAAGTTCTCATAATCAATTAGTGGCAAGGACCAAATTCAAACTCAGGTTCTTGTTAAATCTATGCCACTTGTCTACAGCTCCTCCCGGTCTCAGACTCTAGCCTAATTCACATCTTTAATCCTTGTCTTTTCACAGAGAATATGTATGAGAAACTCTGTATTGATAAACGATATAATTGAAAAACCTTTAGAGAATGATCTATTTCTAGGATTATCCGTGGAAAACATCCAAAGTGCTCAATAATTGATACAAATAACCAGGTGCTTATTCAAACTTTTTTTTCCTCTTTTTTGCAGCACATTTTTAAAAAAGGACAGATGGGAACAGATTTTATTAAAAAAAAAAAGAAAACAAAAAGAAAAAATTTATTTGCATAAAATAAAAAAATCACACAGTCTCTCTTTCAGATGCTTTTGTAGCAGAAATAGTTCTTTTCAAGAATGATTAAGCATATTGTAGAAATGTAGCATGGATTTTCCCCTGGCAGTAAAATCAGTACCTCATTGTATGGCCTTGAGTAAACCTCATCATCTCTCTTGACAACAGTCTACTCAACTTTTAGTTTTGTTTCTAGGTCATGTGACAAGATTCAAAAGAAACCCCTTTGTTCAGAAATCCAAGAAGACAATGCCTAGAGCATCAGTGGTTTCCCCTGGCCTGGAAGAACCAGATTTTGCAACTTGAATTCTAAGGCTCTGAACTGGCCTCTACTCCGTAGTTATCTGGTCGCTGTATTTCTTATTACCTCCCATCACACAGATCTAACTCCAGGCATTCTGCCCTGTGTGGTTTTGTTGTTGCTTCTTTGTTTAATGTCATTTTTGTTTAAGAATCAGTTTCTTTTTAGATGTTGTTTAATCTTGGTATGTATTTTCACACCTTTTTCTCTGAACAGAGGACTTCTCATTTGTTATTAGTCCATTTTCACACTGCTATAAAGATACCACCTGAGGCTGGGTCATTTATTAAGGAAAAAGGTTTAACTGACTCACAGTTCCGCATGGTTGGGGAAGCCTCAGGAAACTTACAATCACGGCAGCAAGCCAAAGGTAAGCAAGTACGTCTTAGACAGCAGGAGACAGAGGGAGCGAGGGGGGATGTGCCACACTTTACAACCATTAGATCTCATGAGAACTCACTCCTATCAGGAGAACAGCAAGGGGGAAAAATGCCCACATGATCAAATCACCCCCAACCGGATCCCTCCCTTGACACATGGGGATTACAATTTGAAATGAGATTTGGGTAGGGACACAGAGTCAAACCATATCACCATCCTTCAAGACCCAAAACTTACGTTCTATGAAAGCAAGGGCTTTAAAAAGTACAATTGAAGTATTGTCTTTAAAAATACATGTACTTGCCTATGAGCTAGGAAAACAATGTCTTATTTTGCAATCCCCCCATTTCTAAAAAAGTTCAAACTTTTGTTATTTGAAAAATGTGACTTTTCTCTTTTTTTGAGACAGAGTCTTGCTCTGTTGCCCAGGCTGAAGTGCAGTGGCACAATCTTGGCTCACTGCAAGCTCCGCCTCCCGGGTTCACACCATTCTCCTGCCTCAGCCTCCCGAATAGCTGGGACTACAGGCGCCCATCACCATGTCAGGCTAATTTTTTTGTATTTTTAGTAGAGACGGCGTTTCACGGTGTTAGCCAGTGTGGTCTCAATCTCCTGACCTCGTGATCCACCCGCCTCAGCCTCCCAAAGTGCTGGGATTACAGGCATGAGCCACCACGCCCAGCTAAAAATGTTACTTTTCAAGCTAAATCTTAAGTGTTACATCTCTTTTCATCGATTGAGCCAAACATGTATATGTGTTTAACTTGTAAAGTTGTTTCTTCCCTGTTTGACTTACAGGTGTGTTTCTCCCTTATGTCCCCCATTACAAACATCTAGGTCTATAGAATATATTTCTCAGATGCTCAGTTAAAGGGTATCTTGTCATTTAGATTTCCCAGGCAAAGTCAGGTGAGGCTCTGTTGGGATTTAGCAAAAATCTACTCTGGTTCTTCTAATTGATGATATGTAGGTGGAATAGCTGTTATTTCTGCCTGATAGAACTCATGAATGAATGAAGGTGATTTTTTAAAAATATAATTTAAAGCTGTTCTTAGTTGTTCTCTATCTGAAAGAATATATGAGGAAATGCAGTTCCCAGAATTTCTTACATCTTTTCCATTATCTTCTGCTCCCTTTCTATCTGCAAATCTATATGACTTTATATTGCAGAATGTAGCCTCCAATCCTCAGCCCCTTCACTTCTAGCACTTAGGTTAGTAGTTTTCATAATGAAACAAGAGAGGAGAAGAGTGTGTAGGTTGGGACTAGTTTATTGATTGACTCTCTAGCTGATGGACCATGGATCTGTACAAAGTTAACCTCAGGTTTCTTCTCAATTGAGCCTCTCTATAGTGTAAAGCATGGTAATTTCCTCAAAGATATTTGAACAATTTGCATATGTATCAGTGTTGTAAATTTGAAAGAGTCACTTCTTTTTTCCACAGGCATTTTTTTGGAAAGCTTTTAGGCAATGGGAGTGAATCAGCCCTTGCTAACTAGTCAGTGAGTCATGTACATCATATCCAAGCATTTAATTCTCTTAATTTACTGATGCTTCCCTGTAGGCCTCTAAGTCTAGCATTCCTTCTGACATTTAATAGGTGCTCAATAAAAGGTTGATTGATGAATTGATTATTTCAATGTGCACTTGGGTAATATGGTATATGCTAAATTAAATACTTTCTTACTTAACCCAGCCACAAGTTTAAATGTAATTCTGTCCCCGTGGCAATTTCTCAAAAGAGAAAGGCCATTAACTCTGCTGACATGTGTAATCTCCAACTTGACTTAGGGCCCCAACCCAACATTTCTAAAATGGGTTTAGTTGATTAAATGAAACTATGTGGGATTATTTGTCTCTCTGTCCTAGAATTCATGACTGTGTGGCTCCTCATATTTCACTGTTCAGGCTTCAGTGGGTTTGTGAGGAAAATTGACTTTTTTGGAGGAAAGAGGCTTAAATATTTTATTTTAAGAAAGGATGCAGATGATTAAATGTACAACTTAATTGGAATAGTTCATGTTCACTGAAAATTTAAATTTATTATTCCAAATTATCTAGCATACTACAGCTTTTCATTCATTCTCTCCTACTTACTTAACCCCTGGAGAAAATATCTATCTCAAGAATGATTCAAAAGTGGTGTCAGAGTAGAATTAATGCTGTGTCTTTTCGTTCTTTTTTCTTATTAATTTCCAGATACTTAACATAGGGCAATTTAATTTTTTGAATTTATTTTATCCTGTAAGTACTTTGAAAGTATATAGAAAGATCCTCTGGCAGAAGCACACAATTTAGAGCAAATAAAGTTACTTTAGAATTAACTGTCACCATCATCATGTTGTTCATTCTAAGAATTGAAGAGAAGAAACAATTTCTGTTCCTTGTTGGCAAGTTTTTCCTTCAAAGACTGAGTATCAATTTTGACTATATTGTTAAGTGCTATGTGGGAGTCATTATTTATATGGCAGATACTGAGATGTGCCACTCATATTCTCCTTCAAGGAAAGACTTACTGTCCAGCTACAAGGACTGTGTTAGCTAACAGTCTTCAGTTGGCAGCATTTTCAGGGTTTGCTTCAGCAATTATCTAGCCCAGAACACACTCCCTCCTGGGGCTTTCATCTAATTATTGAAGAAGGCAATGGTACAAAACCCAGTCATTTTCATTCAAAACAGGATTCCTCTGATGGATGATCTTTGATCCAAACTTCCTTGTTTAGGCTGCCAGAGATTTTCTTCAGGTCTGTACTGTGATCTGACACCTTCCCCTGCCCACTCATCCTTCCTCCCATGCCCTTTCACAGAATGACTCCCTCTAAACCTTTTGTACCTCTAACACTGTCCTAGAATCTGCTTCCCAAGGAACACAGCCTTTGGATGATATGTTAGGAAGGTTGATAAGAAGGTAAAACAAATGGATTTGAAATGTCAAAAAGACTTGGCTTTACTTTCCCTCTCCTCTTACATTCGAATAAACAAGGATGCTCTCTGAGCATTTGAGCGGTCCTTTGCTAGTATCACTTGGACATAGCAGGAAGGAGAAGTCTTTTCTATCTAGGGTTAGAGTGAGACCAACTGCTTGCTTTCAGAGAGCTTGTGTGCAAGGGTTTAAAGAATAAGCCTGAGCTAATAATCTAATAATAATAAAATGGTCCCTGTTTCCTTTGTGCTTGCATCACTCTCTTCACGGATAGAAGGCACCGATAAACCAAGACAGACATCAAGCCTTGCTGGTCCCCTGGACTCATTCTCTCAACAATAGCAGAAAGTCACCATAGTACTTAAGTGTTGAAGAATGTCATTATCCTGTGTGTGCATAGCTTGACTTACAATGAATTCATCATCATTTAGGATACTCCCTAAAATCCTTTGAATTACGAAAAACATATTCACTTAAAGACATTGCACTTCAGGGAGGTGAGATGGCGTTACTTTTGGTGTTATCGTTATCATCATCATTAATAAATACTGAGTATTTAATAGGTGCCAGTACCGTGCTGGGTGTTTTATATCCATCTAATAGACATTTTACAACAGCACTACCAGGTTGATATGATGTCCAGTTTTCAGATGTGGAAACTAAGGCTAGAGATTTTAGGTAACATGTCCGAGGATACACTGTTAAAAATGCCAGTTGTGCTGGGCTCATCAGGTCTGACGAATGAATTCATTTCATCTAGATCCAAGGCCATTGCTATTTTCCTTTCATCTAAGAGTGCTATTAATAAGAGCACAGGAGAGAGTTTATAACATTTTGGATGGATTATAGCTTTTATTCTGACGTGTCTTCCTGGCATGTGTGATATACACTGATTTCATTACACAGAGTGCATTTTCACTTCTCTGATCCATGAGAAATGTTTACTTCCTTTCTTTATTTCACTTTTTCTCATTAAGAATGCAAAAATTATCCTGGTTTTCCTTGTAAGATCTATATTGGTTTTTTTGGTGTAACTATTCTTTCCAAGCAATAACTATTTTCTCCTTTATATGGTTATATTTTAATTAAACAATTATAATGTTGCTGAGTGGCAAGAACAGAAATGATATTTCCAATAGATAAGGCTTTGAATCCTGGAGTTGATGATGATACTAATAATTAAATCATCATCTGTAATATTCAGAAGTTAACACCTCTTCTATAGGTTTTCTATGAAGGATAAAATGAGAGCCCTCATTCAACCATTCCTTCATTTATTCACTCTCATTCTTCAGTGACTGGAAAGGCAAACACAAAATATCATATGCAGCGGAACATACACATAGGTTATTATGGCTAAAAAAAGATAAGGTGATTGGACAGGAAAGATGTTCTGGAAAACTTGACCCCTGAGTTCAGGTTTTAGGTATGAGAAGAGGTGGCTAAAAGGAGAAAGTCCATGGAAACAGGAAATATCAATCAGAGCAGAGGGATAATAAAAGCAAATGAACAAAAAAGTCCATAGAAAAATACTTTATGGATGTTTCAGGCAATAGTTCAGAAACAGTTGCCTGTTGTGGGATATAAATTTTGAGGCAGCGAGTTGATGGCCTTATGCTATTTAGATGTTAATCTGTGTGTGTTAAATACCCAAAGACTAGAATGATGCCTCACACATAGTAAATACCTAAGAAATCGTATTTTCTTTTTGAGGCTCCCAGTTTTATATGTTTGTTTCTTCCTTTTTTTCTTAGTCCTTCACTATGACCCACCTAATTCCTTACCAATCGCCAGAGTCTGCTTATTTGAACTGGCATCCATTAATTTGGACTGCAATCAATGAGCCAAAAGCATTTACCCAGTTTTCTTTATATTTTTCACCAAGTGATTTTCCACAGAAACCCTGTGTCTTCTAAGTCATGCTGGCTGCCTCCTTTTTTTGGCTTTAGGCATGAAGCAGGTCTTAGGAAGCAATAATTTGGTATCACAGATATCTTTAAAAGATTTTATATTGAGAAAGTTCTCGTAAGGCTGGAAAAAGAATAGGGAACTTGTGTACTTTTAAATAATGAGCAACTTGGAGCAAGGATTGGAATTCTTGAAAATCAACTAACTCAGTAAATAAGAAATGAGTATATTCATAAATGACATACAAAAATAACGGGAAATATTTTGTTCCTTTCTTAAATTATTTGTTTTATTGTTGGATTTATTAGTGTTGAATGAAAACAGAGTTGTGCAGAGAATGTTGTAAAACCGGGAGAATTTTTTTTATCAAAGTGGAGTTTTAAAAAGATTTGAGGGAGGAGAATTGTTTTCATAAAGCCATCACTCAAGGAGTTTTAAAAGAATTTCTATGTGCAAATGGGAATTACAATTCTCATTTACCAGATACGCTTTGTTGGCAAAGATACCTTTGCAGAATAATGTCAGAGAACATTCATTTATTCTTGTTTATGTGTTCATTTATTCAATCACTCACTTTACTTCCAATCATACATAAACCAACTATTACTAGTTGGGTTTTGTGCTAGTTGTTGAGTATATAACAAAGACAGGTTATCACCTTTACCAGATATTAGCATTTTAGATGGGAAGGCAGATTATAAACAAATGATTGTGATTGAATGTGGTGTGTAGTACTTAAGCAGAGGTGGTGTTTGGTTGTCTTGGAAGCACAGACCTATAAGTCACAACCTGCATGGAGAACGTTGGTGTTGAAAGGTGAACATAAATTCTCTGGGTGACTATGTGACCGGATCCTTAGGGTGTCATTCTTTCAGCTGGAAGCCTCTATGACCAGTGGCACCTTTGTCCTAGTTTTGCTTGAGCCCACTGGGCTCATTCTGCCTACTTGGCCTGACAGGCTACACTTGGCTCATGCTACTGGCCTGCATCCCACACCTCTGAAGACTGGAACCAGGTGCAGAGTAGCAAGGGGTGCATGTGCAAGTGTGAGCAGGGTCCAGCTCCTGTCACAGCCAGGCATGTCAGCTGCTGTGGCGGGACAGGCAGCTATAGGCACCAGCACAGGTGCTAGCTCTGTGCAAGCCTGTGGCTAGAACAGATGCACCAAAGTGCCTTCTGCTGTGGGCACCCATGTCTGGATGAGGGGAATGCAGTGATGCCCAGAAGCTTGGAGATGCCAGAAACCACAGAGCCCCAAAGAGGGTGGCATAGCCCTGGCTCAGGGAGCCCCAGCTCTTCTCTCCTTGTTTTGTCCACAATGTGGTGAGTTGGGGGATGGGAGTGTACGTGTTTCGGCTCTGTATTACAGCTGTTTCAGTCCCTCCATTGGGTGGGCCCCAAGTTCCTTTCCCCACATTAGTAAGAACGAGGTACATGGACAACTGAAGGATGAGCAAGGCAAAGAGGTGTTTTATTGAGCAACAGTACAGTTCCAAGGTCACCCAAAGTGGGTAGCTCCTTTCCAAAGGCAGGTTGTCCTGAGGAGTGTGCAGTCCTCAGCAGAGGGGAGACCCAGAGAGGATAGTTCCTGTCCTCAAGCAAGTCGTCCCATCATCTGCCAGAGTCTGGCTGAGTCCAGAGTTTTATGAGCTTCGGAAGAAGTGCGTGCTGACTGATCCATGGGCAGCCATGGGTGGGCCCAGAAAAAGCACCGTAAGTTCTCACTCCAGGCCACAGGCTCCACCCAGAACTGACAGCTGGGCCCCCATGCTTCAGGATATCCCTGGCTCGAATTGGGACGTCAGCAGAGACCTGCCCCTTTCTGCCCAGGAGCCTGTCTTCCTCCTGCTGACATCTGTATGTCATCCACAGCACCCAGGTTGTTCATGCCGAAGGCCACCTGCAGGCCAGTGCTGAGCTGCCTTCAGCCCCCCAAACCCAAAGTCTGGAGGGGGCCAAGGTGGTAAGGGGCTGGCGTGTCAGTGCCACCCCAAGCATGCGCACACGTGGTCAGGTCACAACAGTGCCTGGGCTTGACCACAACTTTGCTCGAAATTGGAGCTGGCACTGGGAATGGGGAGAGGCCAGGGAGTGGGCACAGCCACTTCTGAGCCTGTGGGGGCAGGAGGCCTTCCTGGGCTCCCCGATACTGCAGGGATGCCTGGGTCCATAGCCATGGCTAGGAGGCTGCAGCTGCACCCAGAAGGATGAGGCCCCTGCCCTGCCAACTCTGAAGTGGGCAGGGCTCCTGCCTGTTCCTGGCTCCCACCGGTTCTGTGGAGCACTCAGCTCCAGTCACTTATCCCGCACTGCAACTGGTGTCTTCGCAGTCCCCCCGCCACGTGGGCTGCTGCTGCTATCAACTACAGAGAAGGAGCTTAAGGAATAGTACAGAGTGTCAAAAGTGTGCTACAATAGAGCCAAATGGATAAGATTTTACATTCTGGAGGGAGAATGATAATTTTACATTCTTACTTTTTTCCCTCTTAATCCTTCAATATCTCACCTCCACTGCACACTTTATACTAGGCATTTGTGAAGAAAACTATTGGATCAAGTTCTTTAATTCTTACGTGGCCTTGTGACCTCACAATCTTACAGATGATGCAACTAGCATAAATTAAATGGTTTGTGTTGGGCTCACAACTTACGCAGGGATTCTGACTCATGTAGCATGGCTAAAGATCGTGGCTTTCGGGAAAGCTAACACTACTCAATCTCTTTGCTTCTTCTGAGCCTTTGCATAAATGCTGATCATCACTGACACTTAACCATGATAGGCTTTGTGCTAGGTATTTTTATTTCATTTTATTTTAATTATTGTTTTGAGTCAGAGTCTCACTATATCAACCAAGCTAGAGTGCAATGGCATGATCTTGGCTCATTGCAACCTCTGCCTCCCACGTTTAAGTGATTCTCCTGCCTCAGCCTCCCAAGTAGTTGGGATTATAGGAGCATGCTGCCATGCCTGGCTAATTTTTGTATTTTTAGTAGAGACGGGGTTTCACATGTTGGCCAGGCTGTTCTCGAACTCCTGACTTCAGGTGATCTGCCCACCTTGGCCTCCCAAAGTGCTGGGATTACAGGCATGAGCCATCATGCCTGGCTATGTGTTAGGTATTTTAATAACCCTGATAGTAACAGCAATAGCAACAACAGCAAAATAGCTACCTGCAATCAGCCATGTTTTGTTGAAGACAATGTTTTAATAAATGCTAAAACTTAGAAATTGTTATTTTTATTTGAAAGATGAAGAAACTGAGGTTTACCTAGGTCATATAATTTTCCAACAATATAGCTTGATGGTGATAAAACAAATGAATATAGAAACCGGGTCTATTTGATCCTAGAGTGCATGCATATCCAACCTCATCCAACCTTTCTAACAGGACTCCCTCCTGTTAGAAATGGGCCAGTTCTGTCTCCTCAACCGCCTGCTGCCTATGCTCTATGAAGAACCAGAATATGCTGATACCGGCAGTGAAAAAACTGCAATTATTCAGAGACAAGTAATAGCACAAGGCTCAGGAACAATAGCTTGGAAGTGCTTACCAAGGCCCTCAGGGGGAAGCACCCATCAGGCAGCTGCATCAAACAGCACTATCAACTCTCATTGATTTGATTGCCACCGTTATTCAGGTGAAAAATCGCTCCTCTAAAGCCTTCTCCAAGATATATTCTGACTGCAGACATCCTCAGAAAACTCCCACACATCTCCTTAGAAGCCCACCTGTCACTTCCTTGCAGGGGTTAAGATGCTATTTTTTTTTCCTGAAAATATATTTTGAAGCACTGGAGTCAGGTGTGTTTGGTCTCTGGTCTTCAGCTGTAAAATCTAATAATCATGATTAGGTTTTTTTTTTTGGCATCAATTACTTCATTAGAGTTACAATGAATAGATAATAGGAAGAATTAAGTAAGGATAATTGGCATGATAAATGAGATAAATAATTATAATGGTAACTAATATTTATTAAGCATTCACTATATGCCAGCCCTGTGCTGACTATGTGCCACTGAACTCCTCTGAAAGACATGTTACTTTCTCACTTTAAACATTGGGAAGTTCATTTAGCATTTATGTGGTAAGGTGACCCCCATATAACTCTTTCCCCTTGAGTGTAGGCAGATCTTGTGATTTACTAAAGGTGAAAGAACTTTTCAGCTGTAATTAAGGTCTCAAATCATTTGACTTTGACTTCATCAAAAGGGAAATTATCCTGGTTGTGTCTTACCTAATCAAATGAGTTCTGAAAAAGTGTGCGAGCTATTCAGCATATGAAGAATACATGATATACTTTTTACCAGAACTTAGCATTCTAGGTAGAAAGGCTCTGGACAAATGATTATAATTCAGTTTGATGTGTAGTACTTAAGCAGAGGTAGTGATTGGTCATCTTGGGAGCACAGATACATGAGCTACAGCCTACATGGAGAATGTCAATATTGAAGGATGAATACCAATTTTGTGAGTATACTACAGAGGAGCTTAAGTAATGGTACAGAATCTCGAAAGTGTACTGCAATGCAGCCAAGTGGCTCAGACTGGGGGAGAGAAGTCAGAATTATTCTCTTGCTGGTCTTGAAGATGTGAAATGCCATTAATTCTACAGCTACAAGGAAATAAATTCAGCCGATAACTTAAGAGAGCTTGGAAAAAGATTCTTCCCCAGTCAAGCCTCTGATCAGAATTCAGCCTGACTAATGCTTAGTGGAAGTTTTTTAAGACCTTGAGCAGAATAATCAGCTAAAATGTGCCCAAGCTCCTAATCTGCTCCGGGGAGACTGTAAGAAAATAAATGGATGCTTTAAATCAATTTTAACTGAGGTAAAATTCACATCAAGTTAACCATTTTGAAGCATGTAACTCTGTGGCATTTAGTACTCTCATGTTGTACAACGATTACCACTGTTTCTAAAACATTTTTACCACCCCAAAAAGAATCTCTGTACCCATTAAACAGTCACTCTTCATCCACCTCCTGCCAGCTCCTACAAGCAAATAATTTGTTTCTGTATCTATAGATTTACCTGTTCTGGATATTTTATATAAATAGAATCGTACACTACGTGACCTTGGTGTCAGACTACATTTGCTTGGCTTCCTGTGTTTGAGGCTTTCTGGCATTGTAGCATATATCAGTACTTCATATGCATATAAAACTTTTTCTTTATTGATTCGTTCATCAATGCCCCTTTGAGTTGCTTTCTCCTTTTGGCTATTGTGAATAGTGTTGCTATGAGTATGTGTATATGTATTTGTTTGACTCCTTGCTTTCAATACTTTTGAGTATTTAACCAGGAGCAGAATTACTACATTATATGGAAAGTCTATGTGTATTAGTCAGCATTCTCTAGAGGGACAGAACTGATAGGATATATATCATATATAGGAGTTTATTCAGTATGTAGTTTATTAAGTATATACAGGATATATAGAATGTGTGTATATATACATGTTTATTATAATAATAATAACAAATATATATATAAGTTTATTAAGTATTAACTCACAAGCTCACAGGTCCCACAACAGGTTGTCTGAAAGCTGAGGAGCAACGAGAGCTAGTCTGAGTCCCAAAACTGAAGAACTTGGAGTTTGATATTCGAGGGCAGGAAGCATCCAGCACGGGAGAAAGATGTAGCCTGGGAGGCTAAGCCTCCCAGTTCTGGAGGCTGAGAAGTCCAAGACCAAAGCACTGATAAAAAAAATGTCTGATGAGACCCACTTCCTCACAGACAGCCTTCACTTCACTGAAACCTCATATTGCTGGTGGAGGTATCTCTTGTGTCTCTTTTATGAGGCACTAATGCTATGCATGTGTCCTCCATCCTCATCTACCTCCCAAAGGCCTCACCTAGTACATCATCTTGGAGGTTAGGATTTCAACATATGAACTTGGCAGAAGGGATGCAAATATTCAAACCAGAGCAACGGGTGAACACAAAATTTTGGTTTTTGTGTGTTGCATTTAATGAATCATTAAACATTTAGCAAGAACAGCATCTAATTGGAATTTCATTTCAGAAGGCTGAATTTGGTGGGGTAAAATAGTAGTATGTGGATAGGAAGACCTTGTACAATTTTCTATTTTCTTGAATATGTAACATCACTAGGCCTCAGTGTCTTGTTCTCCAAAACATTAGTGCACACTAATTTTTCAAGTCCATTTAGCATCTTTATTAAAGATCAGTTATTGATGACATTTGTGAAGTTTTCATTTTTGACAGTAGAAATTATAATGCTATAAACATTGCTCTTATTATCCAAATTATTCCGTTCTCTCTACCTTGATGTTCTAAGAATTATGACCAGTTAATATTTACTCAGTTAATAAGCATAACAGTGTTTACTGAGTTAATAAGTATAACAGTGTTTAATGAGTGCTTAGTATCTGCTAGGAATAATTATAAGCACTTTTCTTTGCACTATTAGAGTTATATAAAACGATGCTTCTCTAATTTTAATGTTCATGAGAATCATTTGTGAATCTTGTTAAAATTCAGATTATGATTCAGAAGTTCTGGGGTTGAGCTTGAGATTCTGTGTTACTAACAAACTCTTATGTAATTCTGGTAATCCTGGAGTGAAGATTGTAGTTAGAGTAGCAAGCATGTAAACAACCTTGTTTTGTATATAAGAAAACAGGATTCAGAGGTTAAATAAAGACAACAGTGCTGGGAAGTGGTTGAGTCAGGATCCAAACTCAGGTGCATCCAATAAATAAAGCAGCTACCAAGATGCTGGAAGAGGCCGAGATCAGAGTCAGCTGAATGTGTTTTGCGGCTGACATTGGCCTATCTTAAATGGTGAGAATTTGCTGGGAAGAAGCAGGAGATGGATTTAGATAAGTTGATGGGAACCTCTTTATGGAATTTTTTGAAAACTGCTGAATAATTTTGAGCTAATATAGTCTCTAAAGTTTAGATTTGAACTAAAGTTAATTCATGGAATGTCACGATAAACATTTAGAGCTGAGAACGAGTGTATTAGTTCATTCAGGCTGCCTTAGTAAAACACCATATACTGAGCAATTTATATCTAATAGAAATGCATTTCCGATAGTTTTGAAAGCTGGAAAGCCAAAGGTCATGGTGCCAGCAGATTCAGTGTCTGGTTAGGACCTGTTCCATGGATGGCATCTTCTGGCAGCATCTCCACATGAACAAAAAGGCAGACGGGTTACTAAAATGCCCTTGAACCCCGTTACTCCTTCAATAAATGTGTGTGTGTGTGTGTGTGGTGTATGCATGATATGTGTTATGAAGAAGACCTTTGTAACTATAGTTCAAAAGATACACAAATGACAGAGACTCTTTTATAAGGACACTGATCCCATTCACAAGGGTGGAACCTTCATGACCTAATTACCTCCTTAAAGTCCCACCTCTTAATACTGTTTCATTGGGGATTAAGTTTCAACAGGAAATTTGAGGGAACACATTTAGACCATAGCAAAAAGTGACCTTAGGACTATCTGAGTCTTAACTGCTATTTTATAAATAGGAAAACTGAGGCCTGTAGAGGAGCGCTAAACGAAACATGTGAAACGTCTCAAGCTAAGATTGAACAGGAGACACCTGGGTCTTACTCGTGACGTTTGGTACATTATGGGGCTCAGTAAGAAATTAATTGCAAAGGCAGATTTAACATTGTTAGTAGGATACACTGAACTAGGTTCCCTTTTAAAGAAACGGACAAAACTAGAGGGTATTTTCATACGCTTTACAGCGTTCTGCTTTCTATGTGTGTGTGGGTTTGGGCTCTATATCCCCACCCAAATCTCGTCTCAAATTGTAATCCCCAGGTGTGAAGGGAGGCAAGTGATTGGATTGTGGGAGTGGTTTCCCCCATGCTGTTCTCCGGATGGTGAGTGAGTTCTCACGAGATCTGATGGTTTTATAAGACTCTCTTCCTCCTTACCTTCTTTTCTCACTCCTGCCACCTTGTGAAGAAGTTGCCTGCTTCGTGTTTACCTTCTGCCGTGACTGTAAGTTTCCTGAGGACTCCCCAGCAATTCAGAATTGTGAGTCATTTAAACTTCTTTCCTTTGTAAATTACCCAGTCTTGTGTATTTCTTCACAGCAGTGTGAGAACAGACTAATGCAGCATGTTTGTGGGCTTCCACCGTTTTAAAATTATTTGTTCTTAAAGTTAGTAAACTGCCTGAAAATGACTTTGATAAAATAGCAATATATATTGACACGTTTTCTGGATTAATTTTGGTGTGTGCTTAATGAAGCAGCTACGTTGTCTGGGGTATACACCCAGGGTTTGTCATTTCGTCCCAGGAATATTTAGGACATGAACACACACGAGGAGTTAAGGAGTGGAAGTTTAACAGGAAGGTGAGAAGAGAAAGAGAAACAGCCCTCTAGAGAGAAAGAGGGGTCTCTCAGCAGGAAATACCTGCTGGCGGTGGTTATGCTGGATTTTGTAGTACAGCTTGAGGAGCCAGTGTCTGATTTTCTAGGGCTCACAGATTGGTTCAATCAGGTATGATGCTTAGATAGCATACAAGAAAGGCCGGTTGCCCCACCCTAATCTAATTATGCAAATGAACGCTCATTGGCCCGCGCCGTCTTTTCTGGTCCTTACTGTAAATGTGGCTGGAAGAGAAGGGAAGATAGAGCTGCCATCTTGAACATGTGTAGTCCCTAGTTCCTGCAGGCATTCACCCATGCAAGCTCCCAGCTTGCTTTTCTATGTCTGCAGCTCGACTTTACAGGCTGCTCTTTATTAGGAAAATGATCTGGGGCTGCTTTTCATTAAAAGGAGAACCTTACCGAGGACTTCCGTACCTTTGCTATCTGCCTAAGTAATTTATTCTTAACTCCTGTATCACTAAGAGAAACATTCTGCCAGAATGAGTGCATGTTGGGTTTGGGAAGGGGGAGTGACAGTCTCCCTTTCACATGAAAATAGCCATCGTAGGTGGTGCAGACATTGGCAGATTCTACTATAGGGCCATTATTTCAAATTTAAGATTTTTCTCTGTCAGGATTTTTTCATTTGTTAACACACTCAGGAGAAATTGGCAATCTCACTTGAGCATAGGAGAACTCCAAGGTGAGTGTTAAGTGTTCATGTTGCCTTTGAGTCAGAGGGCTCCCTGCAATCCCATCTGAAACCCCAACACCAAACTGAAACAGAGATTACCTTAGATACTCTACATAATTTGAAGCAACCAAGCTGAAAGTGATTTGGAACTTTTCTTATTTATAGGATTTGCTACTTACTAAACCTGCAATCATTAGAGACCACTTTGGAGCCCACAGCTGAGCTGGGGAACACCTAATAAGTAGAGTGCTACTTTCTGCTTTTCATTTTCAGAAGCACTGTTAGAGCTAATCTTTAAGTAGAAAAACACATGATTTCAATTAGTTTCTAGGGGTTAGCAACATGGAAACTCATTTATTTGATACTTTAAAGTCTCAGATTGCTTTTATTCACCACAAATGTAGAAGCTAAAGAAACCAACACCTTTCACTATGGTTTGTGTATCTTCTGAGCTATGGTCACAAAGAACTTGTTCATAATAAATACACGTTACACACACACAATTTGTTGAAGTGGTGATGAGGTTCCAGAGCATTTTAATCACTGACAATTTGCCTTCAGGCATCTTGAGATACTTTCCCTTGGAGAATTATTTTTGATGTAGATTACTGGATCCAAAAAAAAAAAAAAAAATCCCCAGTAAGTCAGTGGTATTATTGAGGGAGGTGGGTAAAGACAAAAAGGAAAAAGAAGACAATAACACACACCTGAATCACATCCTTTTCCCCTTCCCAGTATCCTACCCAATTATTTTTGATGTAGATTACTGGATCCAAAAAAAAAAAAAAAAAAAATCCCCAGTAAGTCAGTGGTATTATTGAGGGAGGTGGGTAAAGACAAAAAGGAAAAAGAAGACAATAACACACACCTGAATCACATCCTTTTCCCCTTCCCAGTATCCTACCCTATTATCTAGAAGGGAAGGAAGATTTAGTGTGAAAGTTCTCAGTATACTAGTACCAAGCAGTGACCTTTGTGATTGCAAGTGGCTCTCACCTGTCTGCCTACCATTATGGTACCACAAAATTCAGGAACTTAATATTCTGGTGGAATGTCTCCAAAAATAGGTGGTGTGGGGTATTGAGCATTTCACAAGCTTTGCATTTTCTTCTGAATATTTTCTTCTGTGTATCGATTCTTCCATTTGTCCACTAGGTCTTTTCTACATCACTTTCTCAGGCTAGCTAACACATACCTGTGTGTTGAATGAGCTGGCCACCTAGAATTAATTTGTAAGTATGATAGCATGAATCTCCATTACTCCCTTCTGGGGAAGAGTCATTCTGATGAAAATTTCTTGTGCCCGGCCCTTAACACCTACCTTTCCTGAACATTCCCAAAAATTACTTAAACATACCAGACTCAAACACCTCTCTAATCCATTATAGTGCTCCATTTTTTTATTTAAATCTTAGAAGGCAAAACTCTAGCCCTGACACTTATTTGTCCAATTATTCTCTTTATTTAATATTCTCCTTTGCTTGACTTTGGAAAACTTTTTCTCTGAGTCTTACTATCTCTTATCTATAAAGGAGGGAATTGAAATGATTGTTCTCATAATCTTCAGCATTTCTATCATGTCTATCAAATCATGGTGCTAGGAAAGTAAGGATGAAATGTGATATGCATTACTGGTGGGTGAACATCAAACCTAAATCCAAAAAGTATCTCCAAAAAGTCAGTCTGAGGCTGGCAAAATTAGACATGTCTGCATTTCCATAACCAAAAAGCAAAAAATCATCAGTCAAAATACAGCACTGCCAAGCCTACTCCCTTCTCTGTTAATTTGTAGCGTTTCCTTAATACAAAGCAGAGTGAGCCCCAGTTGTCTATTTGGCCTTTGATGTGTGACTACATAGAAGATGTCTCTCTAGCAAGCATGTAGTCACTAAATATAAAGTTCTTTGGATCATTGAGATGACACAGATAATTAATTCAGAAAGAGCCTCTTGAGAAACCTGTGCATGAGATAGAAGAACTTCCGTGATGTACTTCAGAGAACTCTCATTGTCAAAGTGAAAAGCAGTAGTCACAGGAATTTTTCAAAACTGCAATTTGGTAAGAGACCGAATCTACATGGTATTCATTAGCCTGTGACACTCTACCATTAATAATTATCAAACGTGGCCAGGCGCAGCGGCTCATTCCCGTAATCCTAGCACTTTGGGAGGCCGAGGCAGGTGAATCATTTGAGGTCAGGAGTTTGAAATCAGCTGGCCAATGTGGTGAAACCCCATCTGTCTTAAAAATACCAGAAAAAAGGCACCTGCTTGTTGGCAGGTGCCTGTAATCCCAGCTAATTTGGAGGCGGAGATAGGATAATTGCTTCAACCTGGGAGGCAGAGGTTGCTGTGAGCTGAGATCGCGCTATTGCAGTCAAGCCTGGGCAACGAGTGAAACTCCATCTCAGTCGGTCAATATCAAAGATTTCCATCATGAACAGCGCATAGACACTAAAAGGCCAAATATAGTTTGTCAACTTTACTTCCTCTCAGATCACTAGGGTTAAAGCCTGGGAGCCATCTCCACTTCTTTTCCTCTCTCCACCATTTCAGCCAATCAGCTGCAAAGCCCCAAACATTTTATCACACAGATTCACGCTCTTATGACAGCCCCATTGCTGGGGCTTCTGTTTAGGTACCATCAAGTGTTACTTGAATTGAGCAATTATTACATTTAATATTTTTCCTTTCCTTCTGTCTTAACCTTTTAAACCTGCCATATGATGCTATAATTATGTCTCTAAAATTACATCTCTGCCTAATAATTTCCCATGGATATTTATGGTTCTTGCTTGGGTCTATTAAACAGTCCTTTCTAGTTTCATCTTCTCCCATCTAACAATCTCCATATCACTGACCTTCCTCTAATCAAATATTTGAGAAACACACTCTTCATTATAAATACCATACATTTCCAAATCTTTTTTAACCTCAGTATATACTGTTGCACAGTGATATAACATTCTTTTATGCTTGGTAAATCTTCACATTTAAATCTCTGATCTGTGAAAAATATGTACTAGGTCTTCAGAAACAATTTGGTGTGCTTTCTCTGTAATGTAAGAGTAACCTATTGATCCGTTTGTTACTATTCGTAATTCTGGCTACTATGATGAACCTTGAGGGGGAACCCAGCCTAATTCAGCTTACAATTCCAGGGCCTGTGCTGTGCCAAGAATATTTCAAGCACTAAATAAATAGTATAGAAAAAAGAAGTAGAGTGGGAAGAAGTAGAAAAGAGCATTTCCAAGAGTGAGAAGAATCCATATGGTGGAGCTTAATGTAAGGCGAGAGTAATGCCCTGAGTTAGTTCTGTGTTGCCTTGGCTGGATAGCGTTCAAGAGCATTGCCAGAAGTTGCATGTGGCCTATATTTATGTTCACCAGAGGATCAGTTTCTCAGAATGTTCTCTAAGCAGCTGGCAATTTTCTTGACCGAAGTTGGTTTAAACTTTCTTCTCAACCATGCACAAACATAGCCAACTCATAAGGCACAATGTGGCAGGTACTGTCAATTGCATCAGACAAAGCCTCTCTGTGAGCAAACACAGATGCAGAGGCAGAAACCTTGGATTGGGGAGATAGTGGAATATCACAGCTACAACCAGTATTTTGCGGAAAGCACTGGAAGTAAATAATGTTTTGTAGAAATTCATGAAAACGCAATAATCAAAAAGTATTCTTGTCCCAAAGGGAGATACGAATGTAATTTAGAAACAAATCTTCTTTAGCAAACAGTAGACATCCTGACCCTAGCTAGACATCATAGTACATGCACAAGAGGACAAATACTGAACAATATTCTTAGCTTCATTAGCTAATAGCAATCTTCAGATCCTTATACTGAATAAGTGGGGGCTAAGATCCAATTTTACTTTATCCACTACACAAAATTGCATAGTTTCTGTAGAGTGAGGTGTAGTTAGTTGTTTACATCAGTGGTTCTCAACTGGAGGTGATTTGGCAACAACCCTAAGCTGAGGTTGGGAGGAATGGTGGTATTATTGGTATCTAGTGGGTAGAAGCCAGGGATACTGCTAACCATCTCACAGTGCACAGGTCCACCCTATAACAAAGGAGCATCTGAGCCAGAATAAGTTTGAGAACAGTGCTAAGTTTCCCAACAGTGCTAAGTTTGAGAAGCCCTCTTATGGATTGTTGAGTTGGATAATCTCAGCAATTCCTTTATCAATTTGAATAAAAGTCAGTTGAAAGAAACAACCATAAGAACAAAGTCCAAACAAGGCAGATACTCAGACCTAGTGATTTTATCTGACCAGTGGCTTTTTGATCATGGTGCTCAAAGAGAGGTAAGTTGTCAACTCTTCCCTTCCTATCTCTTGCTATCTTTGCAATTTGATCAGGATTTCCACTCACATATGGATGAGCTGCATTTTATGTAAGCAAGGAAGCAGACCAGAGCATTAGCAAAGATGAGATAATTCATGACCAGGAGGCAGAATCCCATTCGTGGTGCATCTTAGCAGGAAGGGGCAACCTACCTAAGACAAAAGAATTCTCTAAGGTGAGATTCCATTCCCTGTATTCTTCAGGGTTCTAGAACCCAAGCTTGAAGGAGCACTGGATTGAGAGTCACAGGATTTGAACTTACAGTGTCCTGGATTTGCTTCTCTGTGCCTAAGTTTTTATATCTTCAAAACGGATGATCCAGAATGTTTAGATATGTCCCCACCTAAACACAGAATAATTTCTAAAAATGTAATTTCATGTGGAAACTAAAAATATCATCCAGCTAAAAGTCGTGTTTCTCTGGTAAAAACAATTGGCTATTTCATGGGCTTTTCCTATTCAGTCACCTGTCCTGAAGGTTTGAGATATCGCTACAGATCAGAAAGGGGCAAACACCACTGGAACACACATGTGGCTATTCTCCTCTTTCTAGTGCATTGGAACATTATTCTGAAGATTATCAAATATTAGTGTCCTAACTCTTTTAAACAATATGCAAAGTGCTTTTAGAGGTACAGAAATTATACACAGAGTGATTCTTCAACCGTAGAGGTACAGAAATCATACACAAAGTGATTCTTCAACTGTAATGACAATATTTATCACCCGGGAAATCTGGTAAAATTGCTCGTCCACTAGTCAGACTTCTAGAGATTGAGATATGTGAGTTGTAGTGAGCAAATTTTGGCTAGGTCACCATCATCTACTTCCTGCTTCTTTAACCAACAACACCTATATTTTCTTTTAACGGACCACCCATACCTTCAGTCCTACAGCTTGTCTGAAATTGATCTCATACTTCTCCACTGGTGCATGAATGGATACATCCCTAATTTGGAACAATGCTGGCTAATGCTGCCGGAAAATAGCTTGCTTTTTTCATCAGTCACCTCTTCCTGTCCCTTGAGTGGTATGCAGTTACCTCTATGAGGTCTGTAACTCTTTCATCAATGGCTGGTACATGTGAGGCATTCACCTAAGATAAAACCATGCACAGAGCTTCTCATGTATATTTGAAATAGAAAATATATGGTATATTTTCATGTTGAGCATTTTAAAAATGTATGTATTTTGCAATGAGAGGTATACTCACATTCCCTTAATTTATTCAAAAGTAGATCTTATACTGCTAGCATTTGATATTGGAGTAGATAGAGGAAAAAATACATATGTGCTGTGATTAAAACCCTCAAAATAGTTTATATTATGTTAGTGCTTGACACTATGCTTATGCTGAAAAAATATGTTGGTGCCTATCGAGCGTGTTTTATTTTTTAACACATTATTTTATATGTCAAAGTAGGATTTTGAACTAATGTTCATTACCAAGATTGCACCCTTGAGTGCAGTTCCACCTTATATCTCATTCTGAAGAATTTTAAAGCTTAAATAAGATTCTGGATTCAGAGGTCAACCATTCTATTTAAAATATAAAAGCACAAAATAATTTCTCTTGCACATGATCCAATAATATTAAACTGACATAAGTACAAGTTTAAAACATGTTTTGTTACTGTTAGGAAAATATTGCAATAAACTAAGAGAATCTAGTTCAAACATGTTACCAAATTTGTGACAAAATGTATATTTTGACTTCATTTCAACGAATTCTGCAGAATCAACCAGCTATCTCTCAGATATAATTTTAACTAGAAAACGTGAATATTGCCAGATATTCCTTAGGAATTTGTTGGAAAATAGGTTCATTAATATTTCTATTCTGTGCTAAGGACGGTGAAGATAAGCTTGAAAACTAGATGCCATTTTACTGCAGGTATACTATAAAATGCAGATATCTCTCATATGACTCAAGATGTACTATGCTTTAGAAAAGCAATATGTATAAATGAAATGGGCACTATTAATAAGAATTATTGACTGTTTTATGTATGCAAGGCACTACTAAGATACATTTTCAGCCACTATCTATAATGACCACTGCTTAGGTTTATGAAACACAATTGATGCCAAATTTTTAAGGACGAGATTATAAACCAACTTTTTTCAAATGATATGAAATTCAAGAACAGCTTTACTGGGAAAGACATGGCCTACAGGGGTCTTAAGGAGGGTTGAATAATCTCTCTCTCATATATATATATATATATTTTTTTTTTTTTTTTGCTTCCTTGCCAAGTCTCTACAAAATCATTGCAAGGGCTCAGTGAATTGGGGATTATTTTCGTGGCCCCTAAGACTAGGTCTCACACCTTACCCTCCTTGCCAGGATTTCCCAGAGATGTTCCTGAATATTCATTCCATCAAACAATGACTCCTAATTTCTTTTACCCATGCAAGCCTGGCAATGCAGCAAAAAGCTATTCTTCACTGTCACACACATCATATAGACGAGTTTCTGCTGGCAGTTCAAGATAAGTAATATCTGCTGGAAGAGAGTCAAAGATGTAAATCCTTCCTCTGCCTTATGTACTGCAGACTTGTTTAGCAAAAGACTGTCTGGATGCTGGAGAAGTTGATCTCCTCCAAATGACTTACAAACTTCAGAATCACAGCGGTGTTGAGGAAGGGAAAGAGAGGACAGGGTTATGAGGGGGAAACACAGTGGGGCAGAGGGAAGGTCACAATCACTGTCGTGCTTGGGAGGAACTGTGAAGTAGTGGGTCTGGAAGCAAACTTAACAGTCAGAAGTTACAGTTCTCTTTGATGCTTCTATCTGGATATAGAACTTTGGATAAATCACTGAACTCTCTAGTCCTTGGCGTCCTCATTTGTAAGGTAGGAATCTCTACCTATGATACTTCAGCAGGGTGGGCATTGTGAGGGTACCATGATTTTATTGGTGATATAGTTGACACTGCTGCAGCTCTGCCTCTGCACACAATCCCTCTACAAACGACCCATGTCGTCTCCTTTCATATGACGATATAAATAGCTGATAACTCTCGGAGACACCCCTCTAATGGTATAAAAAGGCAAACTCTAAGAATAGTGTTGGCAATTAGTTTTTGGAAACTAAACTAATTGGAAAATTAGTTTTATTATCTCTACCCAGGAGTTGGGAGCAGATAGCAGCCAGGATGGTGAATGGTACAATATGTAGACTCTGTAATCAGATAGACTTTGGTTTGACATCTAACAAACTACTTACCTTGTTAAACTTCCTGGTGATTAATCTGCGGAATGAGAGTGATGATAGTGACTACCTCTTCGGGTTGTTGTGAGTATTAAATGAGATTGGCCACCATTCTGGCATAGGAATGCTCTCCAAGGTTTGTTGTTGTTAATCTTCTGGTATTTTGTTATCTTTTTCTGTTCTTGCCCGGAGTATCATGCATTAGCTTTTACTGAATAAATCTGTGAAGCATGTATTCAGTCCAGCACTTATTCAGAGTTGTCCACATGAGAAGCAGCCCCATAGCATGTCAGCATCTACAGTTTTGGATCCCTGTCTCAGGAACTTTTGATTGGGTGCTCATCTCTGAAAGCCCTTTTCTTTTCATGGTATTCTAATTCATATGTGCTATGTCTCTCAAGTGACAGTCACATGAGTATTTTATGCCTTCGTTTCAACTATTCTGGAGGATGACGACATGTTAGTTTGAAGGTTCTTACTCTTATTTACCCAGATTTTATAAAATACAGTGTGATATATGCCACCTAGTCTATATTTTAAGCCAGACTATCAACCACAAATATACTCTTAAAATATGGTGATGTGTTATGGATAAAGACGTAGAAACACATGCTTACTTATTTATAAGAGGGTTCTACAGATTGGAGAAAATTCCTTTCATACTCCATGAGTGTGGACCCTCCCTTTCTGAGGTCCGTGGAGCTGCAGGCTCATAGTACTGCTTTGGAAGAAGCTGAGGAGCTCTGGCATGGCTCATATTGCTTTCTTGCTGACTTCTCTGTGTTCCTGCTTTCATTCAATCTTTATTGCATGCAAGACCACCCCAGAAGGGCATATTTGGTTCTCAGGGTCAAAGCATCTCAGAGATTAGAATGACTTACGACCCTCCATAGGGCCACAGTACATACACAGGTATCTGTAGTATTACAATTTCATGGAAAGGGATTTTGATTAGGGAAAGACAATATCTAAAAAGGCTCCATAAGGAGTTAATAAAAAAGAAGTTGAAAACCACTGCTGTAAGTCTATTGAGGTTCCCAAAATGACTCACCTGTATTCTCCTACCTAAACACAAGGTTTGGAAACAACTGAGAGAAAGACCAATATGAACCTGTTATGAACTGAACTCTGTCCCTGTGAAATTCATATGTTAAAGCCCTCTCAGTGCTTTAGAATGTGACTGTATTAGGAAAAATAGAGCCTATAAAGAGGTAATTAAGGTCAAGTAAGGTTATAAGAGTAGAGACCTGATTCGGGATGGCTGGTATTTTTGTAAGAAGAAAAAGAGACACCAATGATATACATGCACGGAGAAAAGGCCATGTGAGGACACAATGAATGAGAAGAGTGCCATCTGTGAGCCAGGAAGTGAGGCCTCAGGAGAAAGCAAGCCTGCCTTATACCTTGATCTTGGACTTCTGGCCTCCAGAATGTGGGAAAATAAGTTTCTGTTGTTTAAAGCACCCTGTCTGTGATATTTTGTTATGGTAGTTCTAACACAGTAATACAGAACCAAAAAATCAGTTTCACATCATAAAACTCACAGTATTACACACTGCCAGAATGTGGACTTCCTAATATTGATACCCAGAAGTAGTCAGACTTAGTAAGAATAAGTGCTGTTAAACTGCAAACCTACCCATGTGAGGGCCTGAGCCTATAGAGATTTTGCAGAGCACAGAAAAACCAAAGGCCTCCTATGTGAGCAGGGCTGAGCGTAGCTCTCAGGAGACAGGTAGCAAAAGTGACTAGGCAATGTATGCCCCATAGTTCTCCATCTAAACCCATCAATCACACTAGGTCGCTCCTGCACTCCTGGGAAGCATTGAATGAGGAAGAGAAAGAGGTCAGAAATGTGAAATTACTGGAGCTCCCTCCTCATGGAGGAAACATCAGGAGAGGGACCACTTTACCACCAATCTTGTACCCATCACAGAGATAGTTTGTTAGAATTCTCTAAATCTATCTAAAATGATTAAGCACAACCACTGGAATACCAAGAGAGATCAACCCTTTTGCTATTTTGTCTTTTTGATTCATAATAACCAGCCGGAGAGCAGACTAGTTCATAAACTAGAAATCAGCTAATTTAAAAAATTAGACCTAAGAATGAGTGAGTTAAAAAATAATGGCTAAGATATATTGCTCGTGTGCTATAAGTTAGGTACTATTCTAACTACTATGCATATGCATTCTCTACTGTAATTCACACGATGACAAGTATTATTCTTCCTTTTTTTGACATGAAACACTCAGAGATTAATTAACTTTCTCATGCTCATTCAAGTAGTACATAAGGAAGCCTGAATGAAAAAGCCTAGAAGCAGAGAAATAAAGTGGGATGTTGTGTCTCTCACATTTTTGAGTGGCGGTAGTTTGACTTGTGCCTGGACGCATTTCTTCAGTGTCTGTGGTTGGAATATAATAGTTCTCATTAAAGTAAGCCAGGATACCAGAAGCTAGAGAGGAAAGAAGAGTAAAATAATTTAGAAAATTGGGGGGAAATCTATAAAATGACCACATTGAAGAGATTAGAGGCAACTATCAACATAGGAATGTAGAGACAACAGGAATGCTGGGCACAGAATTCCTGATAGTTCATCAGTGGTGATTGCTTAGATTTGGGGTTAATGATCATACTTTATTGACTTTTAAGGGTGAAAGGTGAAGGAGTCTGAGCAGATTCAGAGGTTCAACAGAAAGGGAAGGAACCAATAGAAACCTAAAATCACAACAAAAACAAGAGTGTAGAAAATTCTGGGAATCAGTACTGCTCTAACATAGGAGAGTCTTCAACTTACCCAGGGTAGCTTTGTAACACCTGACAATTTGACCTGCAAAAATGAATATGCAAATTTTCAGAGTAATTTATGTTTGCAAGTTACTTTGTTTTTATCTTGAAAACCATCCTATGAATTGCAGGAAGAGTTATTAATCTAATTTTACAAGAGAAGAAACTGAGAAATGACTCATCTGATGTTACACAGCAAACGAGTGAAGCCAGGTCTCTGGCTGGCTGGCTTGCTTGCTTATTTATTTATTTGAGACAGGGTCTCACTCTGTCATCCAGGCTGGAGTGCAGTACTGAGATCTCAGCTTACTGCAACCTCCGCCTCCAGGGTTCAAGCGATTCTCGTGCGTCAGTCTCATGGGTAGCTGGGACTACAGGTTTTTGCATACTACCACACCTGACTAATTTCTTTGTATTTTTAGTAGAGGTGGGGTTTCATCCTGTTGGCCATGCTGGTCTCGAACTCCTGACCTCAAGTGCTCCACTCACCTCGGCCTCCCAAACTGCTGGTATTACAGGCATGAGCCACTGTACCCAGCCTGACCTGAGAAAATTTTTACAAAATCATCGAGATGGTCATATGTGTTAAGAACTTGCCAACCATTGCTGTAATTCATTTCCTTATAATATACTGGAGTCTAAGGTCTTATATATGTTGTATACTTAAGTGATTAGGGTAATACCACATTTTGTAAGGGAGCAAATCTTGCAAGGTCTCTTTTTTTTTCACCTGACTCCTTTTTCTTCTCCAAGAAAAACATGTTACTAACTTCTGGGATGTTAGTTGAAGGAGAAGGAGATAATGGACTTATATTTCTCTCTCCTAAAAGAAGAACAGCATATGTGTAAGGAGTGAATGATAGTATAGAAGGCCACAACAATGACTTTTAAGCTGGATCATGCCATTTTGAATTGATAATCCCAACAAAAATAATTAGACCAGCAGCTGCAAGCATTTCAAGGAAGAGTGTCACACATTCTGTGACCCAAGGTTCCGCTCTCTCATAGGATATACAAGTGGAACAAGCACCTGGTCCTCAAGCAGTTCATAACGCAGTGATATTTATGCAGACACCTGGGCCATGCTTCAGCTATGATGCACCATTTCTAGATGTTTGAAAAACACCATTGGCAGCATCCTTTGAGAGTCTGTTGGAAAAGAACATAGCTGGAGCTTTCTTGATTCTGCTGTTCCTGCGCTTTCTTCAATGGGGAAGCAAGAATGCCACCCATACCATAGGAGAATGTTGTAATGTCAATATGTTGCTTTTGAACTTTAAACCTTCACAAATGTTCTCCATTATTTTTGCAATGGTGCTTATGTCCCAGAGCTGCATAGGGACCAAGAACAAAAAAGGCACAGACTACTCCTTAAAGTATTCCCATGACCTTAATCTAGCTGATTTTTCTTACCAGCCCCATAACAGGCGTTAGAGGGGAGGTGATGGTGGACGGGGAGGAAGGGAGATAAAGAAAATGAAAGCCTATGTAAAAATGCTAATATATCAATAAGGTTCACAGATGGACAATGAATAAATATGGGTACTTCATTAGGAATTCTGAGGAAGAGAATATCTAGTAAACATCTTTGTGACTGGCTTTTTTTTTTTTTTTTTTTTTTTTTTGTGAGATGGAGTCTTGCTCTGTCGCCAGGCTAGAATAAAACCTCTACCTCCCGGGTATTCCCCTGCCTCAGCCTCCTGAGTAGCTGGGACTACAGACATGTGCCACCACACCCGGCTACTTTTTTGTATTTTAGTAGAGATGTGGTTTCACCATGTTGGCCAGGATGGTCTCGATCTCCTGACCTTGTGATCTGTCTGCTTCGGTCTCCCAAAGTGCTGGGATTACAGATGTGAGCCCCTGTGACCGGCTGTGAGTGTGAGTGGCTTTTTACCTCCTCAATTACATGTAGATTGGCATGCTGCATTGACTGTTGGCCTGGATTTCCATCCATAGGAGCTCTCCCCGACCAGAGAGTCCTGCCCTTCCCTTCCCTTGACCTGTTCCTTAGCTATCATCTTCCACAATGATTACTGAACAAATCACTGGACTTTTCTGGATTCTCTGCCTTCATCAGAGATTTAATTTGTTATTGTAGTTAGTTTGTTGCCACTTCTTTTCTGCCCCAGTAGTATTTTGCTACTACTTACCTACTGTTTTGGGTTACACAATCTCTTTCACCGTTTTAGGAAGTTCACAGATATTTTCTATAAATATAAATGAATGCATATATTTTCCATCTGTAATCTCTGATAAAATTCAAGTTCCACCTCCCCAAAATACAATATTTTCCAGAACTTGTTAAATGAGTAGCAGAAAATTAAAATATTATTTATGAAAAGAGATTGACATTTCTTCCCCACAAGCCCTCGTTCTCTCATCAGTCAACCCAGGAAAAGAGATGATCTATATTTTCCTAGTGTAAAATCCTTAGACTTTCCCATTAAAGATTTTTTTTGAGACAATTTCAGGAGGGAACAGATTCATTTTCAATACACTTCTGTTGTCATTCTGTTTTCCCATTTATATGAGTAACTTAGTCTTTTATTTTCCTTCCTCCTCTTTAGTTAAATTTCCTTTGGATATAATAACATTTTCTCTCCTCACTACTCCACCAATCCATACCAAATACTCTCTGCACAGGGCTGTTCATTTTCAATGTCCCTCTGAAAGTTTAAATGTCACATTTGCATTTCACTCAAATGTTTAAAATACAAGGAGCTGGAAATGAAATAGAACCATAGGAAAAGGCCTTTCGGTGAATAGAAAATGTAATAAATCCAGTGTTCTGACCCCAATTACGTGTGTTCAGCCTCGCAAGGCCCCTTTCATTTGTCCTGCTCACCAGCAAGTGCTGAAAAGATTCCCACACCAGACCTCACACTCAGGTCCCTCTGTTCCCATCGGAGTTTCTGAATGTGGAGTGATCACAGTGTTGAGACATTTGCTTTCAGTTTGTCTTTGTCTTCCCTCATGTGAGGCCTTGTAGAAAAACAAAACTAAATCTTTCAGTGACTATACTGGACTTTAAAACTATAAGGATAATAAGAACTTCAGTGTGTTTTGATAGACTGAGAACCATGTCTACCCGTTTTCAAAAGCAGATGTGTTGCCGAGGAATAATGTAGCAGTTTTTCTTCCTTCCTGATGGAATTAGCTAGATTATTTGTCATTGAAAAATAACAGGCAGTGAGAATAAAGCAGATTGCTCTATGGAAGAGTCTTTACAAATAATGTCTTTGGAGACAGATACACCTAGGGGCAAATACTATCTATCACTTCGGGAGAGGTGAGGTGGGCCTCAATTTTTTTGTCTATAAAATGGGAACAGTAACATCTGCCTCTAACTTTGTTGAAATAATTAAATGATAGGATATATGTAAATTTTCCTTAAACTTAGTTGAGTAATTACTATACATTCAATCTATTGTTATTACTGTTATTGTAAACAATATTATTTACTAATATTCTGCTACTGCCTTTTTCTCTCCATTGACCTTCTGCCTCTATTGTGAGAGACATTTAAATGGATATCCTATTCCTTGGAAATGCGAACTTTGCTAGAGCACGTGTACTCTTATGTGAACTCTTAAGTTCAACAAAACTTCAGGGACTATAGTTAATTCATTATTCTGGACTTATTAATTGGAAGCCTATTCTATGCCTCATATTTTTCTACATAGTGAACATTCAGTAATGAACAAGGTATATGAATTTTGTAGCACTTATATTTTAGTGGAAGAAGACAAGGAATAATAATTAACCAAATGATCAAATGAGTAATCTTATTTTATTTATTTTATTTTCCCCCACCCCTCGCTCTGTCGCCCAGGCTGGAGTGTAGTGGCCTGATCTCGGCTCACTGCAAGCTCCGCCTCCTGGGTTCATGCCATTCTCTTGCCTCAGCCTCCCGAGTAGCTGGGACTACAGGCGTCCACCACCACGCCCGGCTAATTTTTTGTATTTTTAGTAGAGACAGGGTTTCACCGTGTCAAGCCAGGGTGGTCTCGATCTCCTGACCTCGTGATCTGCCCGCCTTGGCCTCCCAAAGTGCTGGGATTACAGGCGTGAGTCACCGTGCCCAGCCCAAAAGAAGTAATTTTCTACAGTAGAATGTGTTATAAAACAGAAGCATGCAACTGGGGTTGCGGTAGAGGGGGGAAAGAATCATTTGGAATTTTTAGTCATAGACAGGAACAGCCTCATGTTAGAGATGATTTTCAGTTTATTTCTGAATTTCAGGTAGGTTCTAGTCATAAGAAGCATTGGTTTGGGAGCCAAGGTCATTCCAGACAGGGAATAGGCAGAGGAAGCTCCTGAGATGACTCTGGATATATGACCAAAAAATCTGAGGCTACTGACTCAGAGAAAGGGGTCTTGAGAGGTGAAGAGGAGGAGTACATAGAGAAATATTGTGTCAGCCTTGATAGAACACAAGAAGGGATTTGTATTTTCTAATACTTGGAAAAGGCGGAGGGGGTGCCAAAATGAGATGATTAAGTTGACTCTTGTTGGCATCCACTTGTGACATGATAATGCCTTGGACCAAATGGTATCCAGGAACATAGATGGGGAATAGTTTCATAATATATTTTGGAGCAATTACTAAGAGGCTTCATTGCATTGATGTGAGGAATAAGAATGAGTGAAAGAGAGGAAAAATGAACTGATCCTAAATTATTTCTAATCATAGAACTAAGTAAGATGAGAAATTTTTAGAAAAATAATAAATCTCAACTATAAAGTTACGTCTGAGTATGAAATCAGAAGCTTGAATGCCAACTATTTAACTTACTATGTGGCCACAGCCAAAAAATGTAATGTCTCAACTTTTATATTCTACAGAATGGGGATAAGAAAACTGCATTTACCCAAAGGAGGTTTTTTGAGCAAAATAAAGTTTTTGTAATTTTATGAAAATATTTTTGCTGAGTGTTCAATATGGACAATATACTGAGCACTTTTACTATTTAATTCTTAAAACAACATAAGGTAAAAAATATTATTAGTCCTATTTTACAGATGCTAAAACGTAGGCATAGAGAGTAAAACTGTATACTCGGTCAAATAGATATAGATTTATTTCCCATGCATTTTTGAATCCAGTCTATGACATCACCCATAACCTACAATACTTAAGTCCTATAAAGTTTGCAGAAGTGTATAGATAAAAATCATCTTTAATATTGTTAATAGGAATAATATTAAAGTATTTAAATAGAAAAAATTCAAAAATCACAAGAGAAAAGATATGAGTACAAGTTCAAAGTACAGCTTTGGATGAAAATGGTTACTATGTAATGGGAAAGCGACCTGGAATGAAATTATGTGATACATTATCTTAATCCTTTCAATAAGAAAGAAAAGATATAGTGTGACATCAGTGACAGTATCTGATATTATTCGCTATCTCTTATAGCACCTAGTAATAAGTCCCTAAATGGGTGTTTAATAAACTTGTAGAATACATAAATAGATCTTTTGGATGATAAATTTTTCCACAGTATGAATTTCTGAAGGATGAAGCTTTTTTTTTTTTTTCTCCTTATTTTGCCTTCCCTCACAGTGTTTGGAACAGTAGAGATTCATCGGATTTATTATTTATCAAATATGTTCTTGCTGCTAGACACTAATGAGAAGGGACGCAAATACAGATGACTCAAAAGTGCAAATGGGTCAATGACTCTTCTTGCCATTATCTTGAGGCAAAGCAGTAATCAGATGGTTGGAAACTAGGGTCAGAATCTTACCTGATAGAGTTTACTCTCTTGTTTTTGTTGTTGGTTTCATTTCCTAATTGGGTAAACTTTTGTTTAAAAACCTGGGATCCCAGAGCACATGGAAGCTTACAGCCTTCACAATTTAGATAATGGATTTTACCTATAGCCGTGTTTTGTGTTCTTATTGCTGAGTTTTGACATGGTATAACCCAAGAGATACCAAGATATTTCGTTGGAGAGTTGGGAAATAAAGTCCAGCCACTCTCCTTTTTGCCTCTCTGCCCCCTGACTAGGTCACATTTGCCTGGTATATGACCTTGTTGTATATTTTTATCTGCATTAGTACTTTTCACTATTTGTATCCTTCTTATTTACTTAGCTATTCAACCATAACACCTGTCTTCATCCTGTACTTTATATATTCCAGGAGTCCAGGAAGTACAGTATGCTTAACTACAAATTAGCCTTGTCTGGAACAGAGTCTGACATAACATGTGCTTGTTAAATAAAGGAGAGATGCCCATGGCACTGGGCCTTTACTCACATTTTGCTGCCAGAGAAGAGTCTAATTCTTAAAAAACAAAAATAACAGGGTGTAAATTGCTATATTAGAAGAGGTATCGGCTATCACTGCTCTACAGCAAATTACCCCCAAACCTAGTGTTTTAGGATAACAATCATGGTAGCATCTTTCACATTTTCTGCAGGTCAGGAATTTGAGAAAGCTCAGGCTGGTGATTCTAGTTGTGGGCTATAGTGAGATGGGAGCTGAAGGTAGAACAGCAAGGGACTGGGGCAGCTGGGGGCTGGCTGTTTCCCCTCTCTTCATGTTGTCTTGGATATTCTCCATATGATATCTCAGAATTAACTAGTTCAGGCTTCTTCACGGTATCATGGCTTCGGGGCAGTCAGACTTATTCCATGGTGGCTTAGTTCTCTAGTCCGAGTCTTCTAGAAAATCAGTTGGAAGCTATATCACCTTTATGACCTGTGCTTGGAAGTCATGTCCTGTTGCTGTGGCCATAGTCAGCTAGTAGACTATTTACTAAGGTCAGCCAGAATCAAAGAGAAGGCTTATGACCCTCAACTTTTAATAGGAGTGTCAAAGAGTTTATGAATATGTTTGGAAGTTACCAACATGAGTTACATAAAGTATCAATTTCTCTGTCCTGTGCTTTTCTGATTCTTTTTTTTTTTTTTTTTT
>NW_012116699.1:1939269-1969154 GCF_000951035.1 Colobus angolensis palliatus | reverse complement strand
GCCCACCTCGGCCTCCCAAAGTGCTGGGATTACAGGCATGAGCCACCGTGCCTGGCCTCTGAAATTCTTATGACTACCTTTCTTTTATTTCCCCGTTTAACTCTTTATCCTACTTCAGGAGACAAAAATGTGTATGCTGATAGGGCAGGCACCATTCATCAAACAAAAATTATCTACTTGTGTAGTAGATAGGGGGCCAATTTCTATGGGACTCTTCACAAAGGGTAGATAAAATTCGAAAATGTGCTTGGTGACTTACTTCCTTTCTACTTCCTTTCCCCACAAACCCTTAGGCTGCAGCTCTGTTAGGCCGGGTTATTTCAGAGGAAAATGCAAATGAGCAGAGTTGTATGAGCTGGTAAAAGGGGAAAGCCTCTGTGGGGATCCCATGGTGAGTGGGAGAAGACAGATGTGTTAGCAGCTGTTCTGCTAGATAATGAGTCAACCCCAGTGCACACGGGTAATCGACAAGGCGGCTAATCCATTCACAGACAATCAAGAATTGACCATATGCCACAGCTGGACTACGTGTGGAGGCAGCTCAGAAGGAAAGAGAAAGAACAGGAATTTGACTATTATCTTAAAAAAATACTCATGATACAGATAATAATGGCCCATTAGCATAAGTAATGTTTGTGTTTTCCAAAGCACAATCACAGGCTCCTTTTAATTTGCTTTCTTGTATAACAGGCAAGATAGTTTTCTTTCCATTTTTTTCCAAGATGGAAATGCTTGAAAAGAAAAGACTACCATTTACTACTACACATTAAGTGTTTAGACACAAGATGTACCCAGAACTATAGAAATAATTGTTATTTCACTTAGCAATGCAATTCTTATGCAGTGTGATATTTATTACCTACTGTAAGTCTAATAAAACATACCTTTCAATTGCAAGTATGTTTTTTATTACTCAGTGCATCTGCAAATCACAAAAATATGTTAAACTCACAGAATCACTGTCCTCTTCCTTAGGAATGAGTTTCACTTTTTGGTTATCTCATGTATTTGCATATTAAAGTTACAATTTCCTCAATATCAAGCATGCTTGTGAAAATTCCGATTCCTAGAATCCTTAGAGATTCTAATTTAATTAATTTTGAGAAGGACCAGAGATCTTCAAATTTAAACAGACACTCTGTCTCTGGAATTCTGAGAAACATTTTGAGAAACATTTTTCTACTGCAGTGGTTCTCAACCTGGGGTAATGCCCACCGCCCCATCCCACCACAGCTGACATTTGGCAATCTCTGGATGCTTTATTTAGTTTTTGAGACTGAGTCTCACTCTCACCCAGGCTGGAGTGCAGTGGCACGATCTTGGCTCACTGCAAGCTCTGCCTCCCAGGTTCACACCATTCTCCTGCCTCAGCCTCCCGAGTAGCTGGGACTACAGGTGCCCACCACCATGCCCGGGATTATTTTTTGTATTTTTAGTAGAGACGGGGTTTCACCGTGTTAGCCAGGATGGTCTCGATCTCTTGGCCTCGTGATCCCACCTCGGCCTCCCAAAGTGCTGGGATTACAGGCTTGAGCCACCACGCCCAGCCTCAATACCTTTTTGTTTGTCACAACTTAGGGTTAGATGCAACTTGTATCTAGTGAGTAGAGGACAGCAGTGCTGGTAAACATCCTACCATGTATAGAAGAGCCAAAGTGGCCCATGTCTCACCTGGAGTGTGAATAGTGCTAGGGTTGAGTATATGTGTGTTTTACAGGGACCAAAAAATCAGTCACGTAGAAATAGTGGTTTAATTACTACTCCATGAAATATAGACATAAATACCACATTTATATATCTCATACATTAATATTATGTTTTAAAATATTACATATCAAGAAAAACATTTACTTATGTGCAAATAGCATCTCTTTCTATATGAAATAATATAAACTTAACTCTCTTTCCTGAAAAATATATTAAAAATTTTAGCTGCATCTCGAAGTGCTTTATTTTGGTAAATTTCAGCTACAAGACAGGAAACTAAAGATGTTCCTTATATTAGAAATGATTTTGAATTTCCTAAGATAGTACAACCATTCCCAAAGTCAGTCCCTCAATCCATAGATACATATTGAGTTAAATAGGTAAATTTAGAAGTTGTGAAATATGTCTTTAAAATATTTTAAAATCATATATTTGGAAAAGTTTAGTCTAAAGTGTACTCATATGTATGTGACTGATTATTGCCTTTTAAACTGGACTACTTGGGGCTATCACCTACTATACGTAAAATATTTTGAATATTCTGAAATTTGCACATTTATTTCCATTTGTAGTAGAAAAGTTGAGACCGGAAAAGAGAATGGGACATCCTATGTTCAATTAAACATTTCTTATTTAGAAAAGGAAGATTAAAAAGAGATGATAATTTGTTTTTCAGCTGTTACCTATACTTGCTGATACGGTTTGGCTGTGTCCCCACCCAAATCTCACCTTGAATTGTAGCTCCCATAATCCCCATGTGTTGTGGGAGGGACCCTGTGGGAGGTAATTAAATCACAGGAGCAGGTTTTTCCGGTGCTTTTCTGGTGACTGTGAATAAGTTTCACAAGATCTGATGGTTTTATAAAAGGCAATTACCCTTCACAGACTCTCTTGCCTGCCACCATGTAAGACCTGCGTTAGTTTCTCCTTCACCTTCTGCCAAGATGGTGGATGTCTCCCCAGCCATGTGAAACTGTGAGCCCATTAAACCTCTTTTTCTTTATAAATTAACCAGTCTTGGTATTTTTTATAGCAGTATGGGAATGGAATGATATACTTGCCATCCAGCATTTTCTCTGCTGTCCAGGACACCCACATTCTATACATCAACTAGATACCCCCACCAGATAACTCTCAATAAACAGTGGAATTTTCTCTTATCCTTTCGTCCAGGCACCAGGTTGGTAGAAACAGACTTTATTCTGACAAATTATGGCTATTCTAGTTATAGTAGCATTGGAGTTCTGTGAGGTTTGTAAAACTGGACAACTCTTGGGTCACCTCTGAAGTTGATTTCAGTAATCATCTGATCATTCAACAGTTCTTTATTTGAGTGAGCAGTAAGCGTAGGCTTTCTTCTAGATGCCATCAATGAGTGAATAGGAGGGCAAAGGTTTGATCTTCCTTGGGCTTAATGAGCACGGAAGGCAGCAAACAAACCTGTATATATATGATGAAGGAAAATGCGGCAGGATAATGAGATAGTTATGTAGAGAAGTGGCTTTTTCATGTAGGATAGTCAGAGGCCCAAACTGAAAAAATTGTTTTTATTTTTCTGTAGAAACCTATTTTGTCATAATTCTTGATTATTCCACTCTTTAACACTTCCAGTGTGACTATTTCCTTATTCCAAAAGTTCCTTAATGTGTCTAATTGGACAAATACAGTAGAAATTCCAGAGAAGACCTTTAGAACTGCCATAAGAAATTCCAGAGAAGGACTGGTGTGGTGGCTTACGCCTGTAGTCCCAGCAATTTGGGAGGCCAAGCCAGGCAGATCACCAGAGGTCAGGAGTTCAACACCAGCCTGGTCAACATGATGAAACCTCATCTCTACTAAACATACAAAAATTAGCCGAGCATGGTGTCGGGCACCTGTAGTCCCAGCTACTGAGGAGACTGTGGCAGGAGAATTGCCTGAACCTGGGAGGCAAAGGTGTCAGTGAACCGAGATCACACCACTGCATCCAGCCTGGGCAACGGAGTGAGACTATTTCTATATATATATATATTCAAGAGAAGGTGGACAATTCAGGGCAGTTGAGACCCTAATGCTGCCTTCTGATAAGAGTGCATTTGCATCTATAAACTCATCTTGAAGAGACCAGGCTCTAATTATTCTCTCTGCACAAGCAAATAGGTTCAATTTTCTTGTATTAGTATTCAAAGCCTCATGACATAGTGAGATAAAAATTTAGAGTTTAAAAAAATAAGCTGATTTGAAATCTTGACTCCATCACTGTAAATTTTGGCAAGTCTTCCTGAATTCTATGATTTATTTATAAAAGGAAGATAAAGCCCTAGCGCCAGCCCCAAGCATCATTTCACACAGTTGAGTTACATTTTATAAAACTTGCTGTTGTTACTTCCTATGATATTCCATAAGCATGAATGCCCTTCCACCCTTCTGCTTATAGTTCTCTGTCTTATTTTCTGTAAATATTATTTATAAATTATTGATTCTTAACATTTTGTCTGCAGTATGAATCCCTCTCGTCAGCTGTTGACCCACGTATGAGTAGATGTGTGTGGGTTTGTAAATGTAAAATTGTCCACTTGGCATCTGCTCTTGAATCACTTAGAGTGATGCCAAGCTTAATGTGTTCAAAACAGAACACTTCATCTTTACCACAAATTTGATTTCCTTATAGTTGTCATCTTTAGTAAAGTGTTCACAGATGCTCCAAGTGCTTCTATGCACTTTAAATCTTCAGTTCGTCTTTAAACCCCTGAAACCTAAGCTGTCATGGGGACTATTGCAGGAAACATTCATCCAGTAGACTCCTTGCCATTCTTGCTCCTTTTAATGCAATATTGTACACAGAAGATAGAATGATCATACAATACAAACCAGTGTCAATTAATGCTTTGCCAGTGGTCTTAGAACCAAATACAGAAACTTTCACGTGACATTGCTAACCTGTCTTATGTGGTCGGCAGGATCTACATTCTCATTTCCTGCAACTCTTCCTGCTGTTCATCATTCTTCAAATGGGTTACCTCTCAGGCATTTCACATGTGCTGTCTTCTCTATCTGAAATGCTTTTCTCCTTCCTGCTGGTTGTGACTCAGCTAACTCTTTTTTTAGATTAAATGCTTCTTTTTCAGGGAGATTTTTCCTTCTACCCCCATGCACCTCTAGTTTGAGTTGAGTTCTGTAGTTAGAAAATTGTTTCTTTTACATAGCTTACCACAGCTATACATATTTTGTTTATATGTGATATTCAAAGTAATGTCTATTTATCCCGTGAGAACATACAGTTGCTAAGGGGAGAGACTATCTGTTTTGTTCACTGCTCCATTGCACACCAAGCACGCTGGCTCACCTATTATATGGTTCAATAAATGCCTTTGAAGGAACACGTTATAAGTCCTTGCTAAATTTAGCCATCCTCATTATTATTTTGAGTAACCATGACATCTTTTATACTAAAAGAACTGTTAACTTAAAACAGGATGTTTTAATGCAGTTTTGCTATATTGCAATGATTTCAAATCATCGTAAATCTTCTTGTAAATAAGTGATCACATAATTGCTAATTTGTTTCATCATGCTTGTTTTGAGACCTGTAAGTCTCCATTTTGTGAGATGCAAAAGATTCAAACCTAGGAGAACTTTGCTTTTGCCAGGCTTTGAAGTACGTTAAGTCTGTGGAGTTAACATGTATCAATCAAAGATTTCCTCTAAAATAGAGAGTCATCATAAAAAGAAAGAAGAGGTGTTTGCAAAAAAGATATTTCTAGGAGAACAAAAGACACTTTTTCAGTGCAATATTTTTAACAATCCAAGGGCAAATCTGAGGGTTGTGGAAAACTTCTGTAGCCAAGAGAGCAAAGAAAAGGTCACTAAGTTATTTTAATTAAAGCAATTCATTTGAGGACATAGGGACAAATTCTATGGAAAGTAAAGCCCCCGGATTTCAACTCTGCTGTCAGTGGTAGACTCCACCTCTAAGTGAGAAGGGGCAATTCATGGTGTAAGCTAAGAGCAAATAACTTTAATTAAGCCTGGCTCAGGGGACCAAGCTTGGGAGACCTTTTTAATAAAAGAGATCACATGAATGAGGAAAATTTTATTCACAGCCTCACCAGGTTATTTTCCCCCTCCTTTTGAACTGCTTTTGACAGTTTCTTCAACATATTTGAGGACAAAAATAGATGAAAGAAAAGCAATTCTGACCTATGGCATTAAATTTATGAAATAAAAATTGGTGATGTATTATAGACACTTCACTGACAAGATTCACCATTCAGAATAAGATAATGTAATAGTTTTTTAGTCTATGATACTTCCCTATGCCAGAATCATTGTTCATCCTTTCTCATTGTAACAAATCAACTTAACGAGTAGTTATGGAGTATTTATTGTGTTCCAGGTACTTTTCCAGATTCTGGAGTTGAAACAGTAGAGAATAGAATTTCAAAATTATGGAATATATGTCATGTTGTATAGAAAGACATACAGTTTTTAAAAAAGAATAAGTTTATATTAGAACATATATGGTATAATGTAAAATGCAAAGCAAATAAAATTATTAAAATTGCAGATAAAGTTAAACATGCTGGGATGGGTCAATGTTTGAGAGAAAGCCTCCAATAAATCACTTTTACAAACCTTCACCTCTGGACTTGTGGTTGTCAGAAATTCCTAAACTCTGGGTGTACCTTTCTTATATTGAGCTAATTTACTCTTGGAGTGATGATCTCTCTGCTCACATTTTTTTTTACATAGCACATATTTCTAAGATACTCATCTGGGGTTAGAGAGACAATCCACTGTGTCGGGGCCATGTAAAACAAATGTTGTACGATGTTCAGTGTTTATTTTGAGATGAAGTCTCACTCTGTCACCCAGGCTGGAGTTCAATGGCATGATCTCAGCTCACTGCATACAACCTCCACCTCCTGGGTTCAAGCGATTCTCCCACCTCAGACTCCTGAGTAGCTGGGATTACAGGTATGCACCACCATGCCTGGCTAATTGGTGTATTTTTAGTGGAGATGGGGTTTTCCCATGTTGGCCAGGCTGTTCTTGAACTCCTGACCTCAAGTGATCTGCCCACCTCGGCCTCCCAAAGTGCTGGGATTACAGGCATGAGCTACTGCACCCAGCCCTCAATGTTTGTTTCTAAGAAACATTATTCTCAATAACTAAGCTCATCAGCAGCAGAATCAAGAAAGTCATACTTGATGTATCTGGCAATTCAATGTAAATGTTAAGATATAATGTGAGCCATGTAATTAACATACAGAGAGACACACCTCTGTGCAATAGTATATTTCCATTACACAAGATATCTCAGCATATAGTTGAAAGACATGCTGGTTCACTAGAGTTCCCTGAAAACCAGTAAATACACACAAGCACATATACACACACCACCCTTTTATTAAAAAGTACATGATTATGTACAGTGGAAAAACATTGGACTTGAAGATAGGGAATCTAGGGTCAGATACTGATTTGCTAGTGAGGTGCTAATGAGACACTAGTGAGATTACAAGCATGTTTATCTTCTCTGTCAAATGGGAATATTTACATCTATCTCAGGTATATGTGAAAGAAATAAATTACTTTGGAACTTCTCCCCAAATTTAAGCAGATAAGTAAATGTTAGTGAAATTGCAGTGCAGCTACTGAGTCTAATTTTTAAAATAGCATGGCCAGTAATGAGAAACGTGTTAGGAATCACATTCCTAACTTTACGACTAGAATGAAAAAAAGGTGTCAGAAGCATAAAGTCAGAGCTAAATATTTTTCCATGATTATTCATCAATACGAAGAAAAGCAGAAATCTCTGAGCCCTTCAAAATGTTTTATTTGTTTATTGTTACTTATTTTGAAAAAGCAAATCCCATGTTGCTAAGAGGAAATAAATATCTGGTTAAACCGTATGCTGTGGTACATCTTTTTAATTGAGAAAGCACAATTGATTTGGATTCTTGTTAATCATCACTTTGGTCAACAATTAATAGAGCATAAATTATAATTTTCATGTGTCAACATTAAACCCATAAAATCTTGTTAACAGCTGGCATAGTTGTCTCTTAAAATGTTAGCCTGCTGGATAAATATGTATTTAAGGAGACAGAATATGTGGCCTTCCCAGAGCCATGCTTCTAAATGTTACAGCAGTTCTAACATACTTTCAATTAAATAAAAATTAAAGCTCAGAAAATGTCACAAAAGGGTAACCTGTTATTTGATCATTAATGTGTTTATGCAAAGGGATATTTACAATTGTGCATCCAGCAGTGATCAACTCCCCTCTCTAAGTTACATGAAACTAAGGTTTAAGATAATGTTTGGATAAACTTTGTCACTTTCCAGGTAGTTTGTATCCTGTATACAACCTCTGATTTTGATTCCAATGCAGTGCTTAGAAGAATTTGTAATGAGGTTTTTTCTTTCCTTTTTTTAAGTTTAGCAAAAAACATATCTTACGATTAGCATTAGTTAAGTTCTTGGTCAAGATTATGAAAGATCACCTTATCAAAGATCATCTTGTCCACATTATAAAAGACATTCAGTGGTGAACTTGTTAATCTCTTGCAAATGGATATACCAGAAGCACCTGTGTGAAATAGATAACGGATCACCATTAGATCCTAAGTGTTTATGGCTCTCTCTTCTTACTTAGTGGGACAGATCAGTCCCCTCCTCTTTCTCTGGTGATTTAAATGCATTTGGTGTTTACTCATATGAAGAATGTTGAAAAAGGGATCACTGCCGTCATTCTATGTTATAAACCAACATGTCTTTGTAGATATTCAGCTATCTAGCAACACTCATTGCTTAGTTTAATATTCCTAATTTCTGTTGCCTTTTATCATAGCTCTTTTAACACTTTAATCATTGTAAGAAACTTTTCACATTTGCCCTTTTTAATACATCTATTTCCATGAAGAACAGTGTCACCTATAGGTCTAAAACAATTCTTGCTGGAGTCTATCAGAATGTAAAAGCTAAGGCCAGGCACAGAGGCTCATGCCTATAATCCCAGCACTTTGCGAGGCTGAGGCGGGAGGATCACTTGAGAGGCCAGGAGTTTGAGACCAGCCTGGCCAACATGAATAAAACCCATCTCTACTAAAAATACCAAAAAAAAAAAAAAAAAAAAAAAATCAAATCTGTGTGTTGGTGGGAACCTGTAATCCCAGCTACTCTGGAGACTAAGGCAGGAGAATCACTTGAACCTGGAAGGCGGAGGCTGCAGTGAGCCAAGATTGCACCACTGCACTCCAGCCTGAGCAACAAGAGTGAAACATCATCTCAAAAAATAAATAAACAATAAAATAAAGTAAAAATGAAGTTATCTTATGAGGAAAGATTTGGCTTTTAAAATGAAATAGCAAGATGTGCATTGACATCATATATCCTTCCAGATCTGTGTCTCAGCAGAGGCACACAACCACTCCCTCTGGCAATTTCTCCCTGGTTTTGTGTTAATTTGGTGCAATCTCTGATGTATTCTCCCACTACACAGTCATATTGTAGAGACGAGGATCCAAATGAGAATAGAAACTATACAATTAGATAGCAGGATATTCATTGATAGCACCCATTGGAGCAAACATGCATTTTCAAATCAGAGATCACAAGTTCTATGCAATCTTAACTTCACTCTGCAAATGCATTTGTATTGTTTTATATTTGGAGGAATCCCAAGGCTCAGTAGAAACAGGAACTCTTGCCTTCCATGTATTTGTGTGTTTACTGTATCAAACCAGGAGGCTGTATGTGTTTTAAATTAAAAAAACAAACCCACCAATTTTAGACGTTAAATTGTCAGAAACTACCATTCCTCCAGTAGAAAGGCATTTTTCATGAAAAGTTGTTTACATTGCACTCTCTCCCTTAGATCACAATTGAGATCCCAATTTTGTATTTTAGTTCCTTAAACATAATATTTATCATTATGTTATATCATTTATTGGAAAATCAGGTTGATAGGTACTCATATGTTGAATTAAGATGTAGAGTTATTTCTAATTTAATGAGGGTAATACTTTGGATTTGTTTTTTCTGATTCAGAATCAGATATTTTCTTAGGCAGATCAGATTTTTTAATGCCTAGTGTCACAGATGAATTTTTCACCTCTTAACTTTCGGTACTTTTGTGAAAGATGAAGAACTTGTGGGAGTCCCAATTAGACTCAATTATAGTTTGATTGACTGACTTTGGCATTTAAACACCTAGAAGAGGTTATTTCTTTATAAAGAAAAAAATCCTTTGCTGTCTCTATCAGATTTAGAATTTTTTCATTCTTTTCATGAAATTTAGCCATGGCACTTGACAGAATAATTAAAATATATACCACTGAAATATGGCATACAAAAGTCTGACTGAAAGTTAACCAGATAAGAGATAAGGGAAGAAGTGAGTGAGTGAAAGAGAGAAAGAACTTAAAATATACAGTATGACAATTTAATATAGAGATCTATACCTAACATGTAGCCAGAATATTTGCCTTCTCAATATAGTTCTTAAAGTTTTCACATAACTGTGGGACCATCAGGTGTTCTTACCTGGCCTGAAAATGCTATTCTGTGATTTTTTTTTTCTTTAGGTCACTTTTCAATTTTAACTGCATTTTGTTTTCCTCATTTTTAAATATATACATGCTAATGACAGAATTTCCTCTTTTAAGGCTGTGTAGCATTCCATTGTGTTTACATACTTACCACATTTTCTTTATCTGTTGATGGACACTAAGGTGGCTTCCATACCTTGACTATCATGAATAGTGCTGAAATTACATGAGAGGGGGTTATGCTAAGTGCAATATGCCAGGTACAGAAGGACAAATACTGCATGATCTTACATGTGTGTAGAATCTGAAAAAGTTGACCTTGCAGAAGCAGACATTAAAATGGCAGTTACCAGAGGCTGGGGTGTGGGGGATGCAGAAAAGGAACATGCTGGTCAAAGGGTACAAGGTTTCAATTAAACAGTAGGAATAAGTTTTAGCCATCTATTGCACAGCACGATGGCCATAATTAATAATAATGTATTGCATATTTCAAAATTGCTAAAAGAGTATATCTTAAACAGCTTCACCACAAAACAATGATAAGCAGGTGAGGTAATGGGCATGTTCATTAGCTTGCTTTACGCCTTCTAAAATGTAGAAATACATTAAAACATTATACATCATAAATTATGCAATTATCTGTCAATTACAAATTTAAAAAAATGCACACATATTAGGGAACATGAATTAAAACATGGAGCTTTTGTGGAGGACACTGAAAATAATGATGCGGCAAATAGAAAGCAACAACCATTTAAGGACCGAGAGGCAAGAAATTTTGATGCCAAGATGACTTAAATGAACTGAGCCTTGTCCTCAAATGTTTAAAAGGCTTCCATGTTGAGAAGGACATGAACCTGGTGGTCTTCCTCTTAGTAAACCACTACTCCCTCCATTTCCATTACCACCACCATCATTACAACATCAAAATAGCTAAGACTGCTGAATGCTGAGTCAAGAAGTAAGGTCAAACCATGTTTATGTATTGGGTCATATCGTTCTTATAACATTTGACTGAGATAAAGAATCCAGAATCTCAAATTTATGTGGCAGTCATCTAGAGTCTAGTGCCAAGATTTATGTCTTAATCAGAACAGATTCTTTTTCATGCTAAATGTTTTGTCCTCGTTATTTATCTTCATTTAACATCACATAGTTCACCTCCCTTCCACCCTTACACACAATCTCCACGAACGTGAGGATTTTCTTCCCCTGTTTTCATCACTGTGACCCAGCACTTAAAAACCAGTGCTGGAGATGTAGTAGATACACAAACGTATTATTTGAATTTAATAATGGATTGTAGCATATATAATCAACAATTTAATATGTTTCAATGAAGCACAAAGAACATTTAAAAATAATTGCAGTTGAATTAAATATAGTGTAAAACCACCTCAGGTAATAGGGAGTTCCCAGTCACTAGAAATCATCTTACGGAAATTATTAGCAAGGATTTTACTCTTTTTTAGCTCTTATTTTAAAGTTCAGGGGTACATATGCAGGTTTGTTATATAGGTGAAGTCCTGTTATAAGGGCTTGTTGTACAGATTATTTTGTCACTCTATGATTAATCCTAGTGCCCAACAGTTTGCCTGATCCTCTCCCTCCTCCCAGTATCTGTTGTTCTGCTCTATGTGTCCATGAGTTCTTTTCCTTTAACTCCCACTTCTAAGTGAGAACATACTGTACTTGGTTTTCTGTTTCTGTATTAGTTTAGAAAAGATTTTCTATTGGTCTGAAAAACAAGGATGTGGTACTGGCATCTGGGTGGTGTCAAGAAAATGGTGGGAGCAGATGATTATTTTAAAGTCATTTCTATGCTTATTTTCTATTATTCACTTATTTTTCTCCAAACTGTTGACCAAATGTACATACACACACGTGCACACATGCATACACACACATATATATATACACATTGTTTTCCATTTCCCCTCAATGATTTGGTCTTGTTAAAATTGCTATATATATATTTTAACAAATTGTCTAAGATTCATCTGATGCACTATACAAATGTTTAAAACATGGAGTATGACTGCCTTTGGGTTAATTATTTTAAATCATTTCATAAGTTTTTGTAGCATAATAAATGTGGACTTTATATGCTTCTCAGGAAAAATTTAAATTTTACACGCATTCATTACTGACTAAAGTACAAAGTAATTAACACTTTTCAATGCTTTCTGATAAGTGCAGCCATAACATAGCAATTAAACCCTCAAAATCCACAATGTGAAGATACAGAAAATTATAGTCTTTAAAACTTGAAAATCTGTTTTAGTTGTCTGTAGAATATGCATGTGTGTATTAGTTAAAGTGGAGAAGAAAGTTCAATTTAGTTTAAAGTTTTAATGAGAGAATGCACAATCAGGCACTACTGAATCATTGTTTGAAGTGTACAATTTGGAGTTGAAGGATTTTTAGCAACAAAAATATATTGGTATTCTTAACTATGGAACTAAAGAAGCACTTAAAATAATTCAGCATATACAAATTACCCCCTCTAGCACCCACCCCACTTCTATTTTTCAAGGTATAATCAAAAACAAATTCTGCATGCAAATACATAAATTACATCTAATTTAATGACAAATATTTAGCCTTACTAAAAAATTGTTGCTAAGGGTTCTTTTTATTGTGGTTTCACTGCAATTTGCAGTAACATCTTTCCAAAATACTACTTATGATCTATCTAGTGGAGAAATTATAATAATAAAACAACCCTTGGATCTGAATTTGATTGCAGTGAGACATGACCCTATGACCAACATTTCTGATTTACCCAAGTATGGATTTTATGATGAACCCAGTGATCAAGAGGGTAAAGGTCTATAAATGTAATTTCTTTCCATCTTATTGCAAATTATAGTATTTATTTTAATAAAATCAACAACAATAAAACATAGTATGTTAAAATTATAGTATAAAATTAAAACAATTGTGTTAGTATGAAGTCACATCTCTAAATAGACTCTTTAATAAAATGAATTCTTTGGCTATAATTTTTAGCATTTTATTAAATATGTTATAGGAATATTTTAACTTATTTCTTTGTAAAATTATTTAAGTTATTTCTGGTTCCATCACTTTGGCTCGGACGCCTTGCACAGTGGATACATATCTCTATGCCTCAGTTTTTTTCACCCATATGCTGTAGATATCAGTGACACCTTGGGTTGTAATGAGAATGTTTCAATAAAAATACATTGCTTACACTATTTATTGATGGCACTTAATAAATTCTGAATAAATTTTAGATAATATTTTCTTTTTCTTTTTTTTTTTTTTTTTTTTTGAGACGGAGTCTCGCTCTGTCGCCCGGGCTGGAGTGCAGTGGCCGGATCTCAGCTCACTGCAAGCTCCGCCTCCCGGGTTTACGCCATTCTCCTGCCTCAGCCTCCCGAGTAGCTGGGACTACAGGCGCCCGCCACCTCGCCCGGCAAGTTTTTTGTATTTTTTAGTAGAGACGGGGTTTCACAGTGTTAGCCAGGATGGTCTCGATCTCCTGACCTTGTGATCCGCCCGTCTCGGCCTCCCAAAGTGCTGGGATTACAGGCTTGAGCCACCGCGCCCGGCCGATAATATTTTCTATTATTTGTTACTCATTATAGTAGATTCAAATAAGTTACTTCTCTAAACCACAAACATGGAAAATCAGACAATCACAACAATATTGTAGTGAGGACATTATAAGTAATCTCCTACAAATACTGAAGTCTAGCTTCAGTCTGTATTTCATAAGTGAAAAAAAACTTACCCTGGCCACACACAGTGGCTCACTCCTGCAATCAGTCCCAGCATTTTGGGATTTGGGAAGCTGAGGCAAGTAGATTGCTTGAGCCCAGGAATTCAAAACCAGCCGAGAAAACATAGCAAGACCCTGTCTCTCTAAAACAACAAAATAACAATAAAAATGCCAGAAAACCCCCCCAATATGATAACTTGGAACTTTATATTTCGAATGAGTTCTGAGCTTTAGGATGTAATTACTAAGGTGCCAGTATATTTAAATTATTAATAAGTCTATGTATATTCAATATTTTGTGTGTTCACTGTTATACATGTGTATGCTTACATGTGTATATGTAAATATGTGTTTACACACACATGACCTTTTCAGAACTTGTATCTGATTGGACAGTTTCACTGGCTTTCCTCCGTGATTAAAGAGGGAAGAAAGTTAATGTGAGGGTAAAAGGGGGGTATAAACACATTTTCTCAAAGGTGGTTTCTAGCAATCCATTTATATGGAATATTGAAAAGGTCAATGTAATACAGGATGATCTCTAATTCTTTGAAAAAATGAGGCATTAAAATTCTGATGCCTCATTCAAGGTTGTAATGAGAGCATAACACAAATTGAACCTATTATTTTGACAGTGATAGTAATGAGAATGGGAAATGAAATAAACTTAATGATACTGCGAGTGACTTTATTTCAAAATTTCTGAACTTCCTTGCTGTCTGTTTTGCAACATGAAACCATAACATACATATAAGTACTAAATTATTTAAAACTATGTTATGAAAGAGTGGACTGATAGAATAATTTTACCACCAAAAAAAGTTTCTGATTTAATTGTATAAAATCAGACCAGGAAAAGACCCCTTTTTGTTTTTTTAAATAAGGATTCTCAATTCTAGGAGGGCAAATGTTCTGAAAGTTTTCAAATTAAAAGCAACAAAGGTTTATCTGGAATTGTTGAAATAAGAGCTATAAAAGTACTTAACATATTAACCCTTTGGTACAAAGAAACTGACAAGAAAATTTTAAGGCTATGGAAACAGAGCAGAGACTAAACTTCAGCTCTCTGGATCCCCACTCCATGCCTTATTCATTGCTCTTTTCAAATCATTACTGGTTTTCCACTATGTGCCAGCAACCACTCTGTCTTCTTTCCATTCATTGAAAAATGAAATACTTCTGCAACTTTTACAGACAACCATAAGGATTAGGCAGCTATGGAAAGGTAAAGAAAATTCATTCTTCCCTTATACTATCTTTAAGAACTATTAATGTTTTGGTCATATCGAGAGCAGAGATGTTGGCTGAATGCAGAGAAGGGACAATTTGGCATTTTGATGGTAAATTTGATCAACATTACTACAAACTGATGATTTAACACCCAAAGTATACTTTGGACTCCAAGAGGTCTAGACTGATGGACCTCGTTGATCAAATTAGGCTGGGCTTTTCACATGGCTAAGCTGTGATGGATGTTCTTGTTATCTCTAGGTGTGTGTTCTGTGTATAATACTGTTTTTTGCTTTGTCTTACTTTATCAGCTTAAAATGGGGGCTTACAAATCGGTACATGTTTTACTTATGAATGAGGATGTATAGTAATTCCTATACTTGTCAAATCCAAAGATCTGTTTTATTCTTCCACTCTTATGGTATTGAATCATACTTTTATTATTTACTCATTCTACCAATATTGGGTACTAAACTGCTATGAGCTTCAATTTAAAAAGTCAGCACAACCATGCTTCCCAGCTTCAGAGACCAGAAAAATGAATGAGGTAGTAATTATTAAAGCATTATGCTGATAGAAATTAAATTGTACCGGTGATAAGTGATGTTCAGGAGTGAGATGATTTGTGTACTGCTATAGGCCAATTTCTAGGACAGGACATGGCACATAGTGGTTGCTCAGTTTGTATTGAATGAATTTGACCTTGTTAGGAATGGCCTACCTAGGAAAATCTTGAGTTCTGCTCTGGAGGTGAAAAGTATTGAAGACAGTATGGTAGAGAAACATAACAAAAGTTCTGTGGGTCAAAAATTATGAATTCAAGAAACAGAGGGCCAGTGTATTCATGATCTAAGGAAGAATGAGTGTATATGCGTGCACGTGCGCACACACACGAGAGAGAGTTGGGGAAGGATAAACTCAGAGATAGAGGCAACGTTGTGTAGGGCATTCTAGATTATATCAAAGAATACCCCAAAATCACTGGGTAGCTTTGAAGTATTTTCAATGGGATTTGAAGTGATGTTATCAGATTTTTCTCCCTACATTTTAATTAACCTAAACATGTAGTTTAGTAAAAGTATCTGTTGCTCATTGCTGAAGTGATATCATTCTCAGTGATAAGCCCTTGAAAGTACTGGCTAGCATCTTTGCTCCTGTCTTCAGCAACGTAGCATCTTCTTAGACTTTTGGAAATACAGTCAGCCCTTTATATCTATGGGTTTTGCGTTCACAGATACAACCAAATTCAGATAAAAATATTTGAAGAAAAGACAATAAAACATAACAATACAATAAAAGTAATACAAACAAGACAGCATAACAACTACATAGCATTTACATTGTATTAGCTACCATATGCAATCTAGTGATGACAAAGTATATGGGAGGATTTTTGTAGGTTATATGCAAATACTTTGCTAATTTATATGAGAAACTTGAGTATCTGAGGATTCTGGTGTGTGTAAGGGGGGCAGTGAAACCAATTCCCTGTGAATGCCAAAGGACAACTTATTTAATATGTTTCAAGAATTCCATAAGTACCAGATTCCCACTGGCTTGGGACATTGAAGATTTGATCTGATAGGTTGCAAGGAAACTGGGATCTCCAGGTGAAAGCTTTGGCCCAGACAAGTATTGTTGAATGCAACAAAGAAGGAAGAAAAGAGGAACACAGAAATACCAGGAAGCAGAGCTGTGGAAGCCTAGAAGGAAACAGTAAAATAAAGAGATATTAAATCCCAGATAGAAGATTTGGAGGCTCAGGGAATTAATACTGGATGACTAGTACTAGTACATGACCAGTCACATAAGATGGAGAATCATACATTAAAAACATGGTGCCAGTCTTAATTGTATTTAGTATAAGATAGAGAATGACAATTTATAACTGGATCAAACAGAATAACTCTTAGAATTAAAAGCAAGTGAAGGAAGCAATATAAAGGAAAAAAAAAATTCCAGCATACTGGGCAATAGACAAGAAACAAGTGTATCCTAATTATTAACAAGCATATTCTCAAACAATATAATTAATTACTGAATATTACATTCATTAAGAATATTGAATGCTTCACATGATCCAGGAACAGTGGTTAAACACACACACACACACACACACGAATCCTATTTATCACACCCTGCTGTAATATCTGATGTATTCTTCAACTGAGAGTAAACCCCTTAAATGATCAAAACTAACGTGTTTGATTCTACTAGTGCCCTGGCGGTGCCACACAATCATAAGAAATGAGAGGTATTAGATAATCTCCTTGAGCAGGCCACATCTGAATCCTATCCTATGACTCTCCTCCCATCAGACTATCTCTAGAGTTCACCATGGTACTCCAAGCCTACATCTAGTGTACCCTGGCATAGCTCTATCAGCTCACATGTTCACCTTGCCACAGTTCTATATTTTTCTCTCTAAATTTGATGAGTTCCCTTGATTCTGTTTATGGATAAGCTTTGTGACTCCCTGCAGATAGAACTCTTTGCTGAAACCTGACAATTTAGTCAAGGTTCTGACACTATGAATAGCCTTCACCTTGCTTCTTTTTTCCAGGGATAATCATTACACATAGCCCTAGACAATTCAAGCATCCTTGGCCTAAAAATCATGTGGCCGATGGAGGATTATAATAGGCTTTTATTAGCACTACCTGGTATCCCTTCTTTTGGGGCTCCATTCAACATGAGATTCCTTCAGATGTTCACAGTGGCAGGAACTCCAAGCATCATGCTCTATTGGATATTGCTTATGACCATATTGGGCCTCAACTTCCTTCATTATCACCATTCTCTCCTTCACTTACGATCTGCATTGTGCTATTACTTATGCTTGGAAAACCCTCTGTTCTCCTTTCCCTGTCTAACTTCTACTTACATTTCTGGTTTTCACTTGGATATTGCTTCCTCCATAAAGCCAGGACTTGGTTAGCAGCATTATGCATGTGCCCTAATAGCACAATGTCCTAATCATTTTATTTCCCCATCCATCTATATACTTTTTGGTGTAACTATTTACTTCTTTGTACCCCCTAATCTGAAAGCCAGGACTGTTTATATCTTGTTCATATCTTGTTCATAATTTTTTTTTTTTTTTTTTGAGACGGAGTCTCGCTCTATTGCCCAGGCTGGAGTGCAGTGACCGGATCTCAGCTCACTGCAAGCTCCGCCTCCCGGGTTTACGCCATTCTCCTGCCTCAGCCTCCCGAGTAGCTGGGACTGCAGGTGCCCGCCACCTCGCCCGGCTAGTTTTTTTTTTTTTTTTGTATTTTTTAGTAGAGACGGGGTTTCACGGTGTTAGCCAGGATGGTCTCGATCTCCTGACCTCATGATCCACCCGTCTCGGCCTCCCAAAGTGCTGGGATTACAGGCTTGAGCCACCGCGCCCGGCCCTTGTTCATCATTATATCTTGAACTCCTATGAGTGGTATAAAATGTTTATGTGTGCATATATAATATAAATATGCATATATACTCCATATAGATATATGCTATATCTATATGAAGCATATATCCATAGCATATATCTATATGAAGTATATATGTGTATTTATACATATTTAAATATGCATTTGTCAAAGCTTTTGATCAGCATGAAGAGCTCAGTGTACTTGTATAATTTAAGGCAAAATAAGAAATAGATAATTGTTACTTTTGCCTGCTTATGTTGCAAACAATTTTTAAGAATTACATCCTTAAAAGCTATAGAGTAGTCCCTAGGTCTATTACTACCTTTGTTCATGGAGATGCAAGGATTAGAAAGCACTGGATCAGTCAAGTCTGAATTCCTTTCAGGGTATAAAGAACTTGTGATGTTATCTTTCTATCTTTCTATGAGTGAGTGTTTTAAATGTTCTTTTTTTTTTGAACTGAGTCTCCTTCTGTGGCCAAGGCCGGAGTGAAGTGGCGCGATGATCTCAGCTCACTGCAAGCTCCGCCTCCCGGGTTCACGCCATTCTCCTGCCTTAGCCTCCCAAGTAGCTGGGACTACAGGCACCCGCCACCACGCCCGGCTAATTTTTTGTATTTTTAGTAGAGATGGGGTTTCACTGAGTTAGCCAGGATGTTCTCAATCTCCTGACCTCGTGATCAACCCACCTCGGCCTTCCAAAGTGCTGGGATTACAGGCGTGAGCCACCGCGCCCGGCCGAGTGCCTTCATTGTTTTTAAGGGAGAACTATTTTTGTGGGAAATAGATGTGTTATGTTTGCTATTTTTAGTTGTTACAGTAAACTGTTTTTTAAAAGACAGTAAATCTTTGTTGGGTTTATTTATTCCCCTTTTAATGGCAGTCTGGCTTGAATGCATCTGGTATTGGTCATATAGAAAAAAAGAATGACAGCATTTCTACTACAGAAACTGAGAAACATCTACATAATTTTTCCAATTTCAGCTCTAAATTTTCACAGGTGTTTTCAATTGCTATTTTATCTTATCTGCTTTTTTTAATAGAATGACCTACATTTTTTGTTCTGTCAAATGTATGTGCTGTTACTAAAAGAACAATGAGTTAATTTGAAAGCTTAGCATACATTAAGATTTTTTTAAATGTGTGGTCACTGGGGATCACATAATTCGTTTTTGATGTCCATTTCTTCCCAAGTATAAAATTAATGCATTAATTAGTCATTATAAAGAAGCTTTCCTAAGTCCTTTCCTAAATGAAATACTAAACATTAAGGTCTCTTCCTCTGATCATCAACTGTTAAACAATGTCTTCCTGTTCACATTGACCTTGCGTTTTCTTCTAAAGCAGGATAGCAATTACAGTAATAATAGCTCCTTTTAGAACAGGATTTTAGAGGAAGTTACTGCAATGATAGCCTGTAAAACTTTTTAAAATTTACTATTATATTAATTAAAATAAGATGTTTATTCCAGTGCTATTTAGAAAAGTAGAAAGCAAAACACAACCAGGAAAAAAAAAGTAAACCTGAAATTACTATCAAAAGCAAAATATTAAGGCATGTGCACCTGATGAAATACCAAGAAGTATGTAAATGATGGTTTACAAATTTTGTAATAATATACAAAGAATGATACTAATCCTGCATGCAGGTTTTTGGAAAGAATCCTAATGCATATATTTTGGAAAAGCCAGTAGATATTCATTTTAAAAAATTGGAAAGTACAGAAAAGTATAAAAGCAAAAAATAAGCAGAAACGCATATTCATGTCTGTTCTATGCCAATATTGTAGAAAAACTTTTTTAAGCTCAATACATTTATCTATAAAAATAAAGGCTAACTTATATCAAGTTTGTGTTGTGTTTTATCCTGGGCAATTTAGAATGTGTATTATCATCTTAATCTTATGTAGTAGTTGGCTAAATTTATAGGTAAGGAGACTGGGGTTATGAAATCTCGTAAGTTAAGGACATTTGGACAGTAATTCTTACTGGATGGAATAATCCAACTAAGTGAGGGTTTTGTTTCAATTCTTGGTTCATGTGGTTCCGCATCAAATGACTATATATGAAAGGAGCTGGAGAAATATATTATTACCCAACTGTTTGTTATGTTTTGAGACAGAGTCTCACTCTGTCACCCAGGCTGGAGTGCAGTGGCATGATCTTGGCTCACAGCAACCATTGCCTCCAGGGTTCAAGTGATTCTTCTGCCTCAGCCTCCCAAGTACCTGGGACTACAGGCATGCGCCAACACACTGGGCTAATTTATGTATTTTTAGTAGAGACGGGGTTTCACCATATTGGTCAGGCTGGTCTCGAACTACTGACCTTGTGATCCGCACGCCTAGGCCTCCAAAAGCGCCGGGATAACAGGCGTGAGCCACTACACCCAGCCATATTTGTCTTCAATCTTCAAAAATTAACTCATCGCTACTGCTCATACCCAAGCATATCACGTATCTACCACTTCCATGTGATGATGAAAAGTTGTTCTGCACACCCAACCTATGACTTTGTGGGCCGGTGACACTCAGTTCATGATGGGCATCTCAGGTTGCATGGCAACTTGGTGATTTATGGTCAAGCATTCAGTCTTGACCAAGGCCAATTAGCAGGCTAAGAGTTGTTGTTTGAAAGGAGCGTGGTTGTCTGTGAATAACGGCAGAGACTCGCTCCAAAATACTAAAGGCTTGTACTGTGATTCACCTATAGGGGCTTGCCAAAGACTCCAAACAACTTCCCTATCAGCTGCTAATACTTCAAGCACAATTGGCTCTGTGGGATCATATGGCGCAAGGGGCAGAGCAGCTTGCACAGCAGCTTGGAGCTATTGTAGGTTTGTGGGGCCTTTCCATTGTCTTATCACACTCAAACCATTCAATAATTTAAAAAAGGAAAATTCCTTTGAGAAATGAAAATCCGAAGACTGAGGATCATTCTAAAACAGGATAGAAAATAATGCCTATTGTCAAATTACTATATTAATTTACACATATTTCCCTGAGACAGTTTTTTTCTAATCAGTAAAATGGTGATACTATTACTTGTAAGATATAGATAATAGAACAAACTACTCAGCAATCATTTGACAATACTTTAAGGTTAGGATGTACACTGCAGTCTGATAGCTGTTTTGAATACAACAAAGTAAAATACAGACATGGTCTGATCCCCTGGAGAGCTTACACACAATAAATAACTCTAGCATTACTTGTATCATCTTTAGTTTACTCTTGTTCTAGAAACAGTTATTACAAACAAGTATAGAGAAACAGAAAAATCTTGTGCAGAAGATGAATGGTTGAAAGGATAACATTTCTTCTCTAATTGTTACCCTTCCAACTTTTCACATGGATTTGTCTTATAAGCCAGTTTCAGTGACAGCAAAGTGGTAGTGATAAGGGAAGGCTCTCATCTAAAGCTTTACAAGTTTGCAGGAATAAACCAATGTGCTGTCTTGACTACTGTTGCCAGGGGTACATTTTTCTCATGTTAAATTTCTTTTAGAATCTATTGCCTAGCACCTGGGAGTATGGTTGCCAAGTAGTGTAGGCACTCCAACCCCAAGATTATGCTGTAGAGAAAGAGCAGCCCCTATTTCTGGCAGACAAAAATAATTGTAAACAAAATAACCTTGATGTAGTATTAGTTGATATGAAAATTATTCTTGACGTAGAAGACTGAGAATAGAAAAGTCATTCGGTATGTGCAGTGTCAGATTTGGAAAAAAATAAGTGCCAACAACAGACTTCTTCCACATCCTACTGACAATTTAAACAAGGAATAAATACTACTACTTACCTCTCCATTCTGTACAGAGCTGAGGCAGTAGGGGTGGAACGGAGGGGAGTGGGGATTGTTAATTGCTACATTTGGCCAGTTTTGCACTGGACTCTGATATTCGATAACTTCTAGTATAGCATTATGGTTAAGATAATAGACCGAAATCAGTCAAACTCAGGTTTGAATCCTGACTTTTATTGTTTTGTTTTGTTTTGAAACAGTCTGTCTTTGTCACCCAGGCTGGAGTGCAGTGGCATGATCTCAGCTCACTCCAACCTCTGCCTCCCACAAGCAATTCTCGTGCCTCCACCTCCTGAGTAGTTGGGACTACAGGCACATATTACCACATTCAGCTAATTTTTGTGTTTTTAGTAGAGACGGGGTTTCACCATGTTGACCAGGCTGGTCTCGAACTCCTGACCTCAGGTGATCCACCCACCTCGGCCTCCTAAAGTACTGTGATTACAGCCGTGAACCACGGTGCCCAGCCTGAATCCTGACTTTTTGACCTAGGGCAATTTAACAAAATTTTCTGAATCTGTTTCTCCATATTTCATGGAGCAATAAAAGTGTCTTTCTCACAACATTGTGGTACAGCATAAAATGCAAAAGAACAAAGCAACATAGAATATTAAATTCAACGCCTGATACATAATCAATGATGCATACATTAGTACTGTTAGAGTCAGGTGTTGCTATGTCTATGACAATATCTGCAGATGTTCTTTACTAGAACGGGAATAAGGAACAAAAATCTGATATTTTTTAACTGCATCTTGTCTGGAGTCTCAATCAGACCTCATGTATTTCCAACATATTTTACTATGTGAGGGATTTCTGTTTTTCTCAAGACTTGAGAATTAATAAATATATATGTATATACATATATCTCAGGTGAAGGTATGTGTCTGTAGCATTGCATACATTAAATATATAGCATTATGGAAAAGTTGATATATTACTACAAAAATAGTACAATGTGAATGTCTTCAAGCTTTCCCCATTCACCAGTTGTAACTAGGCCTCTGACTTTTCTCTCCCGTATAAGCTCCACTCAGGCCAGCATACTTTTTGTTTTGAGAACTAAGCAAGGCGATTGAGCGATGATTGAAATGATGTTCTTGGTCTCTAGAAATCCATGTGCTAGAAGAAGTGAGGGAGGACACAGATAACACACACTTAGCCCATAAATTAATACAATAAATTCAGAGATTCATTGGTTTGAAGAAATGCATGGGATGGAGGATGAGCAGGTGATGCTTTAGTGTGGCTACTTGGAGAAAACTTTCTTCAGGAGGTGATACTTGAGGTCAGGAGGGTACTGTCTTACTTAGGTGTCCCATTCGACATTGTTCACGGGGATTATGAGTCAGAAATGGGGAATGGAGAGTAGGAAAGAGGCACAGGCCAGGGACTGAGAAGTGTTTACATAGCAGGCAGTAAATGCAGAGGCACTGGCGAGAATGATGCTGGAGTCACTGCGACATGTGAGAGCAATACCAAGAAAAAAAGGAAGAATAAAAGCATTACTTCAGACCTTGTGCCCTTTTACAGCATTTCAGAACCACAAGTAAAATGCGTGAGCTATTTTGAAATTGTTGGACCTTTTTTGCTTTCCACAATAGTGACATTTGTTAAGTTAGGAATGCGGGACCAGGAATCAGCTGATTAGGTTCAGATAGTGGCTGAGATACTTCCTGCCCGTGTAACCTCATTTTTCTCAGCTGTCAATTGGGGAAATTATAAACATTCAATAGCATTATCCTGAAAATTAGTTAATATTTGTAAAATGCTTTAGAAAGTGTTGGAAACATTACTAAATAATAATTCGCTATTATTGTTAATATTTGTTAAAATAGTTTGCATTTATGAATGCAATTTCTCTGTAAAATCAATTGCTTTTACCAGACAGTGTCTGTGGGGGAATAAACATCTGTTCTTGATTAGAATTCTCTGAAAAAATTGTTCCCAAGTTTCACAGAGCTGTCATAAATACCCTGCAACACACCCAGTCATCAGTTGTACATAATTTGATCATATAAGGACCAACATCATTTGGTTTATAAACACAAATACTCAATAGTGAGTTATAAAGCTAAAGGGAGAAGAAACTAATTAACAATTCCATGAATGCAAAGGCATGTAAGAACAAGGCAAAACAAAGGGTTTGATCTGTGTTTTAAAGGTGTTGTTTTTCTTTTTAAATAATGGAGTTTTATTTTAATTCTTTCATCCCAATTAGACTTTGTGAGTACTGTATATCCAATCCCTTATACATTTATTTAATACCTAGTGTTTTTCAAGCCCTGTAGACACAGAAGTGATAAATTGATCTTTATCCTTTAGGAGTCCTAGCTTTTCCAGGAAAACACACACACACACACACACACACACATTAATGATGTTACAATGTGATTAATCTATTGTAAAAATATGAATAAAAAGTTCTGAGAACACAGAGGTACGAACAATTAATAAACTTTAGCAGCGAAGGAGGCATGTGAGTTTGGCCTCAAAAGTGGGTCAGGTAAAAATTCCCAGTGCAGAAGGAAAGGTGAAAACATTTCAGACAGGAGGCTCAACATGAGCTAAGGCCTGGAAGGACCTAAACTGGGGAAAAGACTGATGTGAGGGAAGTAAAAGGAATGGTTAGATTGCTAAATGTCCTCTTTGCTGTGCCAGGGACATTGAACTTTGTCCTCTTCATCTAGGAGAGCCATTAAATGGTTTTGAGGAAGAACAGGTCATGTATACAATCATCTAAAACAATTATTCTGAACATTCCTATCCAGAAAGGACAGGACAGGCATGGGAACTTTTTCTGGCCAACGGTATAAATTTTCCTGGGAGCGGTGATGTCAAGTACGATTCGAGTTGTCTTTCATAGCTAGTGTGTAAGATGTTTTGCACGTTTTCACTGTATCTAAACTTCATCTTTTGTCTGAAACTGTTAAACAGGCATCATCATTATCACTCAGATAACAAACTATATATATCATCCATTTTCCAGTCTGGATTCTGAACAACCTGAACTAGAACAAAGAATACACAGGGAAGCTTAAATAGCTCTTTGGTGACCATGAAGGCTGTATAAGATCAAAGGAGGTCACATTAACTCTGTTAGCCAGATGAACTTACTGCTGCTTTAACCACAAGTTAGACTGTTGGACTCACCCAGTCCCAAGCAACTCTGGGCCACGGTAGCAGGCCTAATCATGTGAAAAGGGTCTACCTAGGTAAGAAAGCTTGAAGGACCACTGGACATGTGAACTTGAACCCCAAGAGGAAGTAGTGCAATGTGGAGCTGAATATCCCATCTTTCACAAATTTACCTATGTGATTGTCATGCCAGATTCCCTGAGATGTAGAAGGTAAAGACATGCACCCAGAAGTATCCCAACAGTCAAGTTTCCTATAGCTGAAAATACATAAAATGCAAGGGGAAGAAGCATCCCCACTGTGACACTCTTTGAACCCAGTAACTTATTATGGATCCCATGTTGTATCCATTACACCCCATTGATCTTAAAGCTGGGTCATTGGTTCTCATTCTCCTCCTCCCTCACTCCCAAACAGCAACACTGAGATCAAACCAGAAATTTCTGACTAATGGACAGTGGTGTTGATTTTTGAGTGATGAATGATGACTTCTGGAACACTGTTCCAATGCAGGCATTAAGCTAAGCATGCTGGGTAGAGGAGAATGCACTCTGGTCTTTCTTTAAAAACTCGTGAGTGAAAGCTGCCAGGGAACATTGGCTGCATCCAAGCAGGAGAGCCGCTATGCAGCCAGCTGTGTTTTTCACTGAGAGTGATTTTGATGATTCTACTTAACATACACACACACACACACACACACACACACAAACTTTCCAACATCAGTGGTGTTGTATTTTTAAAATAAAAATATGGTATTCTGTGTGGATTTAACTATTTGATGGGCCAGGAGGATCAAATTATATCATCAATGATGTCTCCATTACATCACCTGGGGAGTGAATCAAAAGAAGAACTATTCTTCTTTCTACATAATTGTATACCTCTATGCAGATCTTGTGCTGCCTTTGCTGAGAAAATGGTGTTCGTTTTTAACTTAGCCGCACAATGAACTTGGTGAATGTGTGCAATAAAAGAGGTTCCTATTTTGAGCTGCTTCTTAACTAAGAATATTTGATACTACTGCACCTACATAGTCTTTAACACACTGACATTATGTAAATTAAATATGTTAATCCCCACCTCTGTGCAGTCTTCTTCCATTTGAACTTTTATCCCCTTTTGTTACCAGAAAGGAGAAACAAAAAGGAAAAAAAAGATATAAGAAAAGACTCCTGCCAAAAATAATAGCTATGTTCAATGTTTTCCCTGGTTTCTTATTGTTTAAAATGTGCTTTTCCTGCCAAGGTCCCGTTTAAGTGCATTACCTCTACATGCTAATAGACTAATTAAAATATGAATAAATAAAAAATTTCCTATGAACTTTTTTTCCCCTTTTTTGGTGAAGTTAAAGTTGAGTTTTCTGAACTAGGATTAATCAAGAAGATACTTTTTACTTCATTGTTTTCCTGCTGGAAAAAATATCAACTCCCACTCCTGTCTTCAGCATGAATCTAAGACTGGATAGTGCTCCATGAAAGTAAAACACAAATCTTAGTTAAGGTCAAGAAGCCTATGTTTGAGTCTTGGTTGCACGCCCTTAGTTTCAGTATCTCGACTTCTCTCAACCATGATTTCCTTATATATAAATAACTCCCATGGATGTAAATTTACTCTATCTTAACAGGGAATTACAAAGACATAGAGGTTTTGACAAAGAATCCTTTGCATCTGTCTATCCCTGGTGTGCAAGAATTACATCTGAATCATCTTTTAATCATTTAGCTCAGGCCCAAAGCATAATAGGACTTGAGAAAATGTTCATCATATAAAGATAGTTTTGTGGATATAGAGTAGATAAGGTTGTGGGATTGGAAGATTCAGATCCAACATACAACTAGAAGGATTTTGGCCAAACTATTTGTCCCTGGTGTCATAGAGAAAGATGGGAAGGCAAATAGTGTGTAAGATGTGACACGATAAACTGGATTTATAAAAGAGATCCCTGTTATCTAAATGCAGATACATGGATTTTATAACTATTGAGTGTTTAGTAATTACCTAAGAGCACACTGTCCTCTCTACTTAGAGTTAATGCTGAAAATGTCATTACAAACTGGACAGATTACACATGAACTCAAATGAATCATTACTGGGGAAAAAACTTTGTTTTTTCTAGGTGAGAGGTATCAGTTTTTTTAATGTTTTTTTAAAAATGTTTATTTCAATAGCTTTTGGTGTACAGGTGATTTTTTTGTTATATGGATGAATTATATAGTAGTGAAGACTGAGATTTTAGTGCATTCGTAACCTGAGTAGAGTACTTTGCACCTAATGTGTAATTTTCTGTCCTTAGCCCCTCCCACCTGCTACCTTCTGAGTCTTTAAGGTTCATTATATCACTTGGCTTACTCATAGCTTAGCTCTTCTTTATGAGTGAGAACATACGGTTTTTGGTTTTCTACTCCTCTGTTAGTCAACTTAGAATAATGGCCTCTAGCTCCATCCAAGTTGCTGCAAGAGACTTATTTCATTCCTTTTAATGACTGAGTAGTATTTCAAGGTGTATATGTACCACCTTTTCTTTATCCACTCATTAGCCAATGGGCACCTAGGTTGGATCCACATCTTTGCAATTCTGAATTCTGCCCTTATTAACATATGTGTGCAAGTGTCTGTATAATGACTTATTTTCCTTTGGGTAATGGAATTGCTGGATTGAATAGTATATCTACTTTTAGCTATTTAAGGAACCTCCATACTCTTTTCCAGAGATGATACTAATTGACATTTCCACCAGCAGTAAGTGTTCCCTTTTCCCCACATACACACTAACATCTATTGTTTTTCAAAATAATGTTCTTTCTTGCAGGAGTAAGGTGGCACCTCATGATGATTTTAATTTGCATTTCCCTGATTAGTGATGTTGAGCATGTTTTCATATGTTTGGCCATTTGGATATCTTCTTTTGAAAAATATTCATGTCCTTTGCCCACTTATGGGTGGGATTATCCCCATTGTCTTGGGGATTAACATTTGGTTCCTCTTTACTTACGCACATTTCTGCAGCCAGTTTGAATTTCTCCTCAGAAAATGGGATTTTCTTCTCTATCACATTGTCAGGCTGCAAATTTTACAAACTTTCATTCTCTGTTTCCCTTATAAAACTGAATGCCTTTAACAGCACCCAAGTCACCTCTTGAATGCTTTGCTGCTTAGAAATTTCTTCTGCCAGATACCTTAAATCATCTCTCTCAAGTTCAAAGTTCCACAAATCTTTAGGGCAGGGGCAAAATGCTGCCAGTCTCTTTGCTAAAACGTAACAAGAGTCACCTTTGCTCCAGTTCCCAACAAGTTTCTCATCTCCATCTGAGACCACCTCAGCCTGGACCTTATTGTTCATATCACTATAAGCATTTTTGTCAGTCATTCAAGTCTCTAGGAAGTTCCAAACTTTTCCAAATTTCCCTATCGTCTTCTGAGCCTTCCAATCTGTTTCAACCTCTGCCTGTTACCCAGTTCCAAAGCTGCTTCCACATTTTGATGTATCTTTTCAGCAACACCCAACTCTACTGGTACCAATTCACTGTTTTAGTCCGTTTTCACACTTCTAATAAAAATATACCCAAGACTGGGCAATTTACAAAAGAAAGAGGTTTATTGGTCTTACAGTTCCACATGGCTGGGGAGGCCTCACAATCATGATGGAAGGTGAAAGGCACATCTCAGATGGCAGAAGAAAAGAGAATGAGAACCAAGTGAAGTGGGTTTCCTCTTATCAAATCATCAGATCTCTTGAGACTCATTCACTATCATAACAGTGCGGGAAAGACTCACCCCCATAATTTAATCACTCCCCACTTGGTTCCTCCCATGACACATGGGAATTATTGGAGTTACAATTCAAAATGAGATTTGGGTGAAGATACAGCCAAACCCTTTTTTTCTTTTTTTTTTTCAAAAGAGATGAACCCATAAAAATTGGAAGCAATATCGTGAAACTTCATAGGTTAGGAAGCCTTGGGCAAGCATCTAGTAAACTGATTCTCTGTCTACAGCCTGGACTGGAGTAGAAAGATCTTCCTTTCTTCTGACCCTCTCACAGCTCTAATATCTTTTAGAAATATAGGCCTGACAGATTGTATCCTACGACGTGTGATATTTTTCACACATCATGTCATCTGGCAATTGAGTTTGAGGTAACATGATTGCAGCTGCATAATTTCACTAACAAGCAGAACAGATCCTCTTACAGCAACATATTTCTCATTCCTTGAGAGGGTTAGGATCCTAAGAAAGGGATTTGTGGCACATTTGTAAGTTTTAAACAAACATATTTTCCAAGCTGTACTGCAACTCAGTTCCATCCTTG
>NW_012116699.1:1938192-1938594 GCF_000951035.1 Colobus angolensis palliatus | reverse complement strand
ACCTGTGGTCCCAGCTACTTGGGGGGCTGAGGTGGGAGAACTGCTTGAACCTAGGGGTTAAGGCTGCAGTGAGCCAAGACCCTGTCTCAAAAAAAGAAAATGCAGTGAGAATAACAAGAAGAACCTACTCATATCCAGAGTAATGTTTACAACTGTGAGCTAAAAATTAAAAAATCAAACTTTATTTTTATTTTTGAGACAAGATCTTACTCTGTCACCCAGGCTGGGGTATAGTGACACTATTATAGCTCACTGCAACCTGAGACTCCTGGGTGCAAACGATCCTCTTGCTTCAACCTGCCTAGTAAGTGGAACAATGAGCTCATACCACCGTGCCCAGCTCGCGCTCCTGCGTGCTCGCGCTCGCGCTCACGCTCTCGCTCTCATTTATATATTAAATAT